>NC_091945.1:9369078-9969078 GCF_041260155.1 Ptychodera flava | reverse complement strand
ACAACTCGGCTAAATCCCCAATCTCAAAGATTGGTTCAATAACCGAGCTAAGTTGTTACAATTTTACTGCGATCCCTCCACAAGTTGTAGAGTTCGTGAAACACTCACACTCGTACGCTCACTAACATACAACGCACAAAACGTTAAAAACTAGAAAAGAGTTTTGGAGAAATGGAAGGTCTACAGAGACAGTAGACAAAAGAAGATGAGACAGCTTCTGAATTTGCAGACAGATTAGAGCAAGTGATCCACAGGTAAAGAGAACATGTGGGATCCGCGAGTCAGTAATTGATGAGGTTCTGAAGATCTGTACTTTTGTATAATTTGAGGAGGACCTTGTTGTTGACATTGCTTGGCCACAGAAAGGCGGTTGTTAAACGTTTGAAGACTTGAAGAGAGCTGTCCACATGTCTGAAAGAGAAGTACGAGATTGCAGCAACCAGACTTTATGTGTACCTATGAGGCAGTCACATATATAATTCACAACAGGGAGACTGACTACTGACAAATTGGAGTATTTGAGCCAGATAGAGAGGCGTGGCAAAGGCAATGGCAGGACTGATACAATTACTTAAGGATCAATTGGATGTTTAGAAAAGAGAGAGACAAACTCTAAGAATGGCATTGAGTAGCAGTGAGACGCCAATAGGCAAATAGCAAAGATGGATAGAGAATTGCGAGGGTTGAAGAATAGATCACACAGTGATAGAGAAGTTGAAGACCTGAGAAGAGAAATCATTGAGCTAAAAGACAAACTAAGTGAAATGAAAAAGCCGACAAAGAGGCAAGAGCAGTCTCAAAAATCAAGTAAATAACTATGCAAGTGGGGAAGAGGGTACATTGCCAAAGGATGCAAGTCCCCAAAAAAGAAAGTTGTCAAAAGCTGTAATAGCGACAGAGAAGGGCATATTGCTAAACATTGCAAAAAGCCAAGAAAAGACAAAATATCAGATGAGAAGAATGACTCTGTTCAATTTCAGATCATTTAGCAGTCTACGCGATGCTGTACTTTCCGAATTTCAAACCAGTGCCCATTACGGCCACAACACAACAAGAGTGACAAGGCTTGTGGGAGAGCCAAATGAGGAAGAAGTCTTTGTGAATGGTATTCCCTATAGATGCTTGACTGACACAGGATCACCTGTGACCATGGTGAGTTTTCCTTTTACAAAGTGAATTTGAAGTCAGTTCCGATGGATCAAGTCGACGGACAACTAAAGATAAGAGGAGCCAGAGGGCAAGAAGTGCCATTCCTGCATAGAAAAGCATTTCCACTGTAGGTCTTTGGGGTTAAGAAAATTTGTTGTCCTTGCCTTGGTTGTACAGACACTGACTACTCCAACGGGTGCCATTGACTGTTGGATTATTCACCGTCAGTGGTATACACTGGGCTAAATGCTTGATATACAACAATATATACACATATACTGATTCTGTACATGTGTCAAATACGTTAGTATACACGTATGTATACTAATAAAATGCAAATCTACAGTGTACACTTAGTGTGCAAAGATCTGCATTACGTATACTCATGATGTGTATAGAAATACGCCCACGCATATCAACATATTGGAATGTTCCATATACAAAGATATACGTTGCGTATGCTATCAATATTGTGTTCCATATACGTCAACATACGTAAATTGCTAAGCGCATATCAAGCATTTTGTTCAGTGCTGTTTACACGATAACTCTAAAACACCAAAACGGATTCATGTCAGATTGAACAGGCAAGTGCCTTATGCTAATGGTAAGAACCTGTTAGATATTTGTTAGTATGGCTAGCATACTAATGAAGTAAAGAAATATCTTTTTTTTCACGTAATAGTTTCAATGGAGACGGTAACGGGAGTGTCGACATATATAAAGTAATACTGCACAAAATTTCATGAAACTTTTAACATATGACAATCTCAGAACATTATCATTATACTGTGAGTGTCATGTCAATTTTCGTCTCATTTGCATATTAACGAACTTCAGTTATTAGTGATATAACTCCGAAATTCCTACACCAAATTTGTTTGATACATGCAATACAGATTGATTTATTATATATGTAATTGGACTTAGAAGTATTTGGCAGTGTCATGTTAATAAAATATCTCACTTGCATATTAAATTATGCTTTGTAATTAGTGACTTAACTCTGAAAGTACTGTGTGAAAGTTGATGCAACCAGCTACATATAATGATATAAACAGATATCTGATTGTTCTGTAAAGCACATTACTGTTAATGAACCTGTTGTAAAACACGTGAGCATAGTAGTTCACATCTTGTTTTCAGGAGAAATAGTGGAACTACATCATCCTTTCAGCACAAAGTTCTTTTTTAGTTTAAAACTTAGTACTCATTACAACTACGCACAACAATATATCAAGCATAAGTAAAGTCAATTTTTAATTCAGTCTTGGGCATACTCTAATTTTCAGCCATGGCATCTTAGGCTACAATAGAAACAACAACCTACCAGGTACTGTCACATTGAACTGACATGAATCCACATTTCCAGAAGGATCACTTGCATTATAATGGATAGATGTAGAACCGATGCTGAACTCAGTTCCTGATTCATAGTCACTCGTTACTGTAACATATCCTGAATTATCAGTAGCATTGGCTGTGGACCAATTGACAACAGCTGTAGCTTCTCCAAGTTCAGGGGCTACATCAATATTTTCAGGACACAGGATAGTCGGAGGTTCATCATCTGTGCAAGAGATACACAATTCGGGTCTATTGATCATCATCATGGTTTTGCAACATTAAAACTTAACACCATGTACAATCAAGAATGTGGTTTCGACAAACTGACAGGTGAGATAAATGTACCATAGCATCAAACTACGTTTCCAAAAGTCACTTCAAATCACATTTTACAGATTGACTCTACGAGCTTGACATTCAATATTCACTGATTATGTTCTATCGCTGATATTTTTGCAAATAATGATACGGGCCAAAAGGCCCTCATTTTTTTTAATATTAGCGTGTCACTTTTTCACCACTCATACGTCGAGTACGCGTACAAGAGTCAAATCCGCCTTTGACGCTATGTTTAAATTTCGCCGAATTTCTCGCTGCACAGCTTAATATTGATGGAAGAGTTGCATATTCAATTTCCTCATATGTTGACCTTTCCATTACTGATATGTTAGCAATAATTTCATAAAGGAATTCTGAAAATACCTAAGCAATAATAATTCATATAGCAAAAACTAGGCGAAAACCAGTCAATAGCCAAACGATCGTTAACTCGTCATTTCATAGAAATTAGAGGGAAACTCAAAAAAAATAAAACGATAGAGTTTTAGTTAACTTCATGAGATGTGTTATTTCAAATATCGTAAGAAATTAGAGCGAAATGAAAAAGTTAAACCAACTGGTTTTTTCAGATATATTTTTAATTTTACGTGCGGCGAATAAGCTCGATTTCCCGTAGAAAACTATGGCGTCTAATACACCGAACAGATTGTACACTTCTCGCCGGTACAAATTCCTCAATTTTGAACGAATAATGATGAAAATTGGCATGGTGATCCTTTGATTAATATACAAAATTCCTATCGTTTTAGATTTTGGAATTTCTTCACGAAAATTGTTTTATTTGCATTTTATTTATTCCGATCACTGAAATATACTGTTGCCGTCAATAATTAGGCGATCTGACGGCGTGTACATATGCAGAACAAGGGTCTTAAATTGACGCATTTTAATCAATATGCGTCTCGTAAGTTGTACAGACTGAATGCATGTCATGTATGTAGTTGTAATTTACACCAAATTTGGGCGAATATCAACGATAAAATTCCAGTAAATTTATAAAAATAACAAAGAACGGAGGCGAACGGGGCACAGACACTCTCACTGTAATCGTGCAGTGAACGTTATCGATCGATATTCTTTTTATGAATGATACATTGTTGTGGGTTCGAACCCGATTGAAAACTAGCGTATTTTATCGGAAATTGATACATTGTTGTCGTGCTCACTCGCAGGTCGTTCGCAGCTTACAGTGGCGCAAAACTTGGCAAAAGTACGCCAAAAGTGTGCTGAAACATAAACGTATCACCAAAACTGAAAGAGTGTCGTCGATCCAATTAAAGTACACGAAACCAACAGATAAGTTGATGTTATGCGATATAAGTCAATATAAACGGGTAATGTGGACATATTCATGATGTGACCTGAATACATGACCGGTACGACAGCAGATTTCGATCGATATTGTATTAAAAATAAATTGATGCATGTTCGCTGTCATCACTAGCAACCGGCAGAAAGCGCTATCAGGTAGAATATATGCTTCTCAGAATACGAAACATTCTGGCATAGTTTTGTCCCGCAGTGCCGGATCATGCAGCTAGATGTGCAGACTCAGAACAATAGCCAACCTTACCAATGACTGTCACGGTGAACAGACATGTATCCACATTTCCAAAGGATCACTAGCATTGTAGGAGACTATTGTAGACCGATGACAAACTCAGCTCCTGGTTGATAGTTACTGGATAGGGTCACACTTCCTGAATTATCAGTAGCTTAGGTGATGTCCATGTGACAACTGCTGTGGCTTCTCCGGGGTCTGTTACTACTCCAATATCAGCAGGACAGATGATGTCAAGATTTACAACATCTATTGAACCGAATAATATTAAAAATACTGTATCATTTTCCATTTTAGCTCACGTGTTCACACACGTGAACTAATGTCGAAGCGATGTCTGTCTGTCCTTGTCTGTGTATCTGATTGTGTGTATGTGTCTGTCTGCCTGTTTACACGATTACTCAAAAACGCCAAAACGGATTCAAGTCAGATTTAACACGACAGGTACCCTATGCAATGGTAAGAACCTGTTAGATATTGTTAGTATGGCTAGCATATAATGAAGTAAAGAAATATAGTTTTTTTCACATAATATTTTCATACGGAGACGGTAATGGGAGTGTCGACATATATAAAGAATACTGCACAAAATTTCATGAAAGTTTTGACATATGACAATCTCAGAACATTATCATTATACTGTAAGTGTCATGTCAATTTTCTTCTCATTTGCATATTTAACGAACTTCAGTTATTAGTGATTCCTACACCACAATTTGTTTGCTTCATGCAATAAAGATTGATTTATTATATATGTAATTGGACTTAGAAGCATTGGCAGTGTCAAGTTAATAAATATCTCACTTGCATATTAAATTATGCTTTGTAATTAGTGACTTAACTCTGAAAGTATTGTGTGAAAGTTGATGCAACCTGCTACATATAATGATATAAACAGATATCTGATTGTTCTGTAAAGTGCACATTTCTGTTAATGAACCTGCTGTAAAACATGTGAGCATATTAGTTCACATCTTGTTTTCAGGAGAAATACTGGAACTGACATAATCATCTCAGGCACAAAGTTCTTTTTAATTTATAACTTAGTACTCATTACCATACCAACGCTATTCTAACAATATATCAAGCATAAGTAAAGTCAATTTTTAATTCAGTCTTGGGCATACTCTAATTTTCAGCCATGGCATCTTTAGGCTTCAAAAGAAACAACAACCTACCAGGTACTGTCACATTGAACTGACATGAATCCACATTTCCAGAAGGATCACTTGCATTATAATGGATAGATGTAGAACCGATGCTGAACTCAGTTCCTGATTCATAGTCACTCGTTACTGTAACATATCCTGAATTATCAGTAGCATTTGGCTGTGACCAAATCACAACAGCTGTAGCTTCTCCAGGTTCAGGGGCTACATCAATGTTTTCAGGACACAGGATAGTCGGAGGTTCGTCATCTGTGCAAGAGATACACAATTGCGGGTCTATTGATCATCATCTGTTCATCTGGTTGTTTTGCAACGTAAAAATTTACCACCATTTACAATCAAGAATGTGGTTTCGAAAAACTGACAGGTGAGATAAATGTACCATAGCATCAAACTACGTTTTCCAAAAATTCACTTCAAATCACATTTTACAGATTGACCCTATGAGCTTGACATTCAATATCCCCTGATTAACGCAAAGAAACGACACGGAGACAGGGCTTGGCCGAAACCCAGGGGCGATGGAACATCCGGGCGTCGTGGCGGCCTTTCCCGTGAAGCCAGTCGCAGATTTGAATGACCTCAAGGGAGGGCAACGTGTTACCCAGGATGCACCTACTGCCACGGCAGGGGATGCACGGCGTCGTGGCGGCCTGGAAGATGACACGGACCCCTTGCGGGATCATGCCATGCATCGGGCAACGTGGTACCATGGTCCCTCCGGATCCGCGACAGCAGCCCCATGGAACTTTATTGAAATTTAATCATCCAAATAACATCCAGATAGAAATGTGACAAACTGTAATATGTCTGTACTGTATGTGGGTTGCTAATGCCGCAGCTTGCTTTCATTTTTTTTTTGTGGTGGGTGGGAGGGGATTTGTGATGTGTACGTTATCGTTGCAGGAGCTGAAGTGGCGGCAAATGGCTTTGGCCAAGGGGGGTATGCATGGATAGCTGATGGTCAGTGATGCGAGCAGATAACGGGTTGGACGTCATGCAAGGCATGCATGGCATTCATATTTGATAGTGAGGGTGGACAAGAAGCAGCTGTGATTCGGGAGGCAAGGGTTCATTGTGTGTTAAGCGAAAGTGCGAGGCGTGGTTGTGAGGCAAAGGTAGAATGGCCTGCGTCTCCGTGCCCTTCCCCGCGTTAACCATGATTATAGCAAGCCATAATCATCCATTAACGCAAAGAAACGACACGGAGACAGGACTTGGCCGAAACCCAGGGCGATGGAACATCCGGGCGTCAGTGACAGCCTTTCCCGTGAAGCCAGTCGCAGATTTGAATGACCTCAGGGAGGGCAACGTGTTACCAGGATGCACCTACTGCCACGGCAGGGATGCACGGCGTCGTGGCGGCCTGGAAGATGACACGGACCCCTTGCGGGATCATGCCATGCAAAGGGCAACGTGGTACCATGGTCCCTCCGGATCCGCGACAGCAGCCCCAAATTAAAGCCAGCCCTCAGACCTGGCAGTCGTACAACTGATTAAGGAACATCCTTAGGCGACTGCCATTTCGTGTACTACAGAATAAACCACCATTTAATTGTGAATAGTTCATAGTTCATAGTCCACAGTTCGATGTTTAATCAAGTCACGCGTACTGTTCCACATATTGTATGCCCAACTTTGCTAACATAAATAGTCATGCAGAGTTTGTACTGTAGATCGAGCGTCGTTAAAGTCCCAATAACTAGTAGGTGTTTCTAACACCTCATGTCCTAGAGACTACTTCCTTGTAGCAAGCATGCGAGGCACAGAGTCCAGGGTCTCTTTCGCTGTCTTTATGTAGACCTGGTACGCGTCACTCCGCCATCGTCCTAGGGTCTTTATTAGCCAATCTGGTAGGCCAGCCTCAGCGGCGGTTGTGGCAGCACCACTTCTAAAGCTATGTGTGGTATATAGCTCCGCACTTTTAATCCCTGAATGCACGAGCAGCTTTCTCAGGTAGTGCGTCAGCCTTTGACGCGTGAGCCACGTGCCATCGGCAAATTGGAAGACCGGCACTGCTGTATTCGTAAGGCAATGTGATCGTCGATATTTTGCAAAGGCGTTGACCGCACAAACAGATGTCCCGGTTGGCGCAATGCGGAGTACGTACCCACGTCGATACGGGTCAGTCTTAGAGGATTTCAGTCTCACTTCTAGTACACTGGTCAACACTATGTCTCGAACAAGCAGCGTTGTGGCTGGGTCGAACTGCAGTGGCCCAGCAGCAGTGAATTCACTCACTCTCAAGAATCCAAGAAGGAAAAGGTGAAGCTTGCCCATAGCATGACCTTGTCGTGATCACACAGGCCTTCCCACGATCGTAGGCTCTCCTTTAGGTGGCGAAGTACGTTGATTGTGATTGGAAGACGCGGCCGGCGCACATCACCGATACTCCTCCGAATCCCTTGTAGCGTGCGCTGCAGCAATGCATGGGTGGTGACATCGTCTTCATAGCCTAGCTCGACGTGCTTGTGCATTGCCCCCGCAAGGTACACCTTGATAGTCTTATATGCGAGGCCCCGGTCTGCAAGATTGGTGACAAATAGGATGGCCACCCTAATCGTGATGGCCGTTGGTCACAGGTGCTGCTGCGGTACTGGCATGGGTGTGCTTGTGCCTCGGGTGCCAGCGTTCTGAATCTCGGCATCTGTGAACGAGAAAGTGAGTCAGCAATTGAGTTATCAGTTCCGTTAATGTGGGCTATCAAGACATGGAAGTTACCTTTGGCTGCCTGATAAAAGATGCCTCTGACCAGGTGCATGATCTTCGGGCATCTGGCTGAGCCTTTTTTCCAAATATGCACTACCGTTTGGTTGTCACAGTGAAAGAGGATACGGCGGCCGTGCCACGAATGCCCCAAATTGAACAAGCCACTAGTATGGGTACATCTCTTTCCAGGCGATTGAGGCAGTGAGTGAGGTGGGCCAGGTGACGGTAAACCAGTGGCCCTTATGGTAGCCACCACAGCCAATGGTACCGGAGGCGTCGGTGAATAGATCCAGGTCGCGGGATAAGGTCCAGTTTGGCTCCAGGAATGAGGCAGTACCATTCCACGTTGGCAAGAAGTCGCACCACCACTTCGCGTCGAGGCGGAATTCACTGGACAAGGTGATGGTGGAATTGAGTGCTTGAACTGTCACACTGAGGTCTAACATACGACGGAGGAATATGCGGCCAGCTGGAATGCATTTGCACGCGAAGCTGAGGGTGCCAATGAGGGAGAGTAGCTCTCGTTTGGTGCATGTTTGCCGCTGAAGCCAGGTCGGGAGAATATCGAGGAGGTCTTGTAATTTGTCATTGGGAAGCCGCAATGTCATGGAGATGGTGTCAATGATGATACCGAGGAACGTTATTACCGGGCATGGCCCTTCAATCTTCTCTGGTGCAATGGGGATGGCTAGGTCATCACAGGTATTGAGCATTGTGTCCAGTAGATGCTGGCATTGTCCGGAGTGTGGTGGGCCGGCCCCAAGGTAGTCATCCAGGTAGTGCAACAAGTCCTTCGTCCCTGCCCTAGATTGAATGATCCAAAGCAGGGCTTCGGCAAAGCGGTTGAAGAGGAATGGAGCAGAGCGTAAGCCGAAGGGTAACACGCGATCAAAGAAGTATAGTCCTTGCCATTTGAAACCAAGGAGGTGCCAGTCTGCCTTTCGAACGGGGCATAGGCGGAATGCATTTTTAATGTCCACCTTGGTAAGCAAAGTGCCCTTGCCATGTCTGTGCACCATGGCGACTGCGTCGTCGACACGGGAGTAGGTGAGGGTGTAGTCATCCTTGTTTATGTTGTGGTTGACAGAGTCATATCTCGGCCGTGATAGGTCCATGATGATTCGATGGCCCCCAGACTTTTTGGGGCGCAACCGAGGGAGTTGATGATGAAGTTCGGTAGTGGTGGTGTGCGGAATGGGCCAATTGTGTGGCCTGATTGAATTTCCTTTTGTATGGCTTTGGTAACAACCTCAGGGTCTCTCATGGCCGAGTTTGCGTTGCGGGTGTAGCGTGGGCCATTGGTCCCGGTGAAGCCGATGTTGGCGCCGTAGGTGAGGTCATGGAGTAGGGTGGCAGAGTCTGGGTGGCCTTCAAGGGCTGTGGCTAGTTTAGCGAGGTTGATTGGTGTTGTTGGCTGCAACGTTTCGAGTATCGCCGGACTGGCGATCATTCCCTCGAAAGGGCTGGGGTGGCTGCTGACCTGTGACCAGGTGGTGTTGTTGAGCGTTGTGGTCAGGTGAGGCGCACACTGTGCATTTGTGTATTCTCCCATAGGGACAGGGGGTCTTGCAAGTCCCACGGTTGAAGGAACGACATACCTGTTGCTGTTGTTGTTGAGTGGATTCAGGCTGTTTCTTGGCATTGGTATTTTCCCAGTAGTATTACGGTTCGTGGTGCTGTTCGGACATCTGTTGCACTAGGTCTTGACGTGACCTCGTTGCCCACATCCGAAGCATGTGGGGAATAGTAGGTGTGAGTGTTGTTGGAAGTGGAAGAAGTGCAGCTCCGGATCCAGCTTGCCCCAGTTCACCTGGTCAGGGTAGCGTGCCGCATTCAGGCGGAAAGCTTTGTCGTAGTTTAGCCAGGCCTCAGGTTTATAGGCAGCTGCCTGTGCTGCTATGAAACGGTGGTAGTTAGCCAGGGGGATAGCTAGGTGCGGATGGTAAAATGATCTATACATCAAGAAGGTACTTAACTGGACCAGATCTCAAAGTTGTCAATGTTCTTTCGTTTGACTTCGTGGTGAACGTAGCTATACCCGGGTTGTCAGGATCAAAGGCTATTTGTGTTTTTGTGGCCCTTGATGCGCTTGGGGCAAGGGCATCGGGTGTAGCTCACTGAGGTCGATGAACTTACCGATGTTCGCCAGATTGTTCAGAGTCGTTTGCTCAACGTACTGGTAGAAGGAGGTCGGCTGGCGGCGTAGCTGCTGGTGCGTTAGCCGGTGTTCCTGAACGAGGGGGTGGACGCCGCGTTGTTTCTGTGGAACTGGGAAGCTGGGTCCGCTGCAACATGGGCGCAGCCATGTTGGCTGTTATGTTGTTATGAGGCGCGCCTCCTACGGTGGGTTGATCCAGGAAGTGATGTACGCCATCAGCGGTGACCAGGTCAGTTGTGTGGGTCGCTGTAATGGCTGGTTGTTGTTGTGTTACAGCGTACGCCTGCTGTTGGTGAGTCTGCGAGTGGCCGGTCGGGCTGCCCGCTCCACACTGGTCTCGATGATCGAAACAGGCGACAGAGGTCCAGTATCTGTGTGAGCGGAAGTGATAGGGTGGCTTGATGGGTGATGCGCCGTCAGGCCAGCAGCACCGGTCGTTTGGACTTGCAGGTCACGTCGGATCGATTCGACGGCTGTGGCGATTCCGGCCTCAATGAGTTTGGAGAGGTCTGTCTCCCTGCATTGGTACTGTATCGGGTTCGAAAAGGTAGGGCGCGGGTCATCGGGTTGAGCCTGTTGTCTCCGTACCAAGTAGGGATCAAGGTGCTTCGGAGTCCTCTTCGGTCGCAATGAAGATCGGCGGGCAGCTTGCCCGGTCTTTTTCTTTGTTTTACCCATGGTCGGGATGCGTGAAGGATTTGTGATGTGTACGTTATCGTTGCAGGAGCTGAAGTGGCGGCAAATGGCTTTGGCCAAGGGGGGTATGCATGGATAGCTGATGGTCAGTGATGCGAGCAGATAATGGGTGGACGTCAGGAGCTGAAGTGGCGGCAAATGGCTTGGGCCAAGGGGGGTATGCATGGATAGCTGAATGGTCAGTGATGCGAGCAGATAATGGGTTGGACGTCATGCAAGGCATGCAGGCATTCATATTTGATAGTGAGGGTGGACAAGAAGCAGCTGTGATTCGGGAGGCAAGGGTTCATTGTGTGTTGAGCGAAAGTGCGAGGCGTGGGTGTGAGGCAAAGGTAGAATGGCCTGCCTCTCTGTGCCCTTCCCCGCGTTAACAATGATTATAGCAAGCCATAATCATCCATTATGTTCTTTCGCTAATAATTTTGCAAACAATGCAAACTCAGAACAATAGCAAACCTTACCAATGACTGTCACGATAAACAGACATGATCCACATTTCCATAAGGATCACTAGCATTATAGTAGACTACTGTAGAACCGATGACAAAATTAGATCCTTGTTGATAATTACTAGTTACAGTCACACTTCCTGAATTGTCAGTAGCATTAGGCTGTGACCAAGTAACAAGTGCTGTATCTTCTCCTAGGTCTGTGTATTCTTCAATGTCTTCAGGGCAGATGATGCTTGGATTTTCAACATCTATACCATTAGACAAATGTTACAAATTATTCATCTTTAGATAACGACATTTTGACAAATATTAGAAAAACAGTGCTCTTACACATCAGGACTTTGTCTATTTTTTCCATGTCTTCAGTGTGATCAAAACATTTCTTTTGCACTGCAATAATGCAATTTGAATATAGAAACCCGTCCAATTTAAATCCTCGCCGTTTTAATCTTCATTTGCAATCAAGCATTCAAATGAAACACAACTTTACCTGTTACAGTCACATTGAAATCACATGAATCCACATTGCCAAAAGGATCAATAGCATGTAGGAGACTATTGTAGAACCGATGGCAAACTCAGCTCCTGGTTGATAGTTACTGGATAGGGTCACACTTCCTGAATTATCAGTAGCGTTAGGTGATGTCCATGTGACAACTGCTGTGGCTTGTCCGGGGTCTGTTACAACTTCAATATCAGCAGGACAGATGATGTCAGGATTAACAACATCTATTGAACCGAATCATATTGAAAATGCTGTATCATCTGCCAATTTAGCTCAAGTGTTCACACATGTGAACTAATGTCGAAATCGATGTCTGTCTGTCCGTGTCTGTGTATCTGATTGTTGTGTATATGTGTCTGTTTGCCTGTTTACAAGATAACTAAAAACACCAAAACGGATTCAAGTCAGATTTACAGACAGGTACCTATGCTACTGGTAAGAACCTGTTAGATTTTGTTAGTATGGCTAGCATACTAATGAATTAAGAAATATCATTTTTTCATGTAATGGTTTCATATGGAGACGGTAATGGCAGTGTGCCATATATAAAGAAATACTGCACAAAATTTCATGAAAGTTTTGATATATGACAATCTCAGAACATTATCATTATACTGTGAGTGTCATGTCAATTTTCGTCTCCTTGCATATTTAACGAACTTCAGTTATTGAGTGATATAACTCCGAAATTCCTACACCAAATTGTTTGATACATGCAATAAAGATTGATTTATATATATCAAATTGACTTAGAAGCATTGGGCAGTTCATGTTAATAAATATCTCACTTGCATATTAAATTATGCTTTGTAATTAGTGACTTAACTCTGAAAGTACTGTGTGAAAGTTGATGCAACCTGCTACATATAATGATATAACAGATATCTGATTGTTCTGTGAAGTGCACTACTTACTGGTTAATGAACCTCTTGTAAAACGCGTGAGCACATTTACTTCACATCTTGTTTTCAGGAGAAATAGTTGAACTCACATCATCCTTCAAGCACAAAGTTCTATTTAAATTTACAACTTAGTACTCATTACCATACCTACGCTATTCCAACAATATCTCAAGCATAAGTAAAGTCAATTTTAATTCAGTCTTGGGCATACTCTAATTTTCAGCCATGGCATCTTAGGCTACAAAATAAACAACAACCTACCAGGTACTGTCACATTGAACTGACATGAATCCACATTTCCAGAAGGATCACTTGCATTATAAAGAATAGATGTGGAACCGATGCTGAACTCAGTTCCTGATTCATAGTCACTCGTTACTGTAACATATCCTGAATTATCAGTAGCATTTGGCTGTGACCAACTCACAACAGCTGTAGCTTCTCCAGGTTCAGGGTACATCAATGTTTTCAGGACACATGATAGTCGGAGGTTCATCATCTGTGCAAGAGATACACAATTGCGGGTCTATTGATTATCATCTCTCCAACTGTTGTTTTGAACATTAAATTAACCACCATGAACAATCAAGAATGTGGTTTCGACAAACTGACCGGTGAGATAAATGTACCATAGCAACAAACTACGTTTCCTAAAAGTGCACTTCAAATCACACTTCACAGATTGACTCTACGAGCTTGACATTCAATATTCACTGATTATGTTCTTTCGCTGATATTTTTGCAAATAATGCAAACTCAGAACAATAGCTAACCTTACCAATGATTATCACGGTAAACAGACATGAATCCACATTTCCATAAGGATCACTAGCATTATAGTAGACTACTGTAGAACCGATGACAAAATTAGATCCTTGTTGATAATTACTAGTTACAGTCACACTTCCTGAATTGTCAGTAGCATTAGGCTGTGACCAAGTAACAAGTGCTGTATCTTCTCCTAGGTCTGTGTATTCTTCAATGTCTTTAGGGCAGATGATGATGGGATTTTCAACATCTGTGCCATTAGACAAATGTCACAAATTATTTATCTTTAGATCACGACATTTTGACAAATATTAGAAAAACAGTGCTCTTACACATCAGGACTTTGTCAATTTTTTTCATGTCTTCAGTGTGATCAAAACCTTTATTTTGCACTGCAATACTGCAATTTGAATATAGAAACCCGTCCAATTTAATTCTCGCCGTTTATCTTCATTTGCAATCAAGCATTCAAATGAAACGACAACTTTACCTGTTACAGTCACATTGAAACTACATGAATCCACATTGCCGAAAGGATCAGTAGCATTGTAGGAGACTTTTGTAGAACCGATGGCTAACTCAGCTCCTGGTTGATAGTTACTGGATAGGGTCACACTTCTTGAATTATCAGTAGCGTTAGGTGATGTCCATGTGACAACTGCTGTTGCTTGTCCGGGGTCTGTTACAACTTCAATATCAGCAGGACAGATGATGTCAGGATTAACAACATCTATTGAACCGAATAATATTGAAAATGCTGTATCATCTGCCAATTTAGCTCACGTGTTCACACACGTGAACTAATGTCGAAGCGATGTCTGTCTGTCTGTGTATGTGTATCTGATTGTGTGTGTATGTGTGATTGTCTTGCCTGTTTTCAAGATAACTCATAAACACCAAAGCGGATTCAAGTCAGATTTAACGACAAGTACCCTATGCTATGGTAAGAACGTGTTAGATTTTGGTTAGTATAGCTAGCATATTAATGAAGTTAAGAAATATCATTTTTTCATGTAATGGTAATGGCAGTGTCGCCATATATCTAGAAATACTGCACAAAATTTCATGAAAGTTTTGACATATGACAATCTCAGAACATTATCATTGTAATGTGAGTGTCATGTCAATTTTCGTCTCCTTTGCATATTAAACGAACTTCAGTTATTAGTGATATAACTCCGAAATTCCTATCACCAAATTTGTTTGATACATGCAATAAAGATTAATTTATTGTATATCTAATTGGACCTAGAAGTATTGGGCGGTGACAAGTGTATAAATATCTCATTTGCATATTAAATTATGCTTTGTAATTAGGTGACTTAACTCTAAAAGTACTGTGTGGAAGAAGATGCAACCAGCTACATATAATGATATAACAGATATCTGATTGTTCTGTGAAGCACATAACTGTTAATGAACCTGTTGTAAAACACGTGAGCACAGTCATTTCACATCTTGTTTTCATGAGAAATAGTGGAATTTACATCATCCTTTCAGTACAAAGTTCTTTTCTAATTTACAACTTAGTAATCAATACCATACCCACGCTATTCCAACAATATCTTAAGCATAAGTAAAGTCAATTTTTAATTCAGTCTTGGCCATACTCTAGTTTTTCAGCCATGGCATCTTAAGCTCAAAAGAAACAGCAACCTACCAGGCTACTGTCACATTGAACTGACATGAATCCACATTTCCAGAAGGATCACTTGCATTATAATGGATAGATGTAGAACCGATGCTGAACTCAGTTCCTGATTCATAGTCACTCGTTACTGTAACATATCCTGAATTATCAGTAGCATTTGGCTGTGGCCAATTGACAACAGCTGTGCTTCTCCAGTTTCAGGGGCTACATCAATGTTTTCAGGACACAGGATAGTCGGAGGTTCATCATCTGTGCAAGAGATAGCACAAATCCGGGTCTATTGTCATTATCTCTTCATCTGGTTGTTTTGCAACATTAAAATGTACCACCAGTACAATCAAGAATGCAGTTTCGACAAACTGAGAGGTGAGAAAATGTACCATAGCATCAATCTTCGTTCCTAAAAATTTCACCTAAGTCCACATTTTACAGCTGCCTCAACGAGCTTGACATATCCGGTCTATGTACATCTCTTCATCTGGTTCTCTGGGTTAGCCTAATTCACGTGTCGTGTGCCACGAGCTATGAGCCACAATCCGCGTGCCGCGACCCAAAGTTCACGATGTACGATTAGTATGTTAAGCTAGAAACAGGTGCATTTTCACTCCAATTCACTTTATCGAATTCATCTTCACTGTTATAAATCACATTTAATAGACGCCTTGTATATACATAAAGTGGTGACCTGCGATGTGTGTGTTCACGAATTCAACATGTGCTGGCCGGAAAGGGACTGGAAAATAATTATAGGGAGCAAGGGGGATTTTTCAAATGATGCTGAGAAAGTGCTCTCCCCAATTGTTATGCCGTCCCTGTACGTGCTATAGTCAACATCAATAATATTTTATTTGACAAATATTACTAATTCATAATGTGACGCCTCATCCCACCAAATATGAAGGCTGTTGCACTAATATACTAGCAAATAAGTTAAATTCAGGTCAAAGGTCATCCTGGTTACTTGATATTTTTGCTGTACACTTTCCTCCCATGATGGCCGTCCAGCAAAAATCAGACCTATAGCAATATTGGCTAGGTCAAATGTCATCCTGATCGCTTGATATTTTAGCACAAATTTATTTACATAATCATCTGCCACCATTAAACTTCAGACATCCACCTCTGTTAGCTAGCTATAATTTATAGATGTGCATAATTAATTGAGATGTTGAACGAGTCGATGTCCCATACCAGTCACAGTTCGATAGATACCAGCCGTCTTTGACTCTTACGTAGGATAAGCCAAAGCTTAGTTGCAGAGGGGGATAGGGCAGGTCAAAGGTCATAAATTCTCAAAAATAATATTGTAAAAATCTTCTTAATATTATCATGGCTTAAGACCTAGATATTTGAAATATAGCAACCTTACCATATGGTCTACAAAACTAATGTACAGAATTTTGATTGATCAATTTTTAATGTTACAATTTTACGGGCAGTGTGATTTTGAAAAATACTGGCCCTCCCTCCCTATAATTTCTCTCGAGTCCCTTTCTGCATATGCCCCTTGATGTAGAATTCGTAAACACACATTCGCTGGTCACCAGTTCATGCATTTAGAAGGCGGCGTTGAAGCCCGAATGTTGATTTACAATGAAAATGAATCAATGAATTAAAATGCACCTGTTTCTAGCTTAACATGCTAATTCGTGCATCATGAACTTTGGCTCGCGGCAGGCGGCACGTGAATTAGGCTTACCCGGTTGTTTTGCAACATTACAATTTACCACCATGTGCAATCAAGAAGGCAGTTTCGAAAAACTGACAGGTGAAATAAATGTGCCATAACAACAATCTACGTCTCCTAAAAATACACTTGAACTCACATTTTACAGATTGACTCTACGAGCTTGACATTCATTATCCATTCATTGTTCTTTCGATGTTTTTTATGCAAATAATGCAAATTCAGAACAAGTCCAACTCTTACCAATGACTGTCACGGTAAACAGACATGAATCCACATTTCCATAAGGATCACTAGCATTATAGTAGACTACTGTAGAACCGATGACAAAATTAGATCCTTGTTGATAATTACTAGTTACAGTCACACTTCCTGAATTGTCAGTAGCATTAGGCTGTGACCAAGTAACAAGTGCTGTATCTTCTCCAAGGTCTGTGTATTCTTCAATGTCTTCAGGGCAGATGATGCTGGGATTTTCAACATCTATGCCATTAGACAAATGTTACAAATTATTCATCTTTAGATAACGACATTTTGACAAATATTAGAAAAAAGTGCTCTTACACATCAGGACTTTGTTATAATTTTTCATGTCTTCAGTGTGATCAAAACCTTTATTTTGCACTGCAATACTGCAATTTGAATATAGAAACCCGTCCAATTTATATTCTCGCCGTTTTATCTTCATTTGCAATCAAGCATTCAAATGAAACACAACTTTACCTGTTACAGTCACATTGAAATCACATGAATCCATATTTCCGAAAGGATCAATAGCATTGTAGGAGACTATTGTAGAACCGATGGCAAACTCAGCTCCTGGTTGATAGTTATGGATAGGGTCACACTTCTTGAATTATCAGTAGCGTTAGGTGATGTCCATGTGACAACTGCTGTTGCTTGTCCGGGGTCTGTTACTACTTCAATATCAGCAGGACAGATGATGTCAGGATTAACAACATCTATTGAACCGAATAATATTGAAAATGCTGTATCATCTGCCAATTTAGCTCACGTGTTCACACACGTGAACTAATGTCGAACGATGTCTGTCTGTCCGTGTCTGTGTATCTGATTGTGTGTGTATATGTGTCTGTTTGCCTGTTTACAAGATAACCAAAAAACACCAAAACGGATTCAAGTCAGATTTAACGACAGGTACCCTATGCTACTGGTAAGAACCTGTTAGATTTTGTTAGTATGGCTAGCATACTAATGAAGTTAAGAAATATCATTTTTTCATGTAATGGTTTCATATGGAGACGGTAATGGCAGTGTGCCATATATAAAGAAATACTGCACAAAATTTCATGAAAGTTTTGACATATGACAATCTCAGAACATTATCATTATACTGTGAGTGTCATGTCAATTTTCGTCTCCTTTGCATATTAAACGAACTTCATTATTAGTGATATAACTCCGAAATTCCTACACCAAATTGTTTGATACATGCAATAAAGATGATTTATTATATATCAAATTGGACTAGAAGCATTGGGCAGTGTCATGTTAATAAATATCTCACTTGCATATTAAATTATGCTTTGTAATTAGTGACTTAATTCTGAAAGTACTGTGTGAACGTTGATGCAACCTGCTACATATAATGATTTAACAGATATCTGATTGTTCTGTGAAGTGCACTACTTACTGTTAATGAACCTCTTGTAAAACACGTTAGGGGTGGACCATTTGATATCCTGGGGGGGCTTGGAAGATTTGGGGAAAAAAGATGCCATTTGGAGTTGCTCGAAAAAAAAATCTGGCTTAAGTGGCTGATGGAAAAACAAATATGGACCATTGCGACTCGGAAAAAAAATCTTGACAATTGTTCGATGCACACTGCAGCATCAATAAAAATCAAGCAGTAGCTCTGGAGTTTTATAAAGCATAAACCATTTCAAGCTTGAGGAACAATAACTGAATATGAACAATTGTACAGTATACATGACCTTCTGATTAGAGGAAAGTATATGCTGAAATTGAAATTGCTCACCAGTGTTTTCCAGAAATGTGTAAATCTGAATTTATGGATTTTGTCAAAATACCACAAGAAGAGAGACAGCCTGCCATGA
This sequence comes from Ptychodera flava, assembly GCF_041260155.1. Classification (NCBI taxonomy): domain Eukaryota; kingdom Metazoa; phylum Hemichordata; class Enteropneusta; family Ptychoderidae; genus Ptychodera; species Ptychodera flava. The sequence goes on along the minus strand of NC_091945.1, from coordinate 9,949,907 downwards.
ACTGGGTCAAGTGGACTCAGTCAGTCAAGTGGACTGTTCAACTTGCTAATATCACTCAAACCAGGACACTTGTCAACAATGACATATTTTTTTCAAGCACAGGTAAATGCCTGGACAGTGTTCTCCCTGAATAAGGTAACGAGGGCGTGGCGCGCTCTTGTAAATTCCGAGCGCCCCCTTGCCAGAAATGAAAAAGATTTATTTTTTTGAAAAATAAAACAATAAAATGTACGGGGAAAAAAGTTTACAGTGATTTACTAGCAAAATGCAAGTGTGAACGTCGATCCTGCAGGCTGCAAACGTAATTCTCATCGATCTTGCAAATCTCGCGAGTTTGTGATGTCATCCGAGATCATAAGCCCATGTGCAACTCATTCATTGATGCACCGTCCCTCCTCCCTCGTGGGTGGAGGGACGGTGATTGATGGCAGCCATATTTGCATGGCACAGGCCATAATCGTTAGCCACGGTCAGTCTCTCCATAGGGGTCGTGCATTAGGTAACCGACTTAGCTGTATAAACATGCCTAGGAACTTGAGGGTAACCAAGGACAGCAGAGTACTCTGAAGTTTTTATAGGAGGTTAGAATTTCGCTTGTGTATTCCTTCCCAAAGCAAAACGACCTATTGTTAGACTCGGTCGGACGTGTACGTGTATCAGGCTGAGAACACATAAGCGTAAGTGTTATGGTGATAATTTTGACATCGATGAATAAATGTATGTCTGTCGCTATGTTTTCGTTTTCAAAAAATATAATCTTCATTGAAATCAGTGAACTGGAATAAAAGTTATGGAACACTGTCTCAGATTTCTTTTCCTTTGAGCTTTTTTATATGAAAAAAATCTGAAAAAATACTCCCCAAGTGCCACAAATAACACTATTTTAATCTCTTTTTTTCAAAAGCTCCAATGGCACGAGGGGGGACACCGCCCTCCTGACCTCCCCCCGCAACTGCTGACGCGGTCGCTTGTGGTGCTTCGCACCACGTCTTCGCCCTCTTTTAACAAAATCCTGGGGAGAACACTGCTGCCATAAATGTACATGATTTTACAAATATATGTAGGATACCATCATCTCTTCTGATGACACCAGTGATGTTCTCAGAAAAGTTTTCACTGTAAGTTTGTTAATGCTTAATGTAGAACTCAGTAATCAGGTTGTTTGATTTGTATTTTCAGTGTGTTACCCATGGTATAAATAAGATCTATAAACTGATATTTTTGTAAAGTGAATCAAAAATGTACATGTATTTACATATCTTTATTTAGTTTCTTGAATATAGTCTGTGTGCGATAGAACAGCATCTTGTTACTGGGTGTGAAAAACCAAGCAAACAAACATTGCACCGAAATTTGTTTAAAAAAAATATATCTCGAAGAAGGAAAGTGAAAAAAAAAGTTGCCAGCATATGCCCTGTAGAAAAAAAATAATTCATGGTGAAGCAGGTGGGAAAAAAATAATGGCTCTCCACCAATCTTCCAAGCCCCCCCCCCCCCCCAGGATATCAAATGGTCCACCCCTAGCACATTCATATCACATCTTGTTTTCAGTAGAAATAGTTGAACTCACATCATCCTTCAAGCACAAAGTTCTATTTAAATTTACAACTTAGTACTCATTACCATACCTACGCTATTCCAACAATATCTCAAGCATAAGTAAAGTCAATTTTTAATTCAGTCTTGGGCATACTCTAATTTTCAGCCATGGTCATCTTAGGCTACAAAATAAATAAACAACCTACCGTCACTGTCACATTGAACTGACATGAATCCACATTCCAGAAGGATCACTTGCATTATAATGGATAGATGTAGAACCGATGCTGAACTCAGTTCCTGATTCATAGTCACTCGTTACTGTAACATATCCTGAATTATCAGTAGCATTTGGCTGTGACCAATTGACAACAGCTGTAGCTTCTCCAGGTTCAGGGGCTACATCAATGTTTTCAGGACACAGGATAGTCGGAGGTTCATCATCTGTGCAAGAGATACACAATTGCGGGTCTATTTATTTCATCTCTTCAACTGGTTGTTTGGAACATTTAAATTAACCACCATGAACAATCAAGAATGTGGTTTCGACAAACTGACCGGTGAGATAAATGTACCATAGCATCAAACTACGTTTCCTAAAAGTGCACTTCAAATCACACTTTACAGATTGACTCTACGAGCTTGACATTCAATATTCACTGATTATGTTCTTTCGCTGATATTTTGCAAATAATGCAAATTCAGAACAAGTCCAAAACTTACCAATGACTGTCACGGTAAACAGACATAAATCCACATTTCCATAAGGATCACTAGCATTATAGTAGACTACTGTAGAACCGATGACAAAATTAGATCCTTGTTGATAATTACTAGTTACAGTCACACTTCCTGAATTGTCAGTAGCATTAGGCTGTGACCAAGTAACAAGTGCTGTATCTTCTCCTAGGTCTGTGTATTCTTCAATGTCTTCAGGGCAGATGATGCTGGGATTTTCAACATCTATGCCATTAGACAAATGTTACAAATTATTCATCTTTAGATAACGACATTTTGACAAATATTAGAAAAAAGTGCTCTTACACATCAGGACTTTGTCTATTTTTTCATGTCTTCAGTGTGATCAAAACATTTATTTTGCACTGCAATACTGCAATTTGAATATAGAAACCCGTCCAATTTAAATTCTCGCCGTTTTATCTTCATTTGCAATCAAGCATTCAAATGAAACACAACTTTACCTGTTACGGTCACATTGAAATCACATGAATCAATATTTCCGAAAGGATCAATAGCATTGTAGGAGACTATTGTAGAACCGATGGCAAACTCAGCTCCTGGTTGATAGTTACTGGATAGGGTCACACTTCTTGAATTATCAGTAGCGTTAGGTGATGTCCATGTGACAACTGCTGTTGCTTGTCCGGGGTCTGTTACTACTTCAATATCAGCAGGACAGATGATGTCAGGATTAACAACATCTATTGAACCGAATCATATTGAAATGCTGTATCATCTGCCAATTTAGCTCACGTGTTCACACACGTGAACTAATGTCGAATCGATGTCTGTCTGTCCGTGTCTGTGTATCTGATTGTGTGTGTATATGTGTCTGTTTGCCTGTTTACAAGATAACTCAAAACACCAAAACGGATTCAAGTCAGATTTAACAGACAGGTACCCTATGCTACTGGTAAGAACCTGTTAGATTTTTGTTAGTATGGCTAGCATACTAATGAAATTAAGAAATATCATTTTTTCATGTAATGGATTCATATGGAGACGGTAATGGCAGTGTTGCCATATATAAAGAAATACTGCACAAAATTTCATGAAAGTTTTGATATATGACAATCTCAGAACATTATCATTATACTGTGAGTGTCATGTCAATTTTCGTCTCCTTTGCATATTAAACGAACTTCAATTATTAGTGATATAACTCCGAAATTCCTTCACCAAATTTGTTTGATACATGCAATAAAGATTGATTTAATATTGGGCAGTGTCATATTAATAAATATCTCACTTCCATATTAAATTATGCTTTGTAATTGGTGACTTAATTCTGAAAGTACTGTGGTAAAGTTGATGCAACCTGCTACATATAATGATTTAACAGATATCTGATTGTTCTGTGAAGTGCACTACTTACTGTTAATGAACCTCTTGTAAAACACGTGAGCACATTCATATCACATCTTGTTTTCAGTAGAAATAGTTGAACTGACATCATCCTTCAAGCACAAAGTTCTATTTTAATTTACAACTTAGTACTCATTACCATACGTACGCTATTCCAACAATATCTCAAGCATAAGTAAAGTCATTTTTAATTCAGTCTTGGGCATACTCTAATTTTCAGCCATGGCATCTTAGGCTACAAAATAAACAACAACCTACCAGGTACTGTCACATTGAACTGACATGAATCCACATTTCCAGAAGGATCACTTGCATTATAATGGATAGATGTAGAACCGATGCTGAACTCAGTTCCTGATTCATAGTCACTCGTTACTGTAACATATCCTGAATTATCAGTAGCATTGGCTGGGACCAATTGACAACAGCTGTGGCTTCTCCAGGTTCAGGGGCTACATCAATGTTTTCAGGACACAGGATAGTCGGAGGTTCATCATCTGTGCAAGAGATACACAATTGCGGGTCTATTTATTATCATCTCTTCAACTGGTTGTTTGGAACATTTAAATTAACCACCATGAACAATCAAGAATGTGGTTTCGACAAACTGACCGGTGAGATAAATGTACCATAGCATCAAACTACGTTTCCTAAAAGTGCACTTCAAATCACACTTTACAGATTGACTCTACGAGCTTGACATTCAATATTCACTGATTATGTTCTTTCGCTGATATTTTTGCAAATAATGCAAATTCAGAACAAGTCCAAAACTTACCAATGACTGTCACGGTAAACAGACATAAATCCACATTTCCATAAGGATCACTAGCATTATAGTAGACTACTGTAGAACCGATGACAAAATTAGATCCTTGTTGATAATTACTAGTTACAGTCACACTTCCTGAATTGTCAGTAGCATTAGGCTGTGACCAAGTAACAAGTGCTGTATCTTCTCCTAGGTCTGTGTATTCTTCAATGTCTTCAGGGCAGATGATGCTGGGATTTTCAACATCTATGCCATTAGACAAATGTTACAAATTATTCATCTTTAGATAACGACATTTTGACAAATATTAGAAAAAAGTGCTCTTACACATCAGGACTTTGTCTATTTTTTCATGTCTTCAGTGTGATCAAAACATTTATTTTGCACTGCAATACTGCAATTTGAATATAGAAACCCGTCCAATTTAAATTCTCGCCGTTTTATCTTCATTTGCAATCAAGCATTCAAATGAAACACAACTTTACCTGTTACGGTCACATTGAAATCACATGAATCAATATTTCCGAAAGGATCAATAGCATTGTAGGAGACTATTGTAGAACCGATGGCAAACTCAGCTCCTGGTTGATAGTTACTGGATAGGGTCACACTTCTTGAATTATCAGTAGCGTTAGGTGATGTCCATGTGACAACTGCTGTTGCTTGTCCGGGGTCTGTTACATACTTCAATATCAGCAGGACAGATGATGTCAGGATTAACAACATCTATTGAACCGAATCATATTGAAAATGCTGTATCATCTGCCAATTTAGCTCACGTGTTCACACACGTGAACTAATGTCGAATCGATGTCTGTCTGTCCGTGTCTGTGTATCTGATTGTGTGTGTATATGTGTCTGTTTGCCTGTTTACAAGATAACTCAAAACACCAAAACGGATTCAAGTCAGATTTAACAGACAGGTACCCTATGCTACTGGTAAGAACCTGTTAGATTTTTGTTAGTATGGCTAGCATACTAATGAAATTAAGAAATATCATTTTTTCATGTAATGGATTCATATGGAGACGGTAATGGCAGTGTTGCCATATATAAAGAAATACTGCACAAAATTTCATGAAAGTTTTGATATATGACAATCTCAGAACATTATCATTATACTGTGAGTGTCATGTCAATTTTCGTCTCCTTTGCATATTAAACGAACTTCAATTATTAGTGATATAACTCCGAAATTCCTTCACCAAATTTGTTTGATACATGCAATAAAGATTGATTTAATATTGGGCAGTGTCATATTAATAAATATCTCACTTCCATATTAAATTATGCTTTGTAATTGGTGACTTAATTCTGAAAGTACTGTGGTAAAGTTGATGCAACCTGCTACATATAATGATGTAACAGATATCTGATTGTTCTGTGAAGTGCACTACTTACTGTTAATGAACCTCTTGTAAAACACGTGAGCACATTCATATCACATCTTGTTTTCAGTAGAAATAGTTGAACTGACATCATCCTTCAAGCACAAAGTTCTATTTTAATTTACAACTTAGTACTCATTACCATACGTACGCTATTCCAACAATATCTCAAGCATAAGTAAAGTCAATTTTTAATTCAGTCTTGGGCATACTCTAATTTTCAGCCATGGCATCTTAGGCTACAAAATAAACAAAACCTACCAGGTACTGTCACATTGAACTGACATGAATCCACATTTCCAGAAGGATCACTTGCATTATAATGGATAGATGTAGAACCGATGCTGAACTCAGTTCCTGATTCATAGTCACTCGTTACTGTAACATATCCTGAATTATCAGTAGCATTTGGCTGGGACCAATTGACAACAGCTGTAGCTTCTCCAGGTTCAGGGTCTACATCAATGTTTTCAGGACACAAGATAGTCGGAGGTTCATCATCTGTGCAAGAGATACACAATTGCGGGTCTATTTATTATCATCTCTTCAACTGGTTGTTTGGAACATTTAAATTAACCACCATGAACAATCAAGAATGTGGTTTCGACAAACTGACCGGTGAGATAAATGTACCATAGCATCAAACTACGTTTCCTAAAAGGCACTTCAAATCACACTTTACAGATTGACTCTACGAGCTTGACATTCAATATTCACTGATTATGTTCTTTCGCTGATATTTTTGCAAATAATGCAAATTCAGAACAAGTCCAAAACTTACCAATGACTGTCACGGTAAACAGACATAAATCCACATTTCCATAAGGATCACTAGCATTATAGTAGAACTACTGTAGAACCGATGACAAAATTAGATCCTTGTTGATAATTACTAGTTACAGTCACACTTCCTGAATTGTCAGTAGCATTAGGCTGTGACCAAGTAACAAGTGCTGTATCTTCTCCTAGGTCTGTGTATTCTTCAATGTCTTCAGGGCAGATGATGCTGGGATTTTCAACATCTATGCCATTAGACAAATGTTACAATTATTCATCTTTAGATAACGACATTTTGACAAATATTAGAAAAAAGTGCTCTTACACATCAGGACTTTGTCTATTTTTTCATGTCTTCAGTGTGATCAAAACATTTATTTTGCACTGCAATACTGCAATTTGAATATAGAAACCCGTCCAATTTAAATTCTCGCCGTTTTATCTTCATTTGCAATCAAGCATTCAAATGAAACACAACTTTACCTGTTACGGTCACATTGAAATCACATGAATCAATATTTCCGAAAGGATCAATAGCATTGTAGGAGACTATTGTAGAACCGATGGCAAACTCAGCTCCTGGTTGATAGTTACTGGATAGGGTCACACTTCTTGAATTATCAGTAGCGTTAGGTGATGTCCATGTGACAACTGCTGTGCTTGTCCGGGGTCTGTTACTACTTCAATATCAGCAGGACAGATGATGTCAGGATTAACAACATCTATTGAACCGAATCATATTGAAAATGCTGTATCATCTGCCAATTTAGCTCACGTGTTCACACACGTGAACTAATGTCGAATCGATGTCTGTCTGTCCGTGTCTGTGTATCTGATTGTGTGTGTATATGTGTCTGTTTGCCTGTTTACAAGATAATTCAAAACACCAAAACGGATTCAAGTCAGATTTAACAGACAGGTACCCTATGCTATGGTAAGAACCTGTTAGATTTTGGTTAGTATGGCTAGCATACTAATGAAGTTAAGAATTATCATTTTTTCATGTAATGGTTTTCATATGGAGACGGTAATGGCAGTGTCACACTATATAAAGAAATACTGCACAAAATTTCATGAAAGTTTTGACATATGACAATCTCAGAACATTATCATTATACTGTGAGTGTCATGTCAATTTTTAATCTCCTTTGCATATTAAACGAACTTCAGTTATCAGTGATATAACTCCGAAATTCCTACACCAATTTGTTTGATACATGCAATAAAGATTGATTTAATATTGGGCAGTGTCATATTAATAAATATCTCACTTCCATATTAAATTATGCTTTGTAATTGGTGACTTAATTCTGAAAGTACTGTGTGAAAGTTGATGCAACCTGCTACATATAATGATGTAACAGATATCTGATTGTTCTGTGAAGTGCACTACTTACTGTTAATAACCTCTTGTAAAACACGTGAGCACATTCATATCACATCTTGTTTTCAGTAGAAATAGTTGAACTGACATCATCCTTCAAGCACAAAGTTCTATTATAATTTACAACTTAGTACTCATTACCATACGTACGCTATTCCAACAATATCTCAAGCATAAGTAAAGTCAATTTTTAATTCAGTCTTGGGCATACTCTAATTTTCAGCCATGGCATCTTAGGCTACAAAATAAACAACCTACCAGGTACTGTCACATTGAACTGACATGAATCCACATTTCCAGAAGGATCACTTGCATTATAATGGATAGATGTAGAACCGATGCTGAACTCAGTTCCTGATTCATAGTCACTCGTTACTGTAACATATCCTGAATTATCAGTAGCATTTGGCTGGGACCAATTGACAACAGCTGTGGCTTCTCCAGGTTCAGGGGCTACATCAATGTTTTCAGGACACAGGATAGTCGGAGGTTCATCATCTGTGCAAGAGATACACAATTGCGGGTCTATTTATTATCATCTCTTCAACTGGTTGTTTGGAACATTTAAATTAACCACCATGAACAATCAAGAATGTGGTTTCGACAAACTGACCGGTGAGATAAATGTACCATAGCATCAAACTACGTTTCCTAAAAGTGCACTTCAAATCACACTTTACAGATTGACTCTACGAGCTTGACATTCAATATTCACTGATTATGTTCTTTCGCTGATATTTTTGCAAATAATGCAAATTCAGAACAAGTCCAAAACTTACCAATGACTGTCACGGTAAACAGACATAAATCCACATTTCCATAAGGATCACTAGCATTATAGTAGACTACTGTAGAACCGATGACAAAATTAGATCCTTGTTGATAATTACTAGTTACAGTCACACTTCCTGAATTGTCAGTAGCATTAGGCTGTGACCAAGTAACAAGTGCTGTATCTTCTCCTAGGTCTGTGTATTCTTCAATGTCTTCAGGGCAGATGATGCTGGGATTTTCAACATCTATGCCATTAGACAAATGTTACAAATTATTCATCTTTAGATAACGACATTTTGACAAATATTAGAAAAAAGTGCTCTTACACATCAGGACTTTGTCTATTTTTTCATGTCTTCAGTGTGATCAAAACATTTATTTTGCACTGCAATACTGCAATTTGAATATAGAAACCCGTCCAATTTAAATTCTCGCCGTTTTATCTTCATTTGCAATCAAGCATTCAAATGAAACACAACTTTACCTGTTACGGTCACATTGAAATCACATGAATCAATATTTCCGAAAGGATCAATAGCATTGTAGGAGACTATTGTAGAACGATGGCAAACTCAGCTCCTGGTTGATAGTTATGGATAGGGTCACACTTCTTGAATTATCAGTAGCGTTAGGTGATGTCCATGTGACAACTGCTGTTGCTTGTCCGGGGTCTGTTACAACTTCAATATCAGCAGGACAGATGATGTCAGGATTAACAACATCTATTGAACCGAATCATATTGAAAATGCTGTATCATCTGCCAATTTAGCTCACGTGTTCACACACGTGAACTAATGTCGAATCGATGTCTGTCTGTCCGTGTCTGTGTATCTGATTGTGTGTGTATATGTGTCTGTTTGCCTGTTTACAAGATAACTCAAAACACCAAAACGGATTCAAGTCAGATTTAACAGACAGGTACCCTATGCTACTGGTAAGAACCTGTTAGATTTTTGTTAGTATGGCTAGCATACTAATGAAATTAAGAAATATCATTTTTTCATGTAATGGATTCATATGGAGACGGTAATGGCAGTGTTGCCATATATAAAGAAATACTGCACAAAATTTCATGAAAGTTTTGATATATGACAATCTCAGAACATTATCATTATACTGTGAGTGTCATGTCAATTTTCGTCTCCTTTGCATATTAAACGAACTTCAATTATTAGTGATATAACTCCGAAATTCCTTCACCAAATTTGTTTGATACATGCAATAAAGATTGATTTAATATGGGCAGTGTCATATTAATAAATATCTCACTTCCATATTAAATTATGCTTTGTAATTGGTGACTTAATTCTGAAAGTACTGTGGTAAAGTTGATGCAACCTGCTACATATAATGATTTAACAGATATCTGATTGTTCTGTGAAGTGCACTACTTACTGTTAATGAACCTCTTGTAAAACACGTGAGCACATTCATATCACATCTTGTTTTCAGTAGAAATAGTTGAACTGACATCATCCTTCAAGCACAAAGTTCTATTTTAATTTACAACTTAGTACTCATTACCATACGTACGCTATTCCAACAATATCTCAAGCATAAGTAAAGTCAATTTTTAATTCAGTCTTGGGCATACTCTAATTTTCAGCCATGGCATCTTAGGCTACAAAATAAACAACAACCTACCAGGTACTGTCACATTGAACTGACATGAATCCACATTTCCAGAAGGATCACTTGCATTATAATGGATAGATGTAGACCGATGCTGAACTCAGTTCCTGATTCATAGTCACTCGTTACTGTAACATATCCTGAATTATCAGTAGCATTTGGCTGGACCAATTGACAACAGCTGTAGCTTCTCCAGGTTCAGGGTCTACATCAATGTTTTCAGGACACAAGGATAGTCGGAGGTTCATCATCTGTGCAAGAGATACACAATTGCGGGTCTATTTATTATCATCTCTTCAACTGGTTGTTTTGAACATTTAAATTAACCACCATGAACAATCAAGAATGTGGTTTCGACAAACTGACCGGTGAGATAAATGTACCATAGCATCAAACTACGTTTCCTAAAAGTTCACTTCAAATCACACTTTACAGATTGACTCTACGAGCTTGACATTCAATATTCACTGATTATGTTCTTTCGCTGATATTTGCAAATAATGCAAATTCAGAACAAGTCCAAAACTTACCAATGACTGTCACGGTAAACAGACATAAATCCACATTTCCATAAGGATCACTAGCATTATAGTAGACTACTGTAGAACCGATGACAAAATTAGATCCTTGTTGATAATTACTAGTTACAGTCACACTTCCTGAATTGTCAGTAGCATTAGGCTGTGACCAAGTAACAAGTGCTGTATCTTCTCCTAGGTCTGTGTATTCTTCAATGTCTTCAGGGCAGATGATGCTGGGATTTTCAACATCTATGCCATTAGACAAATGTTACAATTATTCATCTTTAGATAACGACATTTTGACAAATATTAGAAAAAAGTGCTCTTACACATCAGGACTTTGTCTATTTTTTTCATGTCTTCAGTGTGATCAAAACATTTATTTTGCACTGCAATACTGCAATTTGAATATAGAAACCCGTCCAATTTAAATTCTCGCCGTTTTATCTTCATTTGCAATCAAGCATTCAAATGAAACACAACTTTACCTGTTACGGTCACATTGAAATCACATGAATCAATATTTCGAAAGGATCAATAGCATTGTAGGAGACTATTGTAGAACCGATGGCAAACTCAGCTCCTGGTTGATAGTTACTGGATAGGGTCACACTTCTTGAATTATCAGTAGCGTTAGGTGATGTCCATGTGACAACTGCTGTTGCTTGTCCGGGGTCTGTTACTACTTCAATATCAGCAGGACAGATGATGTCAGGATTAACAACATCTATTGAACCGAATCATATTGAAAATGCTGTATCATCTGCCAATTTAGCTCACGTGTTCACACACGTGAACTAATGTCGAATCGATGTCTGTCTGTCCGTGTCTGTGTATCTGATTGTGTGTGTATATGTGTCTGTTTGCCTGTTTACAAGATCATTCAAAACACCAAAACGGATTCAAGTCAGATTTAACAGACAGGTACCCTATGCTACTGGTAAGAACCTGTTAGATTTTGGTTAGTATGGCTAGCATACTAATGAAGTTAAGAATTATCATTTTTTCATGTAATGGTTTCATATGGAGACGGTAATGGCAGTGTCACACTATATAAAGAAATACTGCACAAAATTTCATGAAAGTTTTGACATATGACAATCTCAGAACATTATCATTATACTGTGAGTGTCATGTCAATTTTTAATCTCCTTTGCATATTAAACGAACTTCAGTTATCAGTGATATAACTCCGAAATTCCTACACCAAATTTGTTGATACATGCAATAAAGATTGATTTAATATTGGGCAGTGTCATATTAATAAATATCTCACTTCCATATTAAATTATGCTTTGTAATTAGTGACTTAATTCTGAAGTACTGTGTGAAAGTTGATGCAACCTGCTACATATAATGATGTAACAGATATCTGATTGTTCTGTGAAGTGCACTACTTACTGTTAATAAACCTCTTGTAAAACACGTGAGCACATTCGTATCACATCTTGTTTTCAGTAGAAATAGTTGAACTCACATCATCCTTCAAGCACAAAGTTCTATTAAAATTTACAACTTAGTACTCATTACCATACCTACGCTATTCCAACAATATCTCAAGCATAAGTAAAGTCAATTTTAATTCAGTCTTGGGCATACTCTAATTTTCAGCCATGGCATCTTAGGCTACAAAATAAACAACAACCTACCAGGTACTGTCACATTGAACTGACATGAATCCTCATTTCCAGAAGGATCACTTGCATTATAATGGATAGATGTAGAACCGATGCTGAACTCAGTTCCTGATACATAGTCACTCGTTACTGTAACATATCCTGAATTATCAGTAGCATTTGGCTGTGACCAATTGGCAACAGCTGTGGCTTCTCCTTTTTCAGGGGCTACATCAATGTTTTCAGGACACAGGATAGTCGGAGGTTCGTCATCTGTGCAAGAGATACACAATTGCGGGTCTATTGATCATCATCTCTTCAACTGGTTGTTTTGAACATTAAATTAACCACCATGAACAATCAAGAATGTGGTTTCGACAAACTGATCGGTGAGATAAATGTACCTTAGCATCAAACTACGTTTCCTAAAAATTCACTTCAAATCACACTTTACAGATTGACTCTACGAGCTTGACATTCAATATTCACTGATTATGTTCTTTCGCTGATATTTTTGCAAATAATGCAAATTCAGAACAAGTCCAAAACTTACCAATGACTGTCACGGTAAACAGACATGAATCCACATTTCCATAAGGGTCACTAGCATTATAGTAGACTACTGTAGAACCGATGACAAAATTAGATCCTTGTTGATAATTACTAGTTACATTCACACTTCCTGAATTGTCAGTAGCATTAGGCTGTGACCAAGTTAACAACTGCTGTATCTTCTCCAGGGTCTGTGTATTCTTCAATGTCGTCAGGGCAGATGATGCTTGGATTTTCAACATCTATACCATCAGACAAAGATCACAAATTGTTTATCTTTAGATAATAAGAATTTTGACAAATAGTAGAAGAAAGTGTTTTTACACATCAAGATTTTGTCCATTATTTCGTGTCTTCAGTGATATCAAAAACTTTCTTTTGTTCTGCAATACTGCAATTTGAATATAGAAAACCGTCGAATTCTCTCTCATTTGCAATCAAGCATTCAAATGAAACAAAACTTTACCTGTTACAGTCACATTGAAATTACATGAATCCACATTGCCGAAAGGATCAGTAGCATTGTAGGAGATTATTGTAGAACCGATGACTAACTCAGCTCCTGGTTGATAGTTACTGGATAGGGTCACACTTCTGAATTATCAGTAGCGTTAGGTGATGTCCATGTGACAACTGCTGTGGCTTGTCCGGGGTCTGTTACTACTTCAATATCAGCAGGACAGATGATTTCAGGATTGACAACATCTATTGAACCGAACAATATGAAATATGCTGTATCATCCCTTTATTTTTCCTCGGTAGAAATAGTGGAATACACATCGTCCTCCAAGTACAGAGTTACTGACACGTTAAAACCTCCACTTAAATTTACAACAAGGTAATCATTACCGTACCTAGGCTATGCCAATAATATCTCAAGCATAAGTAAAGTCCATTTTCAAGTCAGCCTTGGACATTATCTAATTTTCAGCCTAGGCCGGCGTCTTAGGCTTCAAAAGAAACCACAACCTACCAGGTACTGTCACATTGAACTGACATGAATCCACATTTCCAGAAAGATCACTTGCATTGTAATGGATAGATGTAGAACCGATGCTGAACTCAGTTCCTGATTGATAGTCACTCGTTACTGTAACATAACCTGAATTATCAGTAGCATTTGGCTGTGTCCAATTGACAACAACTGTAGCTTCTCCAGGTTCAGGGTCCACATCAATGTTGTCAGGACACAGGATAGTCGGAGGTTCATCATCTGTGCAAGAGATAGAAAAGTTCCCAGTCCATTCATCATCTTCAACTGCTTGTTTTGCAACATTAAAATGTACCACAACGTACAATTCAAGAATGCAGTTTCGACAAACTTACACATGAGATAAATGGACCATAGCATCAATCTACGATGCTTAAGAATTCACTTGCAGTCATATTTTACAGATTGACTCTACGAGCTTGACATTCAATATCCATTCACTGTTCTTTCACTGATATTTATGCAAATAATGCAAATTCAGAACAAGTCCAATCTTACCAATTACTGTCACAGTAAAGAGACATGAATCCACATTTCCATAAGGGTCACTAGCATTATAGTAGACTACTGTAGAACCGATGACAAAATTAGATCCTTGTTGATAATTACTAGTTACATTCACACTTCCTGAATTGTCAGTAGCATTAGGCTGTGACCAAGTAACAAGTGCTGTATCTTCTCCAAGGTCTGTGTATTCTTCAATGTCTTCAGGGCAGATGATGCTGGGATTTTCAATATCTATGCCATTAGACAAATGTTACAAATATTCTTCTTTAGATAACGACATTTGACAAATATTCGAAAAAAAGTGCTCATACACATCAGGCCTTTGTCTGTTTTTTTCATGTCTTCAGTGTGATCAAAACATTTCTTTTGCACTGCAATACTGCAATTTGAATATAGAAACCCGTCCAATTTAAATTCTCGCCGTTTTATCTTCATTTGCAATCAAGCATTTAAATGAAACACAACTTTACCTGTTACAGTCACATTGAAATCACATAATCCACATTTCCGAAAGGATCAATAGCATTGTAGGAGACTATTGTAGAACCGATGACAAACTCAGCTCCTGGTTGATAGTTACTGGAAAGGGTCACACTTCCTGAATTATCAGTAGCGTTAGGTGATGTCCATGTGACAACCGCTATGGCTTCTCCGGGGTATGTTACTACTTCAATATCAGCAGGACAGATGATGTCAGGATTAACAACATCTATTGAACCGAATAATATTGAAAATGCTATATCATCTGCCAATTTAGCTCACGTGTACACACACGTGAACTAATGTAGTAGAGATGTCTGTCTGTCCGTGTCTGTGTATCTGATTGTGTGTGTATATGTGTCTGTTTGCCTGTTTACAAGATAACTCAAAAACACCAAAACGGATTCAAGTCAGATTTAATCGACAGGTACCCTATGCTACTGGTAAGAACCTGTTAGATTTTGGTTAGTATGGCTAGCATACTAATGAAGTTAAGAATTATCATTTTTTCATGTAATGGTTTCATATGGAGACGGTAATGGCAGTGTCACAATATATAAAGAAGTACTGCACAAAATTTCATGAAAGTTTTGACATATGACAATCTCAGAACATTATCATTATACTGTGAGTGTCATGTCAATTTTTAATCTCCTTTGCATATTAAATGAACTTCAGTTATCAGTGATATAACTCCGAAATTCCTTCACCAAATTTGTTTGATACATGCAATAAAGATTGGTTTATTATATATCAAATTAGACTTAGAAGCATGGGCAGTGTCATGTTAATAAATATCTCACTTCCATATTAAATTATGCTTTGTAATTAGTGACTTAATTCTGAAAGTACTGTGTCAAAGTTGATGCAACCTGCTACATACAATGATTTAACAGATATCTTATTGTTCTGTGAAGTGCACTACTTACTGTTAATAAACCTCTTGCAAAACACGTGAGCACATTCGTATCACATCTTGTTTTCAGTAGAAATAGTTGAGCTCACATCATCCTTCAAGCACAAAGTTTATTTAAATTTACAACTTAGTACTCATTACCATACCTACGCTGTTCCAACAATATCTCAAGCATAAGTAAAGTCATTTTTAATTCAGTCATGGGCATACTCTAATTTTCAGCCATGGCATCTTAGGCTACAAATTAAACCACAACCTACCAGGTACTGTCACATTGAACTGACATGAATCCTCATTTCCAGAAGGATCACTTGCATTGTAATGGATAGATGTAGAACCGATGCTGAACTCAGTTCCTGATTGATAGTCACTCGTTACTGTAACATAACCTGAATTATCAGTAGCATTTGGATGTGACCAATTGGCAACAGCTGTGGCTTCTCCAGGTTCAGGGGCTACATCAATGTTTTCAGGACACAGGATAGTCGGAGGTTCGTCATCTGTGCAAGAGATAGACAATTGCGGGTCCATTGATCATCATCTCTTCAACTGGTTGTTTTGCAACATTAAAATTAACCGCCATGAACAATCAAGAAAATGGTTTCGGCAAACTGATCGGTGAGATAAATGTACCATAGCATCAAACTACGTTTCCTAAAAGTTCACTTCAAATCACACTTTACAGATTGACTCTACGAGCTTGACATTCAATATTCACTGATTATGTTCTTCCCTGATATTTTTGGAAATAATGCAAACTCAGAACAATAGCAAACCTTACCAATGACTGTCACGGTAAACAGACATGAATCCACATTTCCATAAGGGTCACTAGCATTATAGTAGACTACTGTAGAACCGATGACAAAATTAGATCCTTGTTGATAATTACTAGTTACATTCACACTTCCTGAATTGTCAGTAGCATTAGGCTGTGACCAAGTTACAACTGCTGTATCTTCTCCAGGGTCTGTGTATTCTTCAATGTCGTCAGGGCAGATGATGCTTGGATTTTCAACATCTATACCATCAGACAAAGATCACAAATTGTTTATCTTTAGATAATGAGAATTTTGACAAATAGTAGAAGAAAGTGTTTTTACACATCAAGATTTTGTCCATTTTTTTCGTGTCTTCAGTGATATCAAAAAGTTTCTTTTGTTCTGCAATACTGCAATTTCAATTTAGAAAACCGTCGAATTCTCTCTTCATTTGCAATCAAGCATTCAAATGAAACAAAACTTTACCTGTTACAGTCACATTGAAATTACATGAATCCACATTGCCGAAAGGATCAGTAGCATTGTAGGAGATTATTGTAGAACCGATGACTAACTCAGCTCCTGGTTGATAGTTACTGGATAGGGTCACACTTCCTGAATTATCAGTAGCGTTAGGTGATGTCCATGTGACAACTGCTGTGGCTTGTCCGGGGTCTGTTACTACTTCAATATCACCAGGACAGATGATATCAGGATTGACAACATCTATTGAACCGAACAATATGAAATATGCTGTATCATCTTTTATTTTTCCTCGGTAGAAATAGGGAATACACATCGTCCTCAAGTACAGAGTTACTGACACGTTTAAACCTCCATTTAAATTTACAACTAAGTAATCATTACCGTACCTAGGCTATGCCAATAATATCTCAAACATTAAGTAAAGTCCATTTTCAAGTCAGCCTTGGACATTATCTAATTTTCTGCCTAGGCCGGCGTCTTAGGCTTCAAAAGAAACCACAACCTACCAGGTACTGTCACATTGAACTGACATGAATCCACATTTCCAGAAGGATCACTTGCATTGTAATGGATAGATGTAGAACCGATGCTGAACTCAGTTCCTGATTGATAGTCACTCGTTACTGTAACATAACCTGAATTATCAGTAGCATTTGGCTGTGTCCAATTGACAACAACTGTAGCTTCTCCAGGTTCAGGGTCCACATCAATGTTGTCAGGACACAGGATAGTCGGAGGTTCGTCATCTGTGCAAGAGATAGACAATTGCGGGTCTATTGATCATCATCTCTTCAACTGGTTGTTTTGCAACATTAAAATTAACCGCCATGAACAATCAAGAATGTGGTTTCGGCAAACTGATCAGTGAGGTAAATGTACAATAGCATCAAACTACGTTTCCTAAAAGTTCACTTCAAATCACACTTTACAGATTGACTCTACGAGCTTGACATTCAATATTCACTGATTATGTTCTTTCCCTGATATTTTTGCAAATAATGCAAACTCAGAATAATAGCAAACCTTACCAATGACTGTCACAGTAAACAGACATGAATCCACATTTCCATAAGGGTCACTAGCATTATAGTAGACTACTGTAGAACCGATGACAAAATTAGATCCTTGTTGATAATTACTAGTTACATTCGCACTTCCTGAATTGTCAGTAGCATTAGGCTGTGACCAAGTAACAACTGCTGTATCTTCTCCAGGGTCTGTGTATTCTTCAATGTCGTCAGGGCAGATGATGCTTGGATTTTCAACATCTATACCATCAGACAAAGATCACAAATTGTTTATCTTTAGATAATGAGAATTTTGACAAATAGTAGAAGAAAGTGTTTTTACACATCAAGACTTTGTCCATTTGTTTCTTGTCTTCAGTGAGATCAAAACGTTTCTTTTGTTCTGCAATACTGCAATTGAATATAGAAAACTGTCGAATTCTCTCTTCATTTGCAATCAAGCATTCAAATGAAACAAAACTTTACCTGTTACAGTCACATTGAAATTACATGAATCCACATTGCCGAAAGGATCAGTAGCATTGTAGGAGATTATTGTAGAACCGATGACTAACTCAGCTCCTGGTTGATAGTTACTGGATAGGGTCACACTTCCTGAATTATCAGTAGCGTTAGGTGATGTCCATGTGACAACTGCTGTGGCTTGTCCGGGGTCTGTTACTACTTCAATATCACCAGGACAGATGATTTCAGGATTGACAACATCTATTGAACCGAACAATATGAAATATGCTGCTCATCATCTTTATTTTTCCTCGGTAGAAATAGTGAAATACACATCGTCCTCCAAGTACAGAGTTACTGACACGTTTAAACCTCCATTTAAATTTACAACTAAGTAATCATTACCGTACCTAGGCTATGCCAATAATATCTCAAGCATAATAAAGTC
This sequence comes from Ptychodera flava, assembly GCF_041260155.1. NCBI lineage: Eukaryota > Metazoa > Hemichordata > Enteropneusta > Ptychoderidae > Ptychodera > Ptychodera flava. The sequence goes on along the minus strand of NC_091945.1, from coordinate 9,930,784 downwards.
CATTTTCAAGTCAGCCTTGGACATTATCTAACTTTCTGCCTAGGCCGGCGTCTTAGGCTTCAAGAGAAACCACAACCTACCAGGTACTGTCACATTGAACTGACATGAATCCACATTTCCAGAAGGATCACTTGCATTGTAATGGATAGATGTAGAACCGATGCTGAACTCAGTTCCTGATTGATAGTCACTCGTTACTGTAACATAACCTGAATTATCAGTAGCATTTGGCTGTGTCCAATTGACAACAACTGTAGCTTCTCCAGGTTCAGGGTCCACATCAATGTTGTCAGGACACAGGATAGTCGGAGGTTCATCATCTGTGCAAGAGATAGAAAAGTTCCCAGTCTATTCATCATCTTCAACTGATTGTTTTGCAACATTAAAATGTACCACAATGTACAATTCAAGAATACAGTTTCGACAAACTGACACATGAGATAAATGAACCATAGCATCAATCTACGTTGCTTAAGATTTCACTTGCAGTCACATTTTACAGATTGACTCTACGAGCTTGACATTCAATATCCATTCACTGTTCTTTCACTGATATTTATGCAAATAATGCAAATTCAGAACGAGTCCAAGACTTACCAATGACTGTCACAGTAAAGAGACATGAATCCACATTTCCATAAGGGTCACTAGCATTATAGTAGACTACTGTAGAACCGATGACAAAATTAGATCCTTGTTGATAATTACTAGTTACATTCACACTTCCTGAATTGTCAGTAGCATTAGGCTGTGACCAAGTAACAACTGCTGTATCTTCTCCAGGGTCTGTGTATTCTTCAATGTCGTCAGGGCAGATGATGCTCGGATTTTCAACATCTATACCATCAGACAAAGATCACAAATTGTTTATCTTTAGATAATGAGAATTTTAACAAATAGTAGAGGAAAGTGTTTTTACACATCAAGACTTTGTCCATTTGTTTCGTGTCTTCAGTGAGATCAAAACGTTTCTTTTGTACTGCAATACTGCAATTTGAATATAGAAAACCCTCGAATTCTCTCTTCATTTGCAATCAAGCATTCAAATGAAACAAAACGTTACCTGTTACAGTCACATTGAAATTACATGAATCCACATTGCCAAAAGGATCAGTAGCATTGTAGGAGATTATTGTAGAACCGATGACTAACTCAGCTCCTGGTTGATAGTTACTGGATAGGGTCACACTTCCTGAATTATCAGTAGCGTTAGGTGATGTCCATGTGACAAACTGCTGTGGCTTGTCCGGGTCTGTTACTACTTCAATATCACCAGGACAGATGATTTCAGGATTGACAACATCTATTGAACCGAACAATATGAAATATGCTGTATCATCTTTTATTTTCCTCGGTAGAAATAGTGGAATACACATCGTCCTCCAAGTACAGAGTTACTGACACGTTTAAACCTCCATTTAAATTTACAACAAGTAATCATTACCGTACCTAGGCTATGCCAATAATATCTCAAGCATAAGTAAAGTCCATTTCAAGTCAGCCTTGGACATTATCTAATTTTCTGCCTAGGCCGGCGTCTTAGGCTTCAAAAGAAACCACAACCTACCAGGTACTGTCACATTGAACTGACATGAATCCACATTTCCAGAAGGATCACTTGCATTGTAATGGATAGATGTAGAACCGATGCTGAACTCAGTTCCTGATTGATAGTCACTCGTTACTGTAACATAACCTGAATTATCAGTAGCATTTGGCTGTGTCCAATTGACAACAACTGTAGCTTCTCCAGGTTCAGTGTCCACATCAATGTTGTCAGGACACAGGATAGTCGGAGGTTCATCATCTGTGCAAGAGATAGAAAAGTTCCCAGTCTATTCATCATCTTAACTGATTGTTTTGCAACATTAAAATGTACCACAAGTACTATTCAAGAATGCAGTTTCGACAAACTGACACATGAGAAAATGGACCATAGCATCAATCTACGTTGCTGAAGAATTCACTTGCAGTCACATTTTACAGATTGACTCTACGAGCTTGACATTCAATATCCATTCACTGTTCTTTCACTGATATTTATGCAAATAATGCAAATTCAGAACAAGTCCAAATCTTACCAATGACTGTCACAGTAAAGAGACATGAATCCACATTTCCATAAGGGTCACTAGCATTATAGTAGACTACTGTAGAACCGATGACAAAATTAGATCCTTGTTGATAATTACTAGTTACATTCACACTTCCTGAATTGTCAGTAGCATTAGGCTGTGACCAAGTTACAACTGCTGTATCTTCTCCAAGGTCTGTGTATTCTTCGATGTCCTCAGGGCAGATGATGCTGGATTTTCAACATCTATACCATCAGACAAAGATCACAAATTGTTTATCTTTAGATAATGACATTTTGACAAATAGTAGAAGAAAGTGTTTTACACATCAAGACTTTGTACATTTTTTTTCGTGTCTTCAGTGAGATCAAAACGTTTCTTTTGTTCTGCAATACTGCAATTTGAATGCCATTTTATCTTCATTTTCAATCAAGCATTCAAATGAAACACAATTTTACCTGTTACAGTCACATTGAAATTACATGAATCCACATTGCCGAAAGGATCAGTAGCATTGTAGGAGACTATTGTAGAACCGATGACAAACTCAGCTCCTGGTTGATAGTTACTGGATAGGGTCACACTTCCTGAATTATCAGTAGCGTTAGGTGATGTCCATGTGACAACTGCTGTGGCTTGTCCGGGGTCTGTTACTACTTCAATATCACCAGGACAGATGATGCTTGGATTTCAAAATCTATTGAACCGAACAATATGAAATATGCTGTATCATCTTTTATTTTTTCTCGGTAGAAATAGTGGAATACACATCGTCCTCCGAGCACAGAGTTACTGACACGTTTAAACCTCCATTTAAATTTACAACTAAGTAATCATTACCGTACTAGGCTATGCCAATAATAGCTCAATCATAAGTAAAGTCCGTTTCAAGTCAGCCTTGGACATAAAAATATTATATAAGGATTGGCTTATCCTTTTGATTGGTGTGAGCAGGGGAAAGCTAGCCACCAGTTTTGCTTACTTATATAACCAAAGTATTTTTCGAGGTTTTGAATTGTTTCTAGGCACCAATGAAAGCACTGTTTACTTATAACGTTGGGGGAACTAAGGAGTAATTTGAAATATGTCTAATAGAAATATCAACATTGTGGGAGTACTGTTAAAAATTAGGTATGGGAGGAAAGGCAGAAGACATTTGGTCAAAGTTTGCACCATGTCTTAGTTCAGCCCTCGCCTTGCCCCAATGGTTAATGCCCTAAGTCGAGCCCTGAGCTCGAAGCGCAACTAGGAAAACTTGAAGACTACATCAATTGGCTCCATGGCGAGAACCAGAGAGTTCATAAAAGAATTGAGTGTGGTTAATCTGTCAGTAGATAGAAGCAGTTACACAGGTTCAGTGGAATAACCTCAGGACGGAAGTGTGTCGTGGTTATGTAGTGCAGCAGTTCAAGTACTTGTCAGGTACGCGGTTACGAACTAAAATCCGACGACCGCATCGAGTGGCTCCATGGCAAGAACCAGGGAGTTCACAGAAGAATTGCTCCAACAAAACCACTAAAAGAAGTTTTCAAGGATCCAGAACTGGGGCTGAATACGAAGTTGACAGGACAGTTAAAACGGAAAGTCTCACCATTGGAGCACTGCTAACCACCACAGAACTGGTGGTCAAAGCACTTGCTGTCAGTCAATGAAAAGTCATCAGTCCACGATATGGAAAAGGTGGTAGCCAGATTGATGGTCCCATTGAGAAAGCATACGATGTGACAAAACGAGTTTATAAACAACTGGACCAGTGGCTGAAGGGACTGGCAGCAAAAGGTGCTGCAGCTATCCCAGGATTGATCAGCACCATTGTCAGTTTCATCCTGAAAACCGCTGGCACCATGGTGGGCTTTGTTGGCAAACAGCTGTAGACTTTCATGACGGCGCTTTTATTCTACACAGTGAATAGTCTGACAGTGTAAGATGAGGATGTTAGGCGAAAAAAATATCCCAAAGTTTCTTCAGAAACACAAGAAGTCTGGCTTCAGCATTGATCTAGAATGGTGCCCCATGCAGAGAGCAAACAGATATTTCCTCAAAGCAAACCCCCGGCAAACGGCTACGGTAAGAGCTCTTATACTGCACCATCGTCGATTTTGTGCTAAAGTGTGAGAAGGCCAACTTTTTCAAGGGGATGGACTTCAAAGATGTGTTTGAAGACCCAGAAGATAGTGAATAGGAATGTTATGTGAACGAATAAAGGGTACTAAAGCTGATCAACGATACATAGAACGATGCATATTTCAACGTAAGGACATTTGCTTGTAAAATTATCGAACCATATGCATGTCTCAGCCTAAACAGAAGCCCCCAAGCTGGCTGATTGTCGAAAGAACAGCTGTTGCTTACTGCCACAGCTACAAGTTTATGGGCTGAATCAATATTGGCCTGAAGATTACAAAAGGCATGCTCCTCAGCTACGCACTAGTTGCCATCATTCCTGCCCTACTGGTGGCCGTTGGGGCAGTCGCCCTTTCTGGTATTGTCATCGATGTCATTCAGATGAGCACTGGGGTGGCAAGGAAAAGAAAAATATACAAACTGCTCTACATCTGGTACAAGCAGCTGCTCACGGAAATAAAAACAGAGAATGGCGCGCCTAGCCAGCGAGCGGCTGGACGATCCAGACTCAGCCGTTTTTAAGGAAATCTTCTCAAAGACGCTCAAGATTCAGAAGGGAGAGAGCTTCACCCCACCTTTGGAATGGTATACGCGGAAGTAAGGGCTCAACGGCTATACTGAGGAAGAGTATCCAACAACTTCTTTAGAAGATAAACATGCTTAAGGACATACAGGCAGGAGGGCTGATTACCCAGACAGCTTCAAGGTCAACAAGGATCTGCCCCCAGTGGTCCCAGCGGCAGATGAGACACGGGCGGCATCTGTGGGTGATCTCAAGGTGTTACTGACGGGGCTCTAAAACTACATGACCAGGAAAGCAAATTTCGTCACGGACGCCAGAGACATAATCAAGAACATTATCCTTGCCCACAAGCATGCAAAGGAGGCCAGTGCTCGGTTGGCTGTCCCTCATATCCAAACTGGGTCAAGTAGTTAAACTTCAATGTTAGCTTTGCCAAGGACAGTTGTAGTGTAACTTTTCAAGACCACTTGTTGGCCTCCGTCCTGCACCCTCAGATCGGTTCTGTTCTCCGTTTCCATATGTATTTACCACTAGGCACATTCTCAATGAGATGGGGGTTGCACTGCCTGACAATTGGGCTTTCAAGGTTGGAAAGGTTATGACAAGGTCAATTACGAATCCCTCTGCCGGAGTTCGGCATCCGTGACAATGGAGACTCCAGGTACAATAGGGGTCAATCAGGGGCCATGGCAATGGCTACACGTATGTCACCAACAGCGGCCAATTGGACACTGATAAGAACACTGGTGGCCAACACTCCCTGGCCCACATATGTGCCACCTTTAAGCCAGCACGCCAACTTATATAATTTCTCATACTCCACCAGTATGGCATCCAAGGATGCAAAGAGCCTGTCTTTGCCCATCGCCCTATAATGACAGAGGCATCTTAGGGCAAATAAATAAATAGCCCTCCAAGAGCCAACCCGGTGGCCAACACTCTAGTCATTTTTGCTTCATGTTCAACGTCAGGCTGACAAGTCTCAGGAGCGTGGCCCGGCCTTTTGTCGCCTAATAGCAGAGCACGGTCATGGAGCCCAGACTCTGCAGCGAGAGGATTTGCAGCGCAACCTGAAGGCCTCGTAGCTCCCATCCTGTGTGCTTTGTGGCAAAGCGCCACATCCCGACCTGCTTGCCAGCGATGTGTCCAATCTTTTCCACAGGGCTGTGCAGCGCTGCTTCTACCTTGCTCCTGCCAGTCTCCCATCCTCCTTGGTATCTGCCATCATGCATTCATGAGGTATGCAGTTGAAGACTAGTCCCTATTTATTTTTTTACAAATAGTTGATCTGGTACTCAAATGGTGTTAGGGGCCCATTTTTTTATGACGAACTCATTCAAGGTTGTTTCACTATACAACTGAACATCAAGAATACTTGTTGAAATCTACTACCAAGCTATTTTGCCAATTTTTAATATTTTGAAAAAGATTCAAAACTAGATGTAGCATTGCCGTGGAACAGTGTTCATTTTGTCTTACGTTTTTGAAAGTTAACGAAGAACAAAGGCAAGGGGGAAAGAATGAAGCTGATTGTACGGTAAGTTATGCTCAGCTTTGTTAGGGTGCTGTTTATGTGGCTGTCTTCATTCCTGTGAATGTAAAAGACAGTCAACACGATAATTGGATAGTGTAGTAATGTCAGTTTAATCTGCAAATGAAAACTTACCTTCTTTTCTTTTTACGTCACACACTAGTTTATGAGTATTTGTAATATTGCAACATTCAGCTATAGGGCACCTAACGCATTTGAGATTTGAAATTTGAAAAGTACAGAGATCCTATTATCCGAAACTTGTTCCAATCGTGTTAGTCATACTTACTGCAACATGATAAGTATACGATACATTTGAATGCCTTTCTTATTCCTTAAAGAATAGATAACTACGGCTGGCGCGGCCGCTTTTGTGAGGGAATTCCTAAATTCGCTCGAGTAAGTAATGTCGAGTCAGTAACGATTTGTGCATGACAACCCAACAAATTAATTATTTGCTGCTAATTTTTACGATTGAATCCAATCCGTAAAAATTTACAGCTGGCTTACTTCTTTAATACTCTTACACTTTCGAATACTATTCGGTAACAGGTAACATTCGTTGGTAAGAAATGCTTTACCATATTGTTTTCCCGATAGCGTACTTTGACAGGCGTTCTACCTATTGTAATTATAAATTCAAATCTTCATTATTTGTGTATCATTCGAGCTTCGTCGCAAAGCTCAGAAAAGCATCTGATCAAATACTGTGACTGAACGGACTTACATTAAATCGACAAGCAAATATATATATCAGTCGTTTCAGCCAAAGTGCAAATAAGTACCCTCCACGACATATGTGTGGGTTTAATATGTGATATAAATTGCCACCAAAGATGCCAATCTTTATCACATCTCAGGACGAGACAGAAATGGAAAATATGCAATACCACGTGACAAACGTTTGTCATCGATAAGTAAATAGCTGCAATCGTCATATTTCTTATATTAAAGTAGTCAGGTACTTATTACTTAGATGTGTTTTAGCGTTTCAGGTTAAAAGCAATACAAAGTACTACACACTTGAGACTTTCATGCAATTTTTTGATTTATAAATAAAAATTTAGGAGGTTTCAACAGATGACACATAGTACTAAACACTTATGACATTCAAAGATGTTTTGATTTGAAAATTGTATATATTGGATGGTATTGACAGATAATCTGCCTGGATTTGTTTTTGACAGTTTTCTTTTTCATTCAAATAATGATGCTTTACAATCAAAAACGAATAAGTTGATGAGAGTGCATATCATCTGTGCTTTCTTATAGCATAGATAGTCGAGAAACAGGATGGGAAGCTGCGGTATTTCCTTTCAACAAACTAATCTGGAATAAATTACGTTGGATTTGCATACCCATTGATAAACAAATCTAATTACCATCCAACTGTCGCACAATCTCGCAAAACATGCTTGCAGGCCTTACATTCAGTATGTTCTAAACATACCTTTTCCGTAGCAGAGAATAGTCCCATTCAGAAGGAAAGCAATGTTTGTTTGTCGCATCTAGGAATAAATCAATCTTTAGGATAAGGGAATCCGACTTCAATCGGAAAGACAACTTTATGCTGAAAATAAGTTCAAGTTTTTTTCATTGCGAACTACCGTTTGTCGAGCAGCGGTTATCTCCCAGCTGATAATTATGCAAAAGATCTATTCACACGTTCTAATTTTCCAAAAGAGATCGCTCGTCGCTTCTTAAAAGTTCTTTTGTTCTTTGCGGTAGCTTCACGTCCCCTTCCTTGACTGTCTATGCTTATAGTTACAATGGAAACAACTAAAACAATCTGTTTGGTGTGTTGCATATAACATTCGTTATTTTAAGCTGTGTATTGCAAAACATATTTTGTGTAACAATGTAGGAAGTGCTCAATTGCTTTCTGCATCTTCAATACGTCATCAACATAACAGCGTTTCAGTGGTTGTGATAGATCATCACTTTTGAGGCACATATTATGAGCCAGCGTCGACAGCAAATCATGTCATTATTATCTTTCATGCCATCAATCAAGACATGGAAATTCAAATAATTCACAAGGCAAGGTAACCGCGTCCTCGCCAGTTGGCAACGAATTTTCAAAGCATGCCAAGTTAGTGTCAATCGCCCCCTTACAGAAATTTCCTAGATAGCTTAGACTTGTCATTGTAAAACCAGCTTTAGGTGACCACCAGCTATATGTAGCGACATATATGTTTCTCCAACGGCTACCTGGTCTACAACAAACAATGGACCCGATCCGCTTTAACTCTGAGAGCGTGGTGGCGAATTCACTCCCGATTTTGTCTCAGCAGTGGAAAACAAACGGAGAAGTCCCGCCAAACCTTGACATTGTACAGATTCATAAGAGTAACAGGAAGAAAAGTTATTAAGAACTTGGCACCAGTGTCATCCACTGGAAAGCCGTTTTAGGTCTCAACGAATAAAGCATGAATCAAAGGTATATCCACATATATCATTCGAATATAGTGATTCAAATTACGTAAATCGTTATTTATAATAGCCAAAAGAAACTTGCAAAGACAAGATATATTACATTATTATATTGAATTTATTTTTCCCTCTTAGATGGCATCGCACAGGCTGGCTGAACTGAAGTAAGTGATTAGAAAGACGAACAATACTACAATAGGCAACCGGTCTGGAATATAAAATTATCAGGTCCTTAATAAACATGGCAGTTAATCATCTTGTTGTATACTATGGGTTAAAAACAAAGCAAAACACTTGTAACGATTTTAAACATTTTGGAATTTTTGATGAATTTGACTCAGACATTCTGTCTATTTTTACAAGATAATGTTGTATAAATTTCTATCCATCGAAATGCGTTTCACAGGGTTATACAATTTATAGCAATGTCGAAGAACACATTTTAGCACTATGCCATTCAAAACAATATATTATTGCCTTTTCGACGAGGTTGAAGACTTTCCAACATGAGTGAGTGACCGGTATGTGTGATCAATTATAATTGTCAGCCCTCGGGTCAATTTAAGGTTCCAAGACAAGAAATTGACTTTAAGTTCAGAACCCCCGTAAATTATATATTTTCGGAAAACCTAGATATAGGGAAACATTTTGCTTACTATGGTATTACCATTGTTTACATTACTATCACGTGACAGGTAATTTGCATAGCCTTACAAAAATCGGTTTTCCCTATTTTTCATTTCAATGCTTTGAGATATTAGGCTGAAATCTGTATGAGTGCAAACCGTCCCAAGGATCTTACAAAGTTTGCCTCAGAATCTTTTAAACCTTCTAAAACAATTAATGCCAGAAAAACTTCCAGAGCGGTGAATTTAATCCTAGTTGATTTCATTAAAATTATGCTCCAATGAAACTAAGCAAGATACAAAAAATCTGAGACATATTTTGGAGGACCATCGTGATAGTTTGCATTTCAGAAAGTTTTAGTCAGATATTTTGAAGAAATGAGACAAAACATAGGGAAAACCGACTTTTTGAAAGGTTATTCAAATTACCTGTCACGTGATACTTATGTAACAATGGTGACACTGTTGTTACCACAATTTTTCCCTATATCTGGGCTTTCAGAAAATTGCGATTTGCAGGGGTACTCAGCTATTGCCCACCAGAAAATTGCTAGATTAAAAGGTCAATTTCTTGTCCTGGAACCGTAAGGCAGCTTGCACTTCAAAACAATGATATCAACCTTCAGCAACTTTCCTGAAAGAAACTTTCACCGAAGGTGTTGTTCTAAATTTAAAAAATCCAGGTAACTGTGAAAATTGTGACACTAGAAAGACAATATTTACAGATGTTTGAAATTCAAAATGGCTGCGATATCTGTGCTAAGTAAATTTGACAAATTAAATTCTGGATTTTCACAAACTAAGACGGTGCGGACGATGGGCACTCATTTTAAAGCTGTTTGCATAAGAAAACGTTTCACCGTGTTATTTTTTTTAAATCGAGGTCGAAAATTTTTATTTTTGCCGTATGCTGTATGCCGTTATGGCCATTTTGAATTTCAGATATCAAAAATCGTGGGTAATTGTATCTCTGGTACCAAAACTTGCATGGTGACCCCCCTTCCACATATTTATTTTTCTTGATTTTGAAAGAGAACTGTTTAAATATTCCTTGAAAACGATATAAGAAAACGCTTGTCTAACACTTTCGAGGAAAATTCTACTTTCAACAAAACTTAGGCTGTACGTATAGTCTTGTTTTGTATATGTTTACGCAGCGTTAAATATTTACATGGATAATTAAACTAGGCAGGCTAGACGTCTGTAACTGTTGGTAACGTAGCAAATGTGGCTCTAGTAAGTCGGCAGTCGTTCGATGTTCGATCGATGTCGATGGCTGGCTCGTCCGACACTGAGATAGCGGAAAAGTGGTCGCAAATCAACTAAGCTTCTCGACGACAGGCATCAAAATAAATCCCGGGAATCGTGGATCCCGGGTCCCCAGAGCCTATTTCTAGCGATGCCAGACAGTTTCAGCTCTCCAGCGTAGAATATTGCCGTCTGTTTTACACGAAATTTCAGAGGCAAGGGAGAGAGGTACAAGTGTGGTGCGTTGACGCTAAGTATCATATACATGTACAATTTACACTTTGTTCACATACATAATAAATTACACAAGTTTGTCAGCGCTGTTCGGTGATTTTACAAGGCGTTTTAGAAAATTCATGTACAGTCCAGGGCATGTAATTTGATCTCGTTGCCCACTCTTTTGTATGCCTTAAAACCGCTCGGGTCCTCTACCATATGCAAAAGCTCCCTTTACACTCTAACCTCTACGCAATTTCGTCATGCTAGACGTCCGAATTTTACTCCCGGCCAGTCCTCTTAGCAATATTTTCCTTCTTTTTCTCATATCCAAAATTTGCTTCATTACCGATCCCTTATTTGCATCCATATAATCTAAGAGAATATTTTACATTAAGTCGTACAAAGTTATTTTAACATTTAAAGCTTTTCCTTAGAATATTTATACTACTAGTAAAATGAATCGTTAATTTGTTGATGCATTTAAATCTATCTCCGCTTGGCACGGAAACCCTGCTTTAGTAAACTCATACAAGAGAAGAGCAAAATGTGACGTTTCCTTTGCTCAACTGCGACGATGCGAGGACATTTTTACATAGTTGCTGTGAACAGATCCTTTATGGCCACAAAAAATTAATCTAAATATGCAGGAGTAAAAGCGATCGACATACAGCCACAATAAGTAACACAACGGATTTAATAAATCATTCACTGTACAGTAGAAAGACCGTTTTTACTGTCTGTTGATAAAATGCGGTTTCTCGTGAAAGTCGATATCATTGACTGCTCATTAAGTCGCCACTGGAAACTCAAACCTGTGCTTCATAATCTGGCGAGCTAAGCAGCTGCACCGACGAAAATTACAAAAGAAATCTTGTCTGCAAAAGCTAACATCAACCCACAACAAAAATGGAAAATGTCCTAAGAACGGAAATACTTTAAGTCTTCAAAATCTGACAAGGCACTAGATGCACATGTAAACGCGATATATTAAAAACCGACCTATCGCAACGCCTTGCATACTTGAAGATGAGAGGGTTTTGCTGTGACTGCGGAAGCATTAAAGACAGTGATAGGGTCGATATGAAAACTTCGCTTCGCGCATCCAGCAGAACCAATATTCATATTTCAATATTTAAAGTTATTCATTTTAAAATACTCCCATTATTTATGTTCTGTTGCTATACCATTTAATTGGCTATACTAAGATAACATGCCACCAGTATGAACATATCATGACGTAACTATATGCGCTAGATGAGGATTTTTTTAGTGGTAAAAATTTACGCAGATGTTTGAGGGTAAAATTTTTTCATTTATTAGAGCTTCATTTTTTGAAAGCTGCACAAGAAATTTAGACTGCCTACAAAAGCGAAAGTGAAAATTACCATTACAACACTGCTGCTACCACAATCGTGCAATTATTTATACAGAATCTGAGCGGTCCCCTCAATTCTAAATATCGTAAAACGATACTTTGGATTTTACCGAATTGTTTAACATGTTTGGATTTTGAGGTTTCAATTATGTGAACAGTCTGGCAAGTGATCATCTTACGTGTCATTTCGATATCTGGTGTTGTCAAATATTTCATCTAAATGCATATATGGACTATAAGCGGCCCATTCTACCATTTCTGTGCTTCATTTTGCTAACCCTCGCAGAAACTTGAAGCAGTTTGTGGACCAGGCAATTGTGTCTTTAGCTCTACCACAGTGAAATTCAATAAGGAACGAGCACAATTATTCAAAATTATCCGTAATTTTCATTCCAACATTTCCCCCCACAGAAACTGAACAGATTGGAGCAGTCACACCTCTCTTAATCCTACTGTTCTTAATGTTTATCTCGCCAATATATCTATCGCACGCTTTTAGCACCTTTGCCCAGATTCTTGAACCTCATTGGTCAAAATTGGCTGTTCTGGCCAACTTGATCACCCCTTCAAAATGGTTGGGTAGGTGACTTGGAAAGCAACATTGTAATTAAAAGTTCATTACCAGTTTAGCAAAACAGCGGAAAGCATGACACATTGCAAGTAAAATAACGGAATGCAGCTGCGCACATTGGCTATAAAATTATGTTGCGAGTCGTGTGGTTTAATGTTAGTAGGAAGGGAAAGTTGGATACAAGGAGAGGGAATTCCCCTTATCATGTTTTCCTAAGGGCATTGTAACACACTAACATGTATAGACATGCAGCTGACCTTGTATAAACTCACGGTTCGAAGGTTATTGTAAAGTGACGCAACAGCGACATGTATAGACATGCACAATGAGTCATCACCGTCGAGCGTCTATATAAAGGAGGTTTACCAGTGTTGCCACTCAGTCGACGACTACCAGTAATACTGGTAGCAAACTGAAATAGTCATCTTTCTAAATTTTTATATGACCACTATCGTTACTACCGTGACCTGCCACAAATTTAAAGTATCTGTACTTTCAGACATTTTCTATTGTCTTGTCGAACCACAGGTCCAGTAGGCATAATTTGTGAAGATTTTTTCCTATTATTATCATAAAAAAAATAATTATGAATATTAATAAATTATTAATATGAATGTTTTATAATATTGAAACTTTTATACACACAATGTCGTCTACTTTGTGTAAATGCCATCTGGAAACTCCATTGTTTTGATAATTATGATTATTAATAAATTATGATTATGATTAATAAAGTCATATTTTACACATTGTAATGTGCTTATGTGAACAACCCTCTGGAAACCCTCATACAGTTTCACAATCTATGCCAAATTATACAAGTGACACCATTGCCCAGGTTCAGTCTACGGCGAGAGTTACCATTGCCCAGGTTCAGTCTACGGCGAGAGTTACTACACAGTGTATATAAAGAGAAGGTAGCCAGCTCCACTCGACCGTAAACTGTCGAGTGGGGCTGCGAGAAGGTGTATATCGCCAATGAAATGATGCTGTTTTAGCGGAATGGACAGCATCCGGGATCTTTTAGGGCCGTTTGCGAAATTTGAATGTAGCCGCCAAGCGGGGCCGAGGGCGGAGCCATGATTTAACGTTATTAGATATGCTGACATAATTGATCGTACGGCCAATGAACGCTCGTGACCTTTGATAAGACCTCTCATCAGTTTACCCGAATGTACATGTCTCTGATCAACATCAAAACATAGAATGAGTTTCATTTCTCTAGTTGGACGATGTATTTTTCGAACTTTATAGCAGTTGTAAGGTTGCTCCAAAGCAGCTTCAATGCGATCAATGGAGGTGGTAGCTTCAGCGAAGCATCAACTGAACAAACACCGCGGCAGGCAGCTCAATATAGATTACTGCGATCGTGTTTGCCAGCATTATACACCTTATCCATATTATTCGAAGACACCGTCATCACGTACGTCCATTACAAACGTCCAGATGAAATTCCGACGACAGTGAGCACACCGTCATCGACTGTGACCGACTCCTCTGCCCCTCCTCCCGGCGCCAAACATATCAGCGACTAATCCATAGCAATGAATGTTTCCACTAGCTGTGATATTTCGCCGTGGCGGTGACCTTTGATTTGAACGTTTTCGCCGCTGCGATATCACAGCTAGATTTCCACGGTATCCACCTATTCCCCAAGAACCTCCGCATGTGCACATCGTACCCACAAATACCTTGAATAGCAAGGAACACGACTAACACTTCCAGGCTTACTAACGTGCTCACATTTTCTTGCCCGTTCTCGTTTCAAAATTTTAGTGTGTTTTTCCATAGACCCTACTGCATTCATGTGTAGCGTTCTATTTTCTGTCGACGATTTTCATTTCTTACTAATTATTTAGACTACAACTTCCCACTATTGCCTTCGCTGCCTGACCTATCATCGCTGCTCTGAAGTCAAATTCACTTAGTCTCGGGCCTTCCATGGTTATCACCATCAGATCATTTATGGCATCGTCACTCAGACAACTACGTTTCGATGTTGTAATCCTATTTTGGGTACTGAACCCACGCGCTCACACGGGACAGATGAGACTGGAATCACGGCTGCAATTATGGCCAATTTTGCAATATTCTGGAATAAGTTTGCAGACCGGCATAAAACTATTATTTTTAAGTCCGCGTAGCATTAACTTAAACTTGATATTCGACCAGGAGATCTTCAGGGTTTACAAGTATGCATTGGGCGCAGCGGAAAAAAACATTTTTTTGCAATAACGACGAAGTCTATTAAACTTGTTAAATTTTTATTGGCACAGACTTGAAGGAAAACGTGATTGACAGGATGTAGGACAAAATATTGCAAAATTATGAACATTTTTATCAGCAAACAATTTATTTTTAGTCCTGGATAAACTTCACATTGGAGGGAAACTACATGTGCTTATGTCTTTGTTACAGAGACTGCGCTTTTTAATGCGTATCGGATTACGCAGACGTCATTTTACTTTGCGTACTTCAAAGTAATAACATGCTTGAAATACGCAGGATTTTGCGTTAACGGAAGCTCTGTAATAAAACTATTGATAATATTATTAAAATTTAACTTTTTCTCAGTATTTTTTGCAAGACATGGATATATTTGTCTAACATATTCATAAAAAAGTAACAGGTCCTCGTAACGCCAGCACGCGTACGCCTTTTCAATAAAAAAGATATCGATTTCAAGGTACATTGTCTGTGCTTTGTCTGTAAAACACGTCCGTGACTGCGTTTTTAATATTTTCTTGGGCAGCAAAATAGACGACAGTCAACGCTGCCTGTATTTTCATTGTAAATCTCTGAAAATCACAAGTTCAATTGGAAGGTGACTGCGTGTTTGTACGTACGTACGCTGTTTTGAGGTCTCCTCGCCAAGTCGCTGAACTTGACATATTTTCACGATGTCAACAGGGTATCTATCATAAACAAACGCATCTGCAACCCGTCATCCGTTTGTAATCACACATACATAGCTTGGACCGTTGACTTGAGGCACCTCCATCCTTGGACAGACCTAGCCCTGCGTACGATGCTGTGTGTTCCGCTACAGCTAATCGCCCCGCTCAATTGTGGTGAGCGGGGCGATTAGCTGTAGCGGAACACACAGCATCGTATGCAGGGCTAGGACAGACCATGGACAGACCATGAAGTAATCGTACAGTGTAAGTGTAACTTTCATGTGTAAAAAAGGTTATGAGCGTTCATTGGCCGTACGATCAATTATGTCAGCATATCTAATAACGTTAAATCATGGCTCCGCCCTCGGCCCCGCTTGGCGGCTACATTCAAATTTCGCAAACGGCCCTAAAAGATCCCGGATGCTGTCGATTCCGCTAAGACAGCATCATTTTGTTGGCGATATACACCTTCTCGCAGCCCCAAACTTCACAAATTTTCCGTCTAAGTGGTCAAAACTGGGTAGATTTGATGGCTGATTTATGGACTTGCCAACACCGGGAGAAATTTTGAGAATCAACATGCAGAAGTGAAGAAAACGGAGGTAATTCATGGGTATGTCAGTTTACTGTCGAGTGGAGCTGGCTACCTTCTCTTTATATACACTGTGTAGTAACTCTCGCCGTAGACTGAACCTGGGCAATGGTAACTCTCGCCGTAGACTGAACCTGGGCAATGGTGTCACTTGTATAATTTGGCATACATTGTGAAACTATATAAGGGTTTCCAGAGGGTTGTTCACATAAGCACATTACAATGTGTAAAATATGATTTATTAACCATAATCATAATTTATTAATAATCATAATTATCACAACAATGGAGTTTCCAGACAGCATTTACACAAAGTAGACGACATGGTTTGTAAAAAAAGTTTTAATATTCTGTAACATTCATATTAATAATTTATTAATATTCATAATTATTTTTTATGATAATAATAGGAAAAATCATCACAAATATAATGCCTAATCGACCTGTGGTCGAACATTGCGTTATTCATCAGTTTATAGAAATTCTTTTTGAAGCAGTTTTTCCTTTGCTCTCTTATCTGTATTAAATATTATATATTCCGCGAGACATGGCGCCTCTTCGAAGGCAAGCACCGATGAATCTTTTTCAGCCACATTCCCATTCGAAGATAGAATTCAAGTAACTTGTAATGTAAGATGTACCTCTCTGTCCATTAGACTTGTAATCAGTCAACTACCCTGCCTTGGAAATTTGTAGTGATGTGGCGCGGGAGGTAGATCGGAATGCTCTTCATTTAATGCAGCCGGATATTCTAGGTCTACTTCTTGAAAACAGGGTGAGAATCTGTTACAATCCAAGTCAGCCTTTTGAGGGAACCACTCTTCCTCATCATCCAACGAAATCCACCAACTGGCATTGACTTGCTCATTGCCCATCTATAAAGATTGTTAGCATCAAGATATTTTATTTCAGACAGTGGTTTCTCTGGATCCCAGTTCCCACCTGTCTCGTCTGTCGCGTAAGCCAGATGATTTGTCTGCAAGTAATGAATATTACACTGACTGATACCACCTCAAATTCCCCTCTGAATGAAAGTCATCTGCTCAGCATCCTGTATGAGCTTAAACTTATTGCCTGTGTAAAGTAACATAGCATCCCATGTCAGGCCGGGCGCTGACATATAGTGCGCCGGATCCAGCTTATATGCTTCAAAACATGTGTCACGGAAATTTTCGAATATATTTGCAAGAAGTAGAACATCAGTCTCAATATAGAATTCTATATAATCTTTAATCGTCAGACACCCAACTTTGTCCCATACTCGCAATGCATGTTCACATTTGGACTCCGATATCCCCTCTTCCCACAGTTCGCTGTCAAATTTCTATCTCGGTGGGAGATTCTCCTCTTCCAGTCTGTCAACTGAGTCTAAGTATTTGTACGGGAAGAAACCTTTTGCCCGCTGAATCTCTGGATGCGAAAGTGGCACTTTCCATCCATCATCTGTCACTGTCTTTGCCAACTTTGCGAGCGATCAGACATCAGTTGAGCACAGAAGATGAAAGATCATTTCATTTGCATTTGACGTCTGCGACAGTTTCATTATCATATTCAAAGATATGCCTTGGGAATATTGCAGGAGGAATATTCTGGCTCTGGCCAGACCATATGAAATTACCGAGTCCGCCTTAAAAGAACTAGAAAATGTACATAAGCGGTTCCTACCCACTTTCTTAGACATTTGTGATGACTACAGAGACTTCCTTGTTTGATAATTAGTGAGCCACTCTCGTCTTCAGTTCTCAAGAATATACTTAATCCAACAATTGATAAAGAGACAGTCGGCCTGGTAGATTCTCCATGAGCTTTTGACTTCGGAATTGCCTGGGGCTCACACGATAGTGGTGGCAGCCAGGGATTTTTAATAGATGGTTTTGGGAAGGAGGAACTTGAAAAAGCTTATTATCCAGCGGACCAAGAACAATTGGAACAAGCTAGGGTGTCACTCAAGAACCTACATAAATTTCTTAATGCTTGTGATACTATAAGTGCTTATAATGGTTTGATTTACAGGCACTTGGCCTGATGAAGGGCCAAGACTCAGTTATTTGTCTATGGCTCATGGCAGTTAACTACATTGTACTTCGACCAGAACTTCGCAAGAAAGCTGAACAAGAGCTCAAAAGAACGGATAAGGGCAACATGAGAAGTCGTTTTGAAGATCTTGCAAACTTAATATGTGATTCCTGAGGGGCCCCGCCACCTCATCCACATACAGCCCGCAAGGATGCAATAAGTGAACATTACTTATGTCAATACATGATAAATACTTGGCCAGGGGGATGGGATAGTAATGCCACTTTCTTTAAATTAGGACCTGATCCGTGGTACTTATTGAATAACTTTCATAATAACTTACGTAAGTACTCCGTACACAAGTATTAAGTAGTTCTAATAACATTTTCCTCTGGCTCCCAACTATTGAAACTTTCTGGATAACCGCGCCATTTTATCAGATAATATTTCTTTCCTCTAATTTTTTTCGTCTTCAGAATTCTTTCGACTCTGTACAGCTCGTCAGCGCCAGTGATACTCTGCAGCTCATCGGAATAGAAAGTGCCGAGTATTTCCTCTCCATTCAAATCTTTTATCTTATAAACGGGCGGCGTTCCCAGTCCAGCAGCGTAAACCACTTTTGTAACTATGAAGATCTCCTCTGTCCAATTTGGTAAATATCCTTTCCTGAAAGTGCTCTTGTATTTTGTAATTCGGACCTGTTCTCCTGGCTTGAACAAAGGAGTGACACCTGCAGCCACTGACTCAGAAACATATAATGTATAAAATGCCTGCCAATCATTCTCCTCTGTTACATCGACTTGTTTCATTTTGATACTTCCATGTGCAGTGTTGTTGTAGTTCGCAAGACATTCTGGTAGAATAATGAGCCACTGGCGTGTCTGTCGGTATGTGAAGTATTTCTACATCAGAGTCTTCAATATACTATTGAATCGTTCCACCACACTGGCTTTTTTATCACTCACTATATGTGTGAAACCAGTGAATGCCCGACTCCTCTAACCATTTATAGTCTGGTGCCAAAACACAAACCCAAAAATGGTTCTCGGTGATTTCTGTATCTTCAAAGCCTACTGAATCATGATCTGCATGATTCCATCCTGGCATCTTTTGGCAATTAAATATATTCAAGATGGCCACCAAGATGGCTGCCAAAACATGTAAATGGTAATATCTCAGCTCTATGAAATTTTATCAAAGTGATTTTGGTGTCATTTGCCAGGTAACAGGGCCATGGAATTCATTTCTTTCATTGCCCAACATTTGCATCTCTTAATTTGCATAAAAATCCAAGATGGCTACCAAAATCACTTCCAAAACAGGTAAAATGCCATATTTCAGCTCCATGAGAAGCTGTTGGAGTCATTGTGGTCTCCTTTGCCAGGTAAATGGGAAAAAGGAACTCATATCTTTCATTTCATTTGCATAAAAAGCCAAGATGGCTGCCACAACGACATCAAAAAACAGGTAAAATATCATATCTCAGCTCAATGAGAAGCTGTTGGAGTCATTTTGGTCTCCTTTGCTGGTATATTGGGTCAAGCAATTCATATCTTTCATCGGCTGACATGAACAACACTTAATTTGCATAAAATTTGCATAAAAATCCAAATACCTGTTTCAGTGTGTAAGGAGTCATATCTCAATACACTATGCCACTGAGTTTGGTGTCTTTCGGCATGTTTTATGGGTCAAAAATTGGTATCTTTTGTTATATTTGCTATAAAATCAACCATGAAAATCTGAAATTGATACTTACAACCCAAGATAGTTGCTAAGCAGGTTTCCACAACAAATATCAAGGTATATCTTAGCTGAGATTGCATACTAGAGACTAATACAGTAAGGGTTCAAGGCTGAAGGATAAGTTTCTTTCGTTATATTAAATGTGAAATATTTCATTGAAAGCCAAAATGACCACCCAATATCAACTATGGCCACACAAATGGATGCCACAAAAACATTGAGTCGTATCTTAACCCACCAAGCATTCTTGATATCTATTTTGTTGTGTTTTGTCAGGTTATTGGCCGCGGGATTTTCATTGCTTGTTTTCTTAACTGGAAAAAATCTTACTCTAATGGAGGGATTTTATCCCATATTGCCGCTATAATGGTTTCCTAAAACATTACACCATATCTTAATTTATCCAGCATCTTTGACACAAGATTATGTGTGTTTGGTCTGTTTGAGAGGTCATGGGGATTCACATTTCCATCCACATAAAGTGTCAAACCATCCATTTTTTACATTAAATGATAATGAACTGTATCTTTCCATACAACATCAATGGTAATTTTATCATTTGCCAATTAACCACAATAAAGGAGCTTCAATTCTTCGAGGCGAATTTGCTGAGAATGCATTCGCACTTGTATAAAAGTGACTTGTTTGGTCATCTTTGAGCCAACCTGAGTCATCTGTATAGTTTATCTTTGTACCAACTAAGTCACTCAGATCATTTTCAGCAGGATCTTTAATAATTCTGCCCTCTAAATATATGACCGCCAGTGGGTGTAGCAGAGGCCTTCTATAAATAACTTTATCATTGCAGGCATAATTTTCTGATTTGACAATGAAGATACTTGTCTTAATACCAGTTTTAATGTCATCTGTCAGAGGTTTTACCTTAAGCTTTACAACCACCATGCTGCAAACAAGTCTCTAGTTTCAAATATAGTGTCATTGATAGGCAGCAGAAATACCAACTTCTTGCGTTTGACACAATTCAGAGCACTTTGAGCAGTTTAATTGCATTACAAACACCAATATTAGTAAGGTGTGAGTTGCATCTTTACCAATCAAGCATTCTTAAGACCTATTTTGATAAGTATGGCCATGTTTTATCCAGTTGCAGAATTTGAATATCCAGTTATCCACCTGAAAAAACTTCCAAGAACATTACAAAAAGAGGGAGTTTATCTGATAATGCGAATAATGATGTCAAAATATTACATCATGTCTTTATTTATTGAGTAGCTCACAAGACCAACTTTTGTGTCTTTTGATACATTTGAACGGTCAATTGCATATAAACTGTACAATCCAACATATATCAAAAGTGAAGTCAAAACATCATCGATGCCCTAAAAAGAGTTTCAGAACAGGCATGTAGCCTTAACTTATATTATCATTGATCATCTTTGAGATTGGTTCTTAATCGTTGGCCGCATTGTAGGTATCGAGGAACACACTTTCCCCATTACCTGAACTGTTTACGTACCATTTATCATTTCGTGGGACGTTTTATAATACTTATCTGTAACAATGTACCAAAATGCTCATTTACAAGTTTTCGACCAGAACTGTAAGATTCGGTAAGATTCTGACACAACATCATCTTCATCGCTTTTGTTATTAGCAGGGCCATTTATATTGGCAGTTGCTTGCTATACTATACTGCCAGAAATTACAAATGTCACAGCCAGTTGAGTCAAAGAGCGTTTGAATCTCACATGCCAGGCATGCGTAGAAGTGGGTGGGTAAATTTTGGCTCTTGTTTAGCAGTAGTCTGTGCTTGAGTTATATTTTCTTTGGTTCACATGAAGTTGCAAGCGAAAGGGACTGCCAGCTAGTATAGATGTAGGTATATAAATTCCGCCAAGTTTGGCTCAGAAAAAGATGATGGGTTTCAGCAAAAGTAGGCGACATATAGACATCCCCAACAAAATAGTGTTAAAGACCCTTCACAATGTGGTCAGTGTCAATATAAAGTTCTTCTATAGTTTGTTGAGACCGGTCTTCTGCTGTACTCTGACGTAAGATTTGCTCTCACAACAGGGAGTGGCATTGCATCATGTGTCGAAATTGGATTCCCAAATGTTGACCTAGGGGTTCGGGTTGTCAGAAACTTGTCTCAGGTCGATTCACCTTTTCTAGTAAGCCCTGTTTAGTGAGAATTGTCCTCATTACATGAGAGGTGTGTAATACTTTCGATTGAAAGTTATGTTGTTGAAAAGTGGTAGACATTTGCTTTATTTAATCATCAACTGTCAACTGTCCTAAACTGAGACTTTTGAGTCAATTTAAATGTTTTGATAAATACTTCTTAACATATATCACATATTGAAAAAGCTGCGTTATTTTGAATTGTTTTGTTTTTATTCAAATTATAGGTCAGATGCAAAGCAGACAGTGACCGATCCACCTCCATATCAAGACCATGACCACATGTTGCACGTCCAGCCAAGTTTACAGTCCAGGATCAGTCAGAGGAAGCATAATCTTGTATTTAAAAGTAAGAATTTATTAATCAATCACTTAGACATCAGAGATTGGGTTTAGAACGTTTTTCCATTATGATAGTACGATGAATTTTCACACTGGTTTTTGCTCTTATACTATTTCGTTGAGTTTTTTAATTCAGTTCAGCCAACTGCTGTAAATATGGTGAGGTGGTCAAAAGTGCAAACCGTTATTGGCAGTATTGTAGAACAGCAGGGAGAGCAGATAATTTCAGTTAATCAGAAGGTTTTTCGTCAGTCATCTTTATGTTTGATAGATCAGTTATTTTTGTTCATGTGTAAAGTTAGATTAGGTTTGTTTGAGCAAGACCTTGCCTGTTGATTTAATGTTTCAGTTTTAACCGTTAGCAGGATTATTATTACCTGGGCAAATACCTTTATTTTTTCCTTGGTTCAATTAAAGCGTGGTTTCAAGGGATATCATTCATAGAGACATGCCAGAATGCTTTAAGCAGGCTTATCCATCAACCAGGGTAATTCTTGACTGTACTGAACTCAAAATCCAAACTCCGTCATCTCTTGTCTTACACTCTGAATTTTATTCTCATTATAAAGGGTTTGTTGGGAATCACTTCATGTGGGTTAGTGTTTTGTTTCTTCTCTCTTTTCTGGCAGTATCTCTGATATAGAAATTGTTATTCAATCTGGCTTGATTCCAAATCTTGAAAGGGGGGATTCTGTTATGGCTGACAAGGGTTTCATTATATCAGATATTCTTACTAAACATGGGGTTGGGTTGAATATTCCACCATTCAGATATAGTAGGGGGCAATTCACAAAGGAAGAAGTGGAGGAAACACAACAAATTGCACATTTAAGAATTCACATTGAACGGGCAATAAGGCGGGTTAGGGAATATCACATCTTTGATTCAAGTATACCTCTTTCTTTATCAGGGACAATTAATCAAATATGGACTGTTTGTGCATTACTTTCTAATCTAAGGGGCCTCTGTTCTAGCATTTAAAGAAAAATAGTTTTTAGATGATATACCAAGAAACATCTGAAATTAAAATTCAAACTGCACTTGCAAAGAGAATTCTGGCTTTGTACATGATTTGTAGTGTTATCGAAAACTGTCACTCACTTTGCTAGTACAATGTAAAACTATGATCAGAAATTTCTTTTTAGAGAAGTTCAAATATAATTGCATATGTATATTCATAATAGACTCAAGAGTTCTGAGATAGAAACTCAACCAAATAGCATTCTTTATATATTACCGAATGAAAGTTCAGTATGTTTCAGGCTCCAAATACTTTGGCACACCAAATTCTACTGTGTGCTGTTGTCTCTAGCCAGTAGCACTACAACTCTTTCATCAGGATTATGATGCTTCTTGGTCTTGCTGATACGCCTTTTTACCATGGCGTTACTTGTCACTGTGTTTATTTGTTTTTCGCTGAGCCGTACAACTTCAAGCCGAAGGCGAGAAGTTGTGCGGCTCTGCGAAAAACATGAGTATACGATGACGTCAAACAGAGAAAAATACCATGGGATTATATATTTATCACATGAACAGTCTTCGTATTTTTCTTTTACGTGAATGGATCAAAATTATCGTAACAAATTGCATGAATTTCGTCGCGATTTGTGTTTTACTTACGCGGACTACTTTCATTTAAAGAGTAAAGCGGCCCGTCACCCAGGAGATACTTTCATTCATAAATCCCATCAAGCTGAAATTTGCTACATCAAATGGTATCTCCACCAACTAGACATATGGATTCTGTCACGTGAACCTGTCAATCATTGTCTCGCGCTGTACCGATGCCAAGGCAAGTCGGCCATCGCATCGGTACGGTGGACATAACTTTCATCATGCTAGCGACGGATAGTCATAGTATTCAGAGTTATTCAAAATATTTACAAATAGATTTATGAAATAAATGCAACGACACGATCGAAACAATAATTCTCATTGTCAGAGATTCCATGGCTTTTCAAAATATCACACAAGTTTACGAGCGCAAAAGATTCCGTTCGATGACACACAGACTGTACCTCATATGTTTATGCCCACAACGCTGCCATGCCTATTAACTCATTAATCCCGATCTCGGTCGTCAATGTTTTCGTCTTTAGGACTTTGATGTTTGCAGTGACATATATCTCACCCGTAGATACATCCTAATTTTACTTGACGGAAACTCTGAGTGTTGTCTGAGTCAACTTTTGAAGTACATCGGATTCCACAGCACTGCAATGCATATACAGCTCAACAGTTGATGTCTTCGCTATAGCACTACAGCCTTACGCCGCTACAGGTTTGATTCCGAGCAAGAGTTTACGGAATTTTTTGTATGATGAAGGAAATTTATCATTGTTAGTCGAATGACTTATGCTTGTGCCTGTATGTCGCTTTCCGAAGATTATACTTTACTCATTTATTCAGTAGAACTTCCGTTGAGGTGAAGATTTCAGGTTTATCACCAACCGGATCGCTAGGTACGTACGACGTCCACATTGAGCCTTACGAGGCGACTCGACTGGATTGGCGGTATCCCCATTCGATTCTCGGGAACAGCTATAGTTTTAGCGACTCGAAATTTGCTGGACATGCCTTCTATGTTTCCATGTGTGGATTTATCGGGTCACCTTTTTTGAAAAAGTGTCATGAGAGCATGGCATCGATCATGACAAATCGGTCTATGCTCACGTCGCGACCCGCATATATGAACGGTACCATGCAAGAAAAAGTTCTGGTTATGACGTACAACAGGGATAATTCGGATTTCTTATCCGTCCGTTCTACGTCACACAGGTGGAATTCGGGCTAGTTCATGTGATAATTGCCAAAACGCTGTATGTAAAGACACGTCTTCTTCAATTTGTGAGTCTGTTTTGCTCTTCACAGATGGCTATTTCAAATCATCATTTAACAGCTTTCTTTAAATTACACATATAAACACAGAAAACTGTATAGTCTTTGGTAGAACCTGTTTTATTACAATAAATTGTATTTGCTTCAAAAATCTGTTGAAATGTGGTCATTAATATAATTTTTATCAAAATAAAGGAAGATAATTCTCAAAGTAAAATTTATCAAGTTTCATTTTCATCTCTGAAAACTCCTGTGGATTGAATCTGATTCTTTTAATATGCATGTCATTTGGAGTCCACACACAACAAGTCACACACCATGAGAGACCGCTGATGCCCATATGACCAATAATTTGATAGCAGTATTGGTGGCTAGTTTTAACTTCAGGGGTCCATAATTCATTTCGAGATATTGACAATTGTGAACCGATTCAGCCACAGGGCATTTCTGTTCAGTAAGGCCAAATGGTGGATCTTCATCAGGGTCATAAACTCTTTCATCATGTGTCGCACCAAGATGAGGGCAGCTGGGATTTATTATTAGACCACATTTGTACACATTAACATTTCTCTCGTTCACATACGCATTGACTGCATCGTTCTCATGATGTAAGCCATATTTCATAGCTGGTGATTGGATTGGTTTGGCATTCTTCAAACGGTGGGCCAAAATTTACTCTTTCTCAAACAATGTTTTAAAATTGGGATGCAGTCAGTCTTGGTTGTCTAAATTGGAACCACTCGTGACATTCACTTAGTTTTCTTGTGCTCTGTTCAATAATTATGCTATCTTCTCTTTTGCTGGCTATTCCATTGTAATATTCTAATTCTTTTTTCAGAAAACAAATGAATACAGGGAAGGGAATATATAATTTTCAAGGGGTAACAAAGGGGGCTCGGGTGCATTTTCAATTTTTAGTAAAGTATCTGCTTGGGAAATAGGATGCTGATAAGATAAAACACTTCCAACAGGGACAGGGCCAAATTCAGTATCTACTTTATTAATGTTATCATAGTTGGGGGGAGAGCTTTAGAAATCAATAAATCGGAATTAGAAAAAGAATGGTGCAGGCTGCAAGTCCGTCATAATCGGGGTAATTTCTGATGAGATTGTACAGTTTACTAGACACAGCACCAACAGTTCTCTTCTGACTATTTTTCCTTCACTGTGCGTGTTCTGGCTTCTTCACAACAACTTTGTGGATTGGCCCTGCTGATATCCCAAACAGCGTGATGGAATATTCCTGAGGATAAGAAGTCTTGGACACTGGTGGTGGAACGTACTTCAATTTCTGGCCTTGAACTGTGCAGTTTGTAGCAAAATTGCGACCACATGATTGCACAGGCCCATACCAGCTGTGCAAGAACACTGCCAATGAGATATGGCACATGGTGATGTACCAGACAGAGTTACCTGCAGGGAAAGTATAGGAATAAAAATATTGTTAATGCCTCCACATCTGTTTACTGGAACATAAGTGTTGATAGTCTATTTCATTTGCACAGCCATGGGCAATCTCATAACATTTTGGCATACAAAGTTTTAGCAATTAAACTTCGATATGAAACAGAAGTTACTATATTAAGTACCAGTAGACACTGAAACTTATATGATATGGGACACCATAGACTGTACAAGCAAGTTTCGCAGCTACTGTCTATAGGCTCACTAAACTTCATGTACCAGTAGTTTGTTTTTGATCACTTAATTTGCTATCAATTTATACAAATATAATTAAAGATTTCCTAAGATACTGGTAGCCCATTTGATATTAACTTTACTGCACCAGTAATTAAGATGTGTAATATATTAACAAATACTGATATCTGGTTGTTTAGTACATTTTCATTCAGGAGTTTACTACTTGTAGTTTTGTTATTTGGCCAGATGTTGACAATTCAGTGTATCCCAGTAAATAGAGTGGTCACAAATTATAACTTGAAACAACGAAATTTGAAATTGAAGCTGCATATTTCAATTAAGGCAGAATTGTCAACTTATAATCAATGAATTTTGTATTATGTCAGGATAAATACATGGCTAATATAATATTTAAAACGGAAAATTAATAACGTATATCCATTATTTAACTAATGTTTTATGTCTACCTACCAAAATAGAATGAGGACTTTCATTTTTCTTCAGTGACCTGTAGCATTTTGCGCAAATCTTCACGCCATTATCAAATTCTTGAACTATATTAATATAAAAAGAAAAGTAATAAATAAATTAAATTTATTAAATACTTCTACTGGTGCGAAAAGGGTACAAATGAAATTATTTTGCTATTTCTTTTTAATGTGAAGTTGTATTTCACCAGCATGAGTTTGGTTTGGTATATTATTCCAAACTTTGTAATCTATGTATCAGATCCAACCATAGTTTCAATCTATGTGGCCAATAGATATATTTTGTATAAATTTCAAAACCGCCAATGTCTGTGGTTTTCTCATACTACATTTACGAACGTGTACACTGCAAAGAAGAACACTGTGTACAAATTTTAGTCATGAAAGGGGTCATATACATCAGTTAGTCTAAAAATAGATGCCGTCATATAAAAAAATTTCGGAAACATTGTAGGCAATTTTGACAGCGGTCTCCGGTACTTGTCCTCACATGAACCTTCAGAGATGTAAACAAAGAACAGAAGACTATCGGGGCATGGACGGGTGCTAAAAATTCATGTCGACTGTGTTCGATGTGGACCTCCTTCAGAAATCCAAAATCATTCTTGACTAGTGATTTGTACTCTCCGTTAACAGAATGTAGCTTAATTGCAATTTTTACGCGGGTGCATACGTTGTGTACTTACCTTCGTATTTGTAGATATATTCTTCAAAAAAGAATTTATGAGCCCTTTGGAGTGTCTGTCTTGGTGTTTTTGCCTCATGTTTTACAAATGTTTCAACTTCTCCGTACGACAATTCTGGATGTCGAAACAAGCAGCGAGTCCAAATTCGAGGTGGTGCCATTATTTTGAATGCTTTTTTGTTTGTTTGTTTATTACTTTTGCTTCAAGGACCTCGTTTTAATCCAATATGGCCGCTACCTGATAACAGCGAATTGCACAGAATCCTTTTCCCCATCCATCTCATGTTTAGCACTTTCTTTAATTTCTGTGTTTATATCTTCCTTTACCCCGAAGACCATAGTTTCTGTTGCGTATTGCAATTCATTATTGTAACCTGCAATTGCCGGACCCGAAAGAATGACCATTTTAGATGGCAAGAGAAGTAAATTGGGCAAAACGGCCATATCAAGGTGGACACCCGTATTCGTTATTGTGTCTTGGTATCACCGATAACTGATTACTTTGTCGGTATTACGAATTTCATCTTCGAGGAGAACGCCAAATTCTTTTCAACTTGCTCTGCACTGCCAGTATCGCCCACTATGGTACTACGAATATTCGCTTGTGCGCCAAGGATGCAATATACATATGCTTCAAGGCTTTCATTGAGGTGGGCGAGACCAGCCTTTGTTAATCCAGAGTCTCCCTTCAGAGGGATGAAACTATTGTATTGCCCCTCCGATCCATCATTTCGGAAGAAATAATAGTGTGGTCTGTCTTTGTCAGGCAGCACATGTTTTTTCTTTCCAAAATTTGTATGTGTGTAATAAACATTATTCGAGGAGAGGAAAAAGTCATGACCATTGTATACAGCGGCAGGCTGCCGAACGGGGCCACGATTAGTGTAATATTTATAGTCATAACCAAGACCCGAGTTTTGAGACTTCCCGCCGTGATATCGAAAGTCGGACTTCGTGGGACTTATATTTCCAAATTCGGTACAGAGAAGTTCATATTTCACAAGATTGTAGGGATTGTCGCCGGCTTTGAAGATTCCCCTGGTATCGTCTGGGAGTGCAACCTCCATTTCATGAAGGATTCGACGTACTGTAAAGTATACATGAAAACGACAGAATGAACGTATTTGTGGCTGAAATATCCATGAGATGGGCGAATGATATACCACAACCAGTGGTGCTGCACCATACGGCGAAATTTAATTGCTGGTCCCAGTATTTCATTTGCAGGCCGCCCAACCAGACATTACTTTCTTTTGCTGATCGATGAGTGATTACGTTATCTTTGAATATATCCCGCGGATGGAAAGTAAACTTATCTGTCGGCGTTACATATATTTCTAAGTCCATGAGAAGGGGTTTTATGTCATTCGGTTTAGGAGGAATATCCACATGCTGTACCGATGGTACGCTCATATTATTCAGCTGAAAGACAACCGGGAATGCGTTAGTGTGTGTCTGTACTCATGATTACAATATGTGTCTCTATATACAGATACATTTTCATGAAGGAGAATTTTTATATCAATAGTCTACTACCGTATTTTACCTACGGAATCGTTATCACATTCCAGACTGTGTTAATACTGTATTTCGGATACATGTTTAAATGGATTTTTTATTTTTACTAAGAATAGATAACATATTGCAAACAATGGAGAATTTCATAAAATCATTGGCAGTGGCTAATGCATCGACAGCGACAGTGGCACCGACCGCAGCGCGTTCCGAAGGGGCGTCGGACGCTCGATCCATAATAGAGACGAAGCGTGAAAAATACTCTGTATCATTGCAAGTGGTCAAAGCAAGTTATTTTTTGGCAAGAAAATTTCAGTTGGAGACATGGAAAGGTGGAATGATGATACGGTTAATAAACCCTTCAAAATGTATGAAGCGAAAATCAAAGTTTCTAGTTTTCTAGTTGCTTTAGTTTCCACCGGTTTAATTATGGGTAAACATGTAGATTTTAAAAAATGAAATACCCGAAATAATTGGATTCAACTTCGCCTCAGACCCAGCAAACCGGAGGAATGGCTCTGCCACGACAAGCCCCTCCAATTACTACGTTACAGCGCAACAAAGAGAAAATTACCCTCCCGATGAAACATCCAGGGAGAGTGGCTGCAGGGAAGAGATTGGCAGAATGGAACAGACAGAACAAGAAGAAAAGCATCAAGTGATCAAGTCCGAGGTGTTCGCCTGTATGTACTGACTCTCCGAGCCGCTTGTAACGTAATTTCCAGTCACATCGACGACATCTGAATGAACAATGTATTTAGTGACTGTTATGAAATCCGCTCGTTTTGGACTCAGAGTACTTTTTGACACAGGGTTGTCCTCTGAAAAGCCGACGAGGTTAGCGAAGTTACCTGTAGCATTAAAAAACACTTTAACATATCTTTAGCTAGTGTTAGATAAACGTGACTTGTCGACAGACTTTTTTCGAAATTGATTTTCTGCTGCATCCCGATTGCTTTATTGAGAGTATCAATATTGTAGTTACCTGGACATATTGATTTAGTCTTCTTCGGTTGTCTGCCTTCTTGATATTTTAGTACATTATTCGCCAATGTCATGTTATGCCATGATTATAGAGTGCGCACTCTAGCAAAGGCTACAAATGGTCCTACTCCCTTTGCTCTGACATGGGATGGGTCTAGTCAGAAATTTAGCTCTTACAATGTACCTCGTAACATCATAGATATATTGGATAGTGAAATTGCAAGTGGGGTTGCTGAACTGCCGGGGACTCCAAATATGATTTATTTTGATGGTAATGATAACAAATATAAGTTGCTAGATTTTCGTCATTGGCTTAAGCCTAAATAACCCATACATCATACTACTTGGTATACCAATTAACCTCAAGATCAAACCTCATACAACACTAATGAAATCAGATAAAACACTGCGAAGGTGGATAAACTCGGGGAAGAATATTTGCCCATGCAATGCTAATGGAGTCCCAGTAAGATTATTTTGGGATACAATTTTGCAGAAACTAGGGCTTAAAAGTGAGGGAGATGTGCAAGCATCAGCGTCAGCTGAATATATCTTGCAGACAGCCAATCAACGGATGACTGAATATATGAAATTACTTTATGGTACGGTTCTAATTAGGTGTATAAAGTTAGCAGCAGCAGACGAGTTTGACGATTTAGTCGGAAGTATCTCTATAAAAAAAGATCCACGAACAGCTTGTGATATTATCATAACCATAGATAGAGACAAAAAGGATTTAGATATTGTTGTTCATAGTAGTGTACAAAATAACAACATTTCATTTGTTAAAAAAGATACTACCACTTACACTTTGTATCAGTACCATTTATCTAAAACGTCTCATTTTGTTTGAAGTAATGGTCTTCCCTAACATTTTGAGCTCGGAGGAAATTTCTAAAATTTTATCTATCGAGTGAGCTGAGAACAGTAGATTTATGTCTTTATTATATTAGTCTCCGTAGGAAGAGCAGGTAGTGGTCGACTGAGTGACAACACTGGTAAACCTGCTTTATATATAGTCGCTCTATGGTGATGACTCATTGTGCATGTCTATACATGTTGCTGTTGCATCACTTTACAATACCCTTTCGGAATGTGAGTTTATATAATGTCAGCTGAATTTCTATACATGTTAGTGTGTTACAATTCCCTTCGGAAAACATGATGAGTTTGTAAATATTGTTCCAAAGGGGCCAGCTGTACTCACGTGGCTGACGTGGCTGAGTGTATAGACATGTCAGTGCGGATACAAAGGATTACGGGAATTCCCTCTCCTTGTATTCAACTTTCCCTTACTACTAATGTTTTGTGGTATGGTCTGACTGTGTAATTTTCTAGTGATTATTATAGAAATAACGGATGACGCGCTGACCATTGACGTTTATTTATAGGCAAGGGCGAGAGGAAAGCCAAAAATTAACGGGCTCGGCAAGCTGAGCCCTTTAATTTGGCTTTCCTCTCGCCCGCGCCCAAAAATAAACGTTAATGTTCAGTGCGGAGTCTGTTATTTGCATTATTAGTCCCCACGGACACCGTCCGGGGGGACTTATAGGTTTGGTCATGTCCGTGCGTGCGTGTGTGCGTGCGTGCGTCCGTGCGTGCGTGCGTCCGTCCGTCCGTTCACGCAGATATCTCAGAGACCCCTTAAGCGATTTCATTCAAACTTAGTACGAGGATTATCACCTATGCCGTACATATGCACGTCGATCTGTTTTACGATCTGATTCAATATGGCCGTCTGGCAGCCATTTTGTTTCCTGTATTTGATGTTGGTGCGTATGTTCACGCACATTTCTCAGTGATGCTACGAGCGATTCCATTCAAACTTGGTACATAGATTACTCTATATGTTATACATATGCACATTGATTTTTGTTTTGATCTGGTCTAAAATGCCTGCGTGGCGGCCATTTTGTTTCCTATATTTTACGACTGTGCGGGCGTTCACGTAAATTTCTCAGCGATACCGGGCGCGATTGCATTAAAAGTTGATACCTATATTAATCTCTATCACATATATATGCACGCCGATTTTTGTAATGATTCGATCATAAATGGCTGTGTGACGGCCGTTTTCTTTCCTGTCTTTGATATCCATCCACAGGGTCCCCAGGTATGATCCACAGGGTCCCCAGGATGAAATTAATATTAATGCTGTGTCCATGCACAGGGGCTTATGAATGCAGATATCTGAGATATTCCTGTGCCAATTCTTTTTAGTCCCCACTGACACCGTCCGGGGGGGACTTATAGGTTTGGTCAGGTCCGTGTGTCCGTGCGTGCATGCGTCCGTCCGTCTGTTCACGCAGATATCTCAGAGATGCCTGGAGGGATTTCGTTCAAACTTGGTACAAGGATAGTACCCTACCTCATACAGATGCACGTCGATTTGTTTCACGATGCGATCAAATTTGGCCGCGTTAGAGGACTTTTTAGTTTACACCTCCATAGACTCCCATGTATCCTATAAGGCTGTTCTCCATAGACTCCCATGTACCGGTATACGGCCAAGAAAAATAAAATTTAGTTTCTCATCGTATTCATGCAAAAAGGATGCAGTGACACAGTTTTTAGTCCCCACAGATAAAGTTCAGGGGGCTTATAGATTGGGTCATGTCCATCCGTGAGTCCATCCGTTCACGCAGATATCTCAGACACTTTGACAAAATGTTACGTGACCTTGGTGACCTTTGACCTCAAATATAAATATTTGTCCATAACTCAGTAACCACAAGTGCTAAACCTTTCATATATAGTATGATGGGACACCTTATGATGCCACATATTGTACCTCATTAATTATGTGCATATCTAATTTTGAGCGAGCCAATAGAGCTAGAGGTCTGATTTTTGGTATATAGGGATAAGTTAGCAATACAATTTTTTTGACAAAATGTCACGTGACCTTCGGTGACCTTTGACCTCAAATATACATATTTGTCCATAACTCAGTAACCACAAGTGCTACACCCTTCATATTTGGTATGATGGGACACCTTATGACGCCACATATTGTACCTCATTAATTATGCACATATCTAACTTTGAACGAGCCAATAGAGCTAGATGTCTGATTTTTGGTATATAGGGATAACAATAGGATAGAAATTTGTTGACAAAATTTCATGTGACCTCGATAACCTTTTACCTAAAATACATGTTTATGTCAATAAATAAGTAACCACAAGTGCTATGTCATTTATATTTAGTAGGAGTGGAGACCTTATGAAAACACATGGTTAACCTCATTAATTATGCACATATATAATTCTTGGCAAGCCAATAGAGCTAGAGATCTTGATTTTTGCATATAGGGATTAATTAGCAATACATTTTTTTTTCAAAATGTCACATGACCTTGATGACCTTTGACCTTGATTATACTTATATATGCATAACTTCAGGCATGAAAAAAAATTACTTGCATAAAAAAATTACAGGTATGAAATACAAAAATTACAGGTATGAAATAAAAAATTACACCTTGGGGACTCATTAAGCCATCGTACTATACTGTGGTATACTTCAGAAAAAGAAAAACGTTTAGGCTATCCTTGGTCTTTTCCAGTAACAATGTGCTATTGTCAACGTAGCTAATGAACCATAGGTACGATGCTGTGTGGACCTCTGTACATATGCATGTTCCGTTCACTACGTTACCCTCCACCACAAGGGAGGGAAACATAGACGAATACAAATCACCGTACATAAACTTAGTGTGTTGCAAACTTACTCGGACCAAAGTCTACATGTCCATAAAAGAAAGGCCTCGAGGGCTACTCTGGCGTCTGCACGCACCCTAGTCCGCTCTGTGCGGTAGGGCTATAATATGCCTACGGTGTAGGAATAGCCGAGCACTCTTCACTCATACCGGCCGTAGGGCTAATTAATCGTGCATCTGTTGATACCGTAAAGGAAAATTGCTTTAGTTAAATACAAAAAGTAACCTCCATGGCTTTATTTTACGGCAACGCGTTCGTTAGTCCACAGAGTTTTCTTCTACGTCCATGGTTATCACTCGCTACCATCATGGAGCCAGGAGCGGAGCTAGTACCTCCATGGGTAAGGGGTGGACCATTTGATATCCTGGGGGGCTTGGAAGATTGATGGAGAGCCATTATTTTTTTCCCACGTGCTTCACCATGAATTATTTTTTTCTACAGGCATATGCTGGCAACTTTTTTTTTCACTTTCCTTCTTCGAGATATATTTTTTTACCAAATTTCGGTGCAATGTTTGTTTGCTTGGTTTTTCACACCCAGTAACAAGATGCTGTTCTATCGCACACAGACTATATTCAAGAAACTAAATAAAGATATGTAAATACATGTACATTTTTGATTCACTTTACAAACACATATTTGTAAAATCATGTACATTTATGGCATTTACTTGTCAGTGTTGTCCTTACATTGAAAGTAGCCGGGTAATTTAAGAAAGTAGACGGGTGGACTGCGAGGGAGTGAAGCGACTGAGCGGCGAGTGAGCGTAGCGAACGAGAGGGGGGGAGAGAGCGCGAGAGGGGGGTGTCCCCCCTCTCGCAAGGCGAAAAATGAAATTTTGGAGTGGAATGGTTTTCTCTGGTGGCATCTGAGGTGACATTTACAGACTGAAACAGTACTTTTGTTGTGTGTCTTAGACGTGGCTCACATACAACAAAACAAACAAACATGATTTTGTTTTGTTTGTATTATTTATGACACACTTATGGTTTTATTTGCAGCGAAGATGTAACATTTAATCTTAAATCACCTGCTGTCTGCTCATTTCATTGCCCATTTCCCATTCTTCATTACCACATAGTAGTTTCCCCAAAACCATCAAACTCATTCAATTCTAATTAAAACACATTCGCTTTTGTTAAGAAAAACATTGGTAAGATAATTCACTATAACAGTGTTCACATTTACGAATAAAACATGCGTATATAGAAAACTCATAACAATGAAAAATGTGTCGAGAGTCGATCCAATGCGTAATAATATTACGCATTGGATTGAGTCTCTACGCATTTTTTCATTGTTATGAGTTTTCTATACGCAAACGATAATAGTAAAATGTTTGCAGGCTGTCTCTCTTCTTGTGGTATTTTGACAAAATCCATACATTCAGATTTACACATTTCTGGAAAACACTGGTGAGCAATTTCAATTTCAGCATACTTCCTCTAATCAGAAGGTCATGTATACTGTACAATTGTTCATATTCAGTTATTGTTCCTCAAGCTTGAAATGGTTATGCTTTATAAAACTCCAGAGCTACTGCTTGATTTTATTGATGCTGCAGTGTGCATCGAACAACTGCCAAGATTTTTTTTTCCGAGTCGCAATGGTCCATAATTGTTTTTCCATCAGCCACTTAAAGCTAGATTTTTTTTCCAGCAACTGCACCTGGCATCTTTTTTTCCCCAAATCTTCCAAGCCCCCTCCCAGGATATCAAATGG
Source organism: Ptychodera flava (assembly GCF_041260155.1). Taxonomy (NCBI): domain Eukaryota; kingdom Metazoa; phylum Hemichordata; class Enteropneusta; family Ptychoderidae; genus Ptychodera; species Ptychodera flava. The sequence goes on along the minus strand of NC_091945.1, from coordinate 9,894,729 downwards.
TCCACCCCTAAGCCAAATTCACGTGCCGCGTGCCGCGAGCCACGAGCCGAAGTTCACGATGCACGATTAGCAATAGATTAGAAAGAGGTGCATTTTCACTATAATTCACTTTATCGATTCATCTTCACTGTTAAATCACATTTAATAGACGCCTTGTATGTGCATAAAGTGATGACCTGCGATATGCGTGTTCACGAATTCAACATGTGCTGGCCGGAAATCAACATCAACAATATCTTATTTGACAAATACTTACTAATTCATAATGTGACACCTTATCCGACCAAATATAAAGGCTGTTGCACTAATATACTGGCAAATGAGTTAAATTCAGGTCAAAGATCATCCTGGTTACTTGATATTTTTGCTGTACACTTTCCTCCCATTATGGCCGTCCAGCGAAAATAAGACCTATAGCCACGATATTGGCTAGGTCAAATGTCATCCTGGTCGCTTGATATTTTAGCAGAAATCTTAGTTAACATAATCATCTCCGTCAAATAAACTTCAGACCTCCACCTCTGTTAGCTAGCCTATCAGTGAGGTACAGGATGATTTGAGGGTCGAAGGTTGGTGTCCTATACCAGTCGCAGTTCTATAGACACCAGCCGTCTTTGACTCTTATGTAGGATAAGCCACAGCTTAGTTGCAGAGGGGGGATAGGGCGGGTCAAAGGTCATAAATTCTCAAAATTGTAAAAATCTCCTTAATATTATCATGACTTAAGACCTAGATATTTGAAATGTAACAACCTTACCATATGGTCTACAAAATAATGTACAGAATTTTGATTGATCAAGTTATAATGTTACAATTTTACGGGCGTGTGATTTTAAAAAATACTGGCCCTCCCTACCTATAATTTCTCTCGAGTACCTTTCTACATATGCCCCTTAATGTAGAATTCGTAAACAAACATTCGCTGGTCACCGGTTCATGCATTTAGGTACCGTTCAGTTTTTACGGCCGGGGGGGGGCCGGCAAAATCCAGGGGGGGGTCATCAAAATTTTGGAATCCGCAAAGGGGGGTCATCGCTTTTTCACTGGTAAGAAAGGGGGGGTCACCACATTTTCAAAAACATAATACCAGCAATAAAGTCACTTTATGCCATTGCCATGATCGACCCTCTTTACCGGCGGGCCGCCTTCGGCGGCCCACTACAATAAATATACATTATGTATTACCCATGACCCTCTTAACAGGCAGACGCCTTTGGCGGCCCACTCCAATTAGGTTTCTTCATGCAATGGCCATGATCGACCCTCTTTACCGGCGGGCCGCCAGCGGCGGCCACTCCAATAAATTGACTTTATGTAATACCCCACGGCAATCTTAATGGCCGTGCGCCTTCAGCAGCCCTGTCCAGTAAAGTCTATTTATGCAATAGCCATGATCGACCCTCTTTACCGGTGGTACCGGTGGCCCACTAGAATAAAGTTGACTTTACGTAATGGCCCATGACCCTCTTAACCGGAGGGCTGCCTTTGGCGAACCACTCCAATAAAGTTCACTTTATACAATGTCCATGGACATGAGTTGTCTATTGAAATGAAGTTAAAAATTGCCTTACAGTCGTCCTAATTAACAGACGTTTCAATGGATGTGGCTGAGAAGTTTGTGCACTGGCATCTCTGCTACACTAATAAAGTGCGCGGCGTACCGGAGTTCAAATCCAAACCATGCGGGTAAATTTGACGTATGGGTTTTAGTTATTTTTAAGCGGGGGGGGGGGGGTCATCAATTTTTTTCGTCTGACAAAGGGGGGGTCATCTTTTTTTCACGAAAAATGCAGGGGGGGTCTATATTTTTTTGAAACACCGGCGACAAGATTTTGCCGGGCCCCCCCCCCCAGCCGTAAAAACTGAACGCTCCCTTAGAAGGTGGCGTTGAAGCCCGAATTTTTATTTATCCATGAAATGAATCAATAAATTAAATTGCAGTGAAAATGCACCTATTTCTAGCGTAACATGCTAATCGTGCATCGTGAACTTTGGCTCGCGGCATGCGGATCGTAGGTCGTGGCACGCGGCACGCGGCACGTGAATTAGGCTTATCCTACCTCCCTGCTATACGGCAAGCATGGCGGAATACTTAATGTCATTACATGCGCACTGTGTTTCAAATGTCGTTACAAACGGTTATGCTAGGTCTGCTAGGTGCTTGTATGATGAATATTAGTGTTGTACTTGAAGGGAAACTTATGAAAGCAACACATTTGCCTTGCTTTATTTCGGAATCGTGACTCTCTTCCAAACAGCAATCTTAATTCACTGTCCACGCGTGTCAACCAGATGTTATAGCCATTCCCCAGATTTCCTATAGATATGAGTGTGTGCGTAAACAAGGAAAGTAGCATATTATTTTTAGGGGTGGACCATTGTGATATCCTGGGGGGCTAGGAAGATTGGTGGAGAGCCATTATTTTTTTCCCACCTGCTTCACCATGAATTATTTTTTTTTTCTACAGGGCATATGCTGGCAACTTTTTTTTTCACTTTCCTTCTTCGAGATATATTTTTTTTACCAAATTTCGGTGCAATGTTTGTTTGCTTGGTTTTTCACACCCAGTAACAAGATGCTGTTCTATCGCACACAGACTATATTCAAGAAACTAAATAAAGATATGTAAATACATGTACATTTTTGATTCACTTTACAAAAATATCAGTTTATAGATCTTATGTATACCATGGGTAACACACTGAAAATACAAATCAAACAACCTGATTACTGAGTTCTACATTAAGCATTAACAAACTTACAGTGAAAACTTTTCTGAGAACATCACTGGTGTCATCAGAAGAGATGATGGTATCCTACATATATTTGTAAAATCATGTACATTTATGGCAGGCATTTACTTGTGCTTGAAAAAAATATGTCATTGTCTGACAAGTGTCCTGGTTTGAGTGATATTAGCAAGTTGAACAGTCCACTTGACTGACTGAGTCCACTTGACCCAGTTCATGGCAGGCTGTCTCTCTTCTTGTGGTATTTTGACAAAATCCATAAATTCAGATTTACACATTTCTGGTAAACACTGGTGAGCAATTTCAATTTCAGCATACTTCCTCTAATCAGAAGGTCATGTATACTGTACAATTGTTCATATTCAGTTATTGTTCCTCAAGCTTGAAATGGTTTATGCTTTATAAAACTCCAGAGCTACTGCTTGATTTTTATTGATGCTGCAGTGTGCATCGAACAATTGCCAAGATTTTTTTTTCCGAGTCGCAATGGTCCATAATTGTTTTTCCATCAGCCACTTAAAGCCAGATTTTTTTTCGAGCAACTCCACCTGGCATCTTTTTTTTCCCCAAATCTTCCAAGCCCCCTCCCAGGATATCAAATGGTCCACCCCTAAATAGATGTGGTTGGTATGGCCGATCTGCCCCAAATAGGCCATAACCGCCATGTCTAAACAATGTGGGGGAAAGCCGTCATGTTAACCGCAGTCCCCGCACACAACGTTAACCAAAATTTTCAAGAGTCCCTTACTTCTGTAGGTAAGAAAATGTCGGTAGGCTCGATCCACCTCCAGCCCTCATAAAAGAGCTATCTGTTTGTAGTGTTTCTAAAATACTTCCGTAGTCTGTGCAAATATTTTCTCTGGCTTGTCTTCAACATGACAGCTTTTCTCCATACGTAATCTACCTTTACTCTAACGGTAACACACATTGTATTCTATTTAAACTATCTCGTTATACAACGAAATGTCGACTCTTCATGATATGCTGACTCCGCAAACTTACAGTCATTATCGACACTTTTATTACTACCTGGATTGTTACGTTGAAACATCGCGCGTTATGCATGTGTAAAGATGCTGACGTGTATAATGCTGACGTGGGAGATATTACACCATAAATCAACATCATAAAACTCTGTTCGTGTCACTCGGACAAGGTGGACAATACGTTCGACGTGAGAAATTCAAGACTGTGACACTATTAGCCCTACTGCCGGTATTAGTCAGAGTGCTGGGTTACAACTACGCTGTAGCCCTATTATAGCCCTGCCACGAATAGCGCAGTATCGTTTCTGTAAACGCCAAAGAAGTAAGGCACTTCTTTTATTTTATATGTGGTCTTTTGTCCTGGTAAACTTTGCAGCCACCTAAGTATGTGTACGGTAATTTGTTAGCCCGCGTACAAAGCTGTGTGTTAACGGCGTTATACGGCCTCCCACCACCGAGAACACACAACATCGTACGCAGGGCTAGGTGATTTTTGTTCGTCCACTGTTTCCTCCATTGTGGTTGAGGGTAACGTAGTGAACGAAACGTGTAAACAGAGGTCCACACAGCATCGTACCTATAGTGCATCAGAAAAATCATGAAGATTTGTTTCTATGTAGAGAGGGTGAAATGCATACATTAGCCCCTAGTTAAAATATTAGTGGATGTGTTATAATCCCAAGCAGGCCAGTTTCTGTGTGGGGGAAATGTTGGAATGAAACGTTCTGTTTGTGATAATGTAACCAAATGTACATGCTTATCGCTTGCAGAGGGTTCAACAAGGTTTCAGCAAGGTGGCAATCATAGGCTGATGTTTTAAGCATTCAGTACGCTGTCATGCATCATATCACGGTCGAAATGACACATTGTATCGTTTCTTGCAGAAAAAACTCTTAACACCACGGCGATTGTGATGTAACAAATGGCACAGTATATCATATAGGTGCGGCTCGGTCGTCTTTTCAGTAATTCTGTTGAATTCCAATTTTTTAATTCTCGTTTCACCTTACACACTGATTCAAAGGAAACGTTTGCTATGGTTCAGAACGCTGTTGGGGTTTATCAGCCACTCCGATCACATAACACCCCACCTGTTAGCCCAGCATTATATATAAGGTAAATGTTGCAAACAACACCGCGTGCCCTTTTGACAAGGTTGAAGACTTTTCACATGCGTGAGTGACATGTATGTGTGCGATAAATTATGATTTTTAGGCCTCAGGTCATTTAAAGGTATTCGCACTTCAAAAACAAAGCATAACACTTTCAGCAAACTTTCCTTAAAGAAACGTTAAACCATCGTACTGTTCCAAATTTAAAAATAAAAACCGAGGTTACCGTACAAATTGCGGCAGTAGACAACCAAATTACCCAAAAGTTTTGAAATTCAAAATGCCGCGAACATTGTGTAAGACAGTTGAAACTGTATTTACTTACTGAGCTTGAAATGAGCCCCCGCAACTGGTTGCCAAAAGAATATTCTTTTCTTGCCTGTCATTTGGGGGCTCATTTTAAAGCTTTTCTTTGTAGAAGAATAATGAACTGCGATAGACATCAATTCAATGTTTAACACGCTTCAATATTACTTCTGGTCATATATGGCTTATGTTAATACTTATTGTTAATAAATGGAGAGTCATCGCTGAGACTTGCCAGCCTTGCAGTATTTCATTCAAAGTTTGAAACAGACAATATACTTCGATTTGCATATGCACTCTATTTTTTTTTTTTTTAGCAAAAAGAAGATAGGACAAATATGCGCCGGATGATTTACACCACGTGATGACCGTTCTTACACATGAGGTTAATGGTGCATCTTCCGCCCCAACACACATTGCATATTCATTTGATATCTCGCTTTGTGATAAGTGTTCACTTTCCTTTCACGACTTAATAATTAGTCGGCCACTTCGACCCCTTTCTGAATTATAGGTAGGTATGCCTCAAAACATTTGGATTATGTGACGTAAGCTCTTGCAAAGACTAGAAATTATGCAGGCAGGTTTTTGATGGATATTTCACAAGTGACCATAAACATTACAACGATAGCCCTGTGAAAATGAAAATGTGGTCAGGCCTGATGCGTCGTCCTTAAATATCGTATGAACATGTAAAATTTACAGTTTGTTCAGATGTAGAAAAAATTTCACGAGTTTGTCATCGCTGTTCTGCGATGTTACAAAACGTTTTAGAAAGTCCATGTACAGTCCAGGGCACGGCATGTAATTTGATCTCGCTGCCTATTCTTTCGTATACCTTAAACTATTCAACTAACTCGTTTTTGTGTATTGTCATAGTGCCTATATATAATGTTGCAGGACACATGATCTGTAGATTATGCCGTTAAAAAGCTCTTAGTTTTTAGATCTGACAAGTTGAGCTGACGAGAGTCCACTTACAGAGAGTGTTAGGCTGCATTCAGAAATACTGGTGGGGGAGCTAGAGGAATTTTGGGAGGATTTGAAAATTCTGGGTAGTAGAGAGGGGACTTGAAAGTTTTGCTCTGCGTATAAGGGGTGGGAGACAAAAAAGTATTTTGTTACCTGTTATTTTTTACAATTTCAGAGTCCATAGTTTGGTATTATTTCAACGAAAAAAATAGCATTTTTTATTTTATCCAATGGTTATATGTAAGTAATTATAATAATTAAACAAAATATTGATGAATTTTGTCACATTTCATGACATTACAATCTATCAAATACAGTCTAGCTGTCTCCCTACAGCACGCTAAAACACACAATCGTAAGTTGGCAGACAAAGCCTGCATATGTAAACACTATTGGGGATAATTGAATAAGAGTCCAGACTGACATTTGATGTAGTGAAGAAGGGTTTGGGTCATATGACGCTCATAACAATGAAACATACTTGTACACAAGATCAGACCGGACAACACATTGAAGACCAGGAGACGTTACAGTTATCAATAGACAAAGGCGAAAGGGGACAATAGATGTATCACTCTTCACCAAAATCAATGTTGACTGAGTTACACAAAAAGAGTGCATTTCGTTGAATGTAATGGTACGGTTTACTTATGTTCCTATATGGCTACCTGTATTTGTCATTTTACAATGAATACATTGTCCAAAGAGTGCATCATAAATGTGAACGAACAGTAGGTATGTTAAACTTTATTGTTTTTCAACATTGTATTATTTATCAATAATTTGTTTTTTGATTTCTTTAGAATCGCGTTTTAATGTTTTAAACTTCTTCGTACAGTGTGAGTATTAATATGCGTCAGTTTTATGGTATGTTGACATTTCGATGTACATTACATGCAACTGACAGCATGTAGTGGTACATAACACATATGTAGATTGCATTGATAGGTTGAATACTATATTTTTTTCAGGATAACCTTAATAGTGTATACCCAACTGAGTTATTGCCTTTATACTCTTAGAGTTTGTTAAATTTGAAAAGGATGATATAAAGAATGGCATTGTTGGGTCAGACCAACCATAGATCTTGGGTTTTGATAACAAGATTGTATGATCAACAAGATCAAATGCTTGCTAGGGTCCAGAAATACTGAATCAACGAATTTCCACTATCAATTTCTTAAGTCCATAACGCTGCGTTCACAAATAACGGTTAGCGCCACTACCTGTAATTGCATTGTTATGTCGCCCTCTCGCGTTCAGCGCATCACTCTTTACTTAATGTTTATGCGCATGTGTCTCTCTCTCTCTCTGCATCGCCATTTTGTTGTTGTGTTAGTCTTACACCAGTCGTAATAAAGTTCGACGTTTATCTCCGACATCCTGTGTCTGGTTGTGGTCTTGACCTGATGGTTAAACAGGGATTGTCTCCCTACTGGCTAGGGGGTGGGGGTGGGGTGGAGGAATCGTGACTGAAATCTTATTTTTTTAAATCCCTCCAGTACCCTCAAAAGGTTTCAAGTTCCCCCGTCTATATGATCAAAATTTTTCAAGTCCCCCCCCCCCCGCAATTATCATATAGCCGCATAAATACTTATTAGGGATGCACGCAAAGAAACAATAAACATGTATTGGGCAGTTCTACTCCCAGATGTTCGACACTACCTGTTATGAGTAGTTTATAGGGCCATATTCTAATAAGGCAAGTTCTTAATTGATTCATTTTAAACGCATCAGTGGATTTTTTTGGTTTTAGCAGCCCTCTGGGTCACTTGAGTTAATCCAACTCTGGCCAGGTCAAGGGCACCTGCTGAAGAGCACAAAAATGACGATCATGAAAGAGTATGCAAATTGTGAATTCCTGGTTACATTTTGCCAAATTGTCATAGTGAAAAACTGAGCACAGTGACTTACCAAAAATTTTTTTTTCAAAAGTACGAGACTTATATGACTTAGATGCTGCTCAAAATTGACAAAACTGGAAGGTTAAAAGATTCCATAAAATAAACTTTTTAATCCCTAACATGTTTGGTGAAATAATGGCAAATTTGGTAGAAAATAACTAATTTCATTCAGTCACACATTTTTTCGTTAGAGTCTTTACTGTTCAAAGTTTTACGTTGTGTTTTACCGTTGTGTTGCGATGAGAATGTGAAAATGTAGAAAATCAAGCTTGGAGACCCCGATATGCAGTGACAGTGACACTGCAGTAGCCACGCAGTAGCTGTATAGATTATTTGACAATATTTTATTCGGTTTAGACAACTGTGTTCTTGTTCTTAAATAAATAAATTATAATTATTTCTACTCCCTACAGCACGTTGAGCTGTTCAGTATTCAGCTTGCCAACACAGCCTGTGTATGTGTACTTTGCATTGTATCATTGACAAATGACTTTAAGTCTGGACTCCAGTTCAATTATCATCCAATACATATTTACATACATGTTTTGTCGACAAACTGAACATTCTGTCGGGAGACAGTAAGAAACTGTATTTGATATATTGCATAAAAATATTGAAAAAATTATCAAGAGCTGCAGCTTCTGCCCTTTACTAGGCCCATGTGTTTGGATATAGAAGTATAGAACAATTAAAGTATAGAACAATTAGATGACATTAATATGTTATATATTTTTAATTTAATTACCTGAAAAACCTTGTTTTGGAAAATGTAAAGGTAAATGGAACTAAAAAAAATTCAGGTCCCCCTATGAGCAGTACAAAACTTTCAAGTCCTCGCTCCACTGCCCCTTAAATTTCGAATCCCACCGAATTCTCAAGCCCCCTTCACCGTTTTCTGTGAACGCAGCCTTAGTTAATTAGCCCAGCCACTGTAGTTTCACCAGAGTGTCTGGCACGAAATCCAGTTGGTTAAGGACCAAAACAGTAAACCACCCTCCCTCGTGAAGAGAGGACCTGATAGTCTACATTATAGTTTCTACTTGGTAGAGGAATTCAGATGGCTGAGATCTGTAAAGGGGTCAATCTATGTCTTGTCATGATAAGGAATACATGACTGTAAAAGCCCGAAGTATAGGCGTAAATTAAAACCAATGCACGGGATCCACAAGTCCCTCTGATAAGTACCATCGCAGATAGGGTAAGCCTATTCAAGATTCACGATTCAATATTCAAGATTCACGATTTATGTTCTGCAGTTTAAGCTAGAAACAGATACATTTTCACTCAGCTTTACATTATCGATACAGTACGCTGATTAATCACCGTAGGACTTCAACGGTGCCTTCTATGTGCATGGAGTGGTGGCCTGCGATATGTCTGTTTACGAATTCTACATTTAGGGTCCCCGAGGTTATTACAGTAAGGGACTGGACAGAATTTACAGGGAGGGAAGGCCGGTGTTTTTCAAAATGACGCCGAGCATAAAATAGTGAACCTTCAAGAGTGTTTTCAAGAAAAAGTGACCCTTCCCAATTTTCATGCGCAGCTAAAACTGGTTAATGATTTGTAGGACCAGTAGTAAATCGAGGTCAAAGATCATTCTGGTCACTTGACATTTTGTAAGAAAAGCTTTCTCTCCAATACTTATCCCTCTCCACCAAAAATCAGACTTCTGGCTCTATTGGCTAAGGTAGAATTACTATGTGCGTAATTAATGATGTACAGGATGATGTAATGGCCAAGGGTCAGGGGCAACCCCAAAATTTGGGTGTGCAAATTGTTCCCATGCATCGTCCTTCAATAGACACTAGCCCTCTGGGACTCTTATATGGGGCTAGATAAAGCCATAGCTTAGCCGCAAGCTGCAAAGGTCTAGGGCAGGTCAAAGGTCATAGAAAATTCGGAAATAACTCTTGAGAGGGCCGTGACCTTGAAATTTGGCACGTGGGAACCTGGCCATATTCTACAAAGTATTTGTAGAGAAATTTGATTGTTAATTTTGGTGCGAGCGAGGTAAGGTTTAAAGTTAAAATCCGCATGGCCACAAGAGAAAGGGTCTAAATATTATTGATATGGATTGTGATACATAGGAAGAGGATCACTGTTTGTTGCTTATCTCATTTTGGGAGGGTCACTTTTTTTCTTGCGAACACTTTTGAAGGGACACTTTTGTGAAAACACCGGTCGTCCTCCCTGTAATTTTTGTCCAGTCCCTTACTGTAATAACCTGGGCCCCTATACGTGAAGGATTTGTAAACACAAGAATCGCAGGTAATCACTTTATGCATGTAGAAGGCACTGTTCTTTCGACAAACAACGGTCCTCCCTCCCTATAATTTTTTTCCAGTCTCCCTATATGTAGTATGCGTCAACACTCATATCGCAGGGCACTACTTCATGCGTATAGAAGGCATTGTTGAAGCCCTAATGATGTTTTATCAGTGTGTAAGAATCGAAAAAGTCAATAGGAGTGAAAATGCATTTGTCTCTGGTTTAAACTGCAGAACATAAAATTGTGAATCGTGAATCTTGGATTAGGCTTACCCTCCCAGATTAGCTTAAGTATAAATGTGAAATATAAATATGTTTAGCTATTACGATAGTGGAGTAAAAACATCAAATTTAAAATTGTAAGTGAATACAAACACGATTTCACAGATACTTCAAATGCTATAATTTTGAGATGCAATTAATGACCAACTGAGGTGGTCATACCATATTGAAATTGTGTAATATGTACATTTCTTATCATGTCTTTCAGTAAAATTAATGCACTTTGTATACTGACCCCTATGAAATTATTTGCAGTATTTTCCTGTGAACTATTTTCTATTTACGGCTATACAATGCTTCAAAACTTACCACCCTGTCTCAATAATTTTGTCTGCCACTAAAAACTTGAAATGAGGAAACTATGCGCTTAAAATAATTTTTAAAATGAACACAAGGTTTGGAGTTTCTTTACACATGGCATGGCAATTTCTGTGAGAGTACAAACTAAAGGAAGTTAAGGAGGATCTCTAGCACTTGCAGTTTTCACGATTTTTAGTCGTGTTATCTATTGTCACGTGTCCCTTATTTATATTGACTTTTCTTACGATTTGTTCTCCTCAGTTGATAACAAACACATCTTCTTTGACCACAAATACGATCACATCGCATTTGCTTTGATTGCTTGCATGTGACAAAAGTAACTAGGTTTGTGTGTTGCGGTAAGTGTGGTGAGGAAGATTTTCATCATAGTATGCATGTAGTAAATAGGTCAATTGCAGAGCCACATGGTGGTACATTGGTATATTTAATAGCATTGAATCAAGGGAAGTGTAATTGATGAACATCTACAATCTTACCTATTACTATCACATGGAAGTGACAGGAATTCCAATTTCCATATGGATCACTGGCATTGAAGGAGACCTCTGTTGAACCAATTTTGAACTTGGTTCCTGATTCATGGCTACAAGTCACAGTCACATCGCCTGAATTATCAGTAGCATTAGGGAGTGACCAATTCACAACAGCGAAAGGCTTGCCAATCAGCGTTTCGTGTTTAATATCACCTGGGCAGGTGATGTTTGGCTGTTCCTTATCTATGAAAATAGTAAAAAATGCTTTTAGTGTTTAAATTTGGACATTTTATATTTTCTGGCAGATCATTCGGAAGGATTATCACAATGATTGTCAAGTAAATACACGATTACTTTCCAAACTTACAAATAATAGTGCAAAATTAATCTATCTTACTGATTACTATGCATCTGCAGGGCCTTCAAGATGTTATTACAGACAATCGGCTAAAAGCCTAGCAAAAGTTGTATGCATGGTTGGCTCCAGTGGGTGAGTGTGCGAATCTATCAAGCGACTAAATTGCAGATACAGTTTAATATCTGTGATAGTGTAAACCAGAACAAGTTATAGGTATTTCTCATTGCGTTTCAGTTGTGTGATCATCGTCACGTTTTGCTTATTTATATTTTACTGACTTTCTTACAATTTGTTTTCCGAAATTGATAACAAATACATCTTATTTGACAACAAATACAATCACATTGCATTTAGTTTAATTGCTTGTAAATGATAAAAGTAACAAGGTATGCGTGTTGTGGGTAAGTGTTGTATGTGAGATTTTAATTATAGTATGCATGTAGTAAATAGGTCAATTGCAAAGCACATGGTGGTACATTGGTATATTTAATAGCATTGAATCAAGGGAAGTGCTAATTGATGAACATCTACAATCTTACCTATTACTTTCACATGGAAGTGACAGGAATCCCAATTTCCAGACGGATCACTGGCATTGCAGGAGACCTCTGTTGAACCAATTTTGAACTCGGTTCCTGATTCATGGCTACAAGTCACAGTCACATTGCCTGTATTATCAGTAGCATTAGGGGATGACCAAGTCACAATATCAAAATCTTTGCCGACCATCGTTTCGTGTTCAATATCATCTGGGCAGATGATGTTCGGCTGTTCTTTATCTATGAAAATAAAAAATGCTTTGGCATTTTATGGTGTCTCCTACCAGATCATTCAGAAGACTTATCTCAATGCTCGTCAAGTAAATAAATCATCATTTTCCAAAAGTACAAGTAACAGTGCAAAATTAATATATCGAACTGATTATTATGCATCTAATGGGTCGTCAACAAATATTTATAGTCAATTGGCCATAGGAAGACTTTGTTTTGCAAGGCCAGGCAAAGGTTTTATTCATGCGTGGCACTAGAAGGAGAGTGTACAAATCTATCAAGCGACTACATTGTAGATAGGGTCCCACTGGGTTTTTTCACCGAAAACAATACAAACGGCATTGTGTGTGTTACTTGCAAATCACATGCAGATGACTAAAATTGCACGTATTTATTGATTTTTTCCACGGACATTGGTGACAGCCAAAACGATGTGAATGGCATGAAAGGGACTTCACAGACACAATATGCCAAACAGTTCTGAAATAATTTGCTCAAGAACAATGTCGCCATTAGGAACCATAGTAATACGGCTAGTTTTTCACCGGGTTTGAACTCACAACATACGGCATCCAGTTGCCTAGCGGAGAGGCAACAGACAGAACTGCTCGGCTAATTCCGACTCTCAAAAAGAGTGGTTCAATAACGCAGCTAAGTTGTCACACTTTTCTGACTGCAGCCCCTCCATACGTTGTAGAGGTCATGAAGCACTCACGTTCGTACACTCATTGTCACTCATCGCACACAAACTTTATCGAAGCAATGAATACATCGCTTAACTGGGCGAAAACAACATTAAAAGTACTTCAACAAGTTATTGCCGAAAAAACTGGTTCTTGACCAAACAAAGCTTAGTACTTTTCATCATCATTTGAGCAATTTTATGTGGAAATCCATAAATAACAAAATATTTTTCTTGAAAACACGGGAACTTTCGCACCAGTTACGCACACATACTAGACATAAGCATCCGAATTCAAAATACACTGCATGTATGTTGAGCTTGAATTACACGTTAAAGGTTGCTAGTTTGGTGTAATTATTTGACCTTCAGCAAGCAATATACCTTACACAACTGCTAAATGGATACAACTTTGAAATCATGGCTCGCTACCTCCGCTACCCTTCGTTGCCCAAGTTTTATTTGCATAAATGAATCGTGCCTCGATCGTGCATTAGTCGGTTTGGTGAAGCTTTAACACTAACATCAGCTCCAACGGAATTGTGTTCCGTTTCTATGTCAAAATTCCTATTTTATCAATTTTCAATAGATTGACAGGTGGCCCTTTTCCCACCCAATGCCCTGGTTTTGACCCTATGTGCATAGGTATTCCCCTGTCTATTTATGACAATGAATACCCATGAAACTAGTTTCGCCAACACAACTTAGTGCTCACCATGACACGGACCTCATAGATTCAGAACTGTGCACGCATCTTTTACCTGTCACCCTTGTATAGATTATTTCCCACTCGTCCATTTCATGTATTTTGTGCATGCGAGCGAAAATTGTAGCCTCCTGGCCAGTTGAATACACTGTGACCAGTTACCCCGTATCCAACAGCAAAAATGTTTCAAGTAGTGATTCACATCTTTCTGTATTACCAATCTTACTTTTAATGATAATTTTACCCAGTAATAAAACATCTGAACCATGAACTTGTGTAAGATAATTGCCAGCATCGATTACTTCAGGACGTCCTTTTTTAGCAACGAAATACAAAAACTACTTGGCGAGTGTCAATCCATTGTCGATCATAATTTTGTTGACACTTTGAATCAATCCCTGGCGTGTTTTTTAAGCCGAAGTGCTCAGATGACTTTTACCTATGACATAAGTGTTATCTACATTTTACTCAGTAGTTTCCTGTTGTAATTTGGTGTGGTTTTACCCCACCTACAGTTTTTCCTCGTACCTCTATTCTATTTGTAATTTATTAAGTCATTATGGTAAAGGTAATTTTGGAACCTCAAGTTGTTACATTATCAGCTCGATCTATTCAGATTCATCACAAAAAGACTAGCTGAAGTCAGATTGAGGCATTACCGGCCTCCGCAATTCTCTGTCGTTTTTCAATGTATCCTTGTTTTCAGTTTGCTCTTGCTGGCATAGTTTGCAAGTTGTTTACATCTCCCTACTATTCCATAATACCAACATACTGCTGTCTTTGTTGGATCTACGACTTTGGCATTATTTGTACTACCCATTTAATAAATTACCTTTAAATAGGTAGTAAAAGGCAATCAATATTATCCTTAAATCCCGAATAAAGCTGACGTTTCACCATGTTTTGGGGACTGGTCAGTTTCTTCGGCCTGGGGGTGGATTCATTGGGGGTCACCGGTCACCCTATTTTTGACTTTGGTGATTGGTCACCCTGTTTTTGAAATGCCCGATGGGGGGGGGGGGTTCAGTGTGTTTTTGAAATTTCGACACGGGCTCATACTTACCTAAAATGCATCGTGCTAGTCATAAATTTCCTAATTCAGTTGCATTTTTCGGCGCGCCCTTCGGGCTCGTTACTTTAAAATATCAAACGTATTTTTCAGCATGCCCTTCAGCCACATGACTTTCATATATCAGATATATATATATATCAGAGATATCTAGATGTTTAATATTTTTCAGCGCGCCCTTTGCTATATGAGAGCTATATGCCAGAAATATCTTGATGTCTGTAAATTTAAAGTCTGTTTTGCAAACTGTACTGATCATTATGAAATCAGCAATTCATATGAAAAGCATGACAAGTTCCTGATATTTTTCTGTTTTTCTATGAGAATTAAGTATTAGAAAGCAACACACAATTCCGGACATCTGATTATCAATAAAGAGTGTGGGATACATTCACACCTCATCCAAATACTGTATTCAAACTTTAGAATTGACACTTTTAAGTTACTATCTTAAATTGACATGACAACAATTTCTTTACAACACAGAATGACTGAATGTTTAAAATATACCTCTTTAAATCAAGTCCTACATAGGTCATTTTTCCAGTCCTAAAAATTTGCAGTGTAAATATATTCCACCTTTTGTTTTACCTTTGTTGCGCGCAGGGGGAGGGGGTCACCCAGTGTTCAAAAGTTGGAATTTGGGAGGTCACCTTGTTTTCGAAAGTTGGAATAGGGGGGTTCAGCCACTTTTTGACGTTGGCAAAAAATAATCCACTGCCCCCCGCCCGGCCAAAGAAACTGACCAGTCCCTAAAACATGGTGAAACGTCAGCTTTATTCGGGATTTCAGGATAATATTGATCGCCCCGCCCACCTTTGAAGTATAAATCGATCATAACTGTTGTTCGCTAAAGCAGGAACAGCTCAACGGTAATTGAATTATGATTGGAAAAAGACTTCATACCATACAGATTGATGAGAGGAGTGTGAAAGATGACGTCCTTGAACCTTATACAACTAATGCCCGTTTAAGGAACTTTTGCCAGTCCGGTCATTGCAAAACTTAACTTTGAAAGCTATTATATCCTCCAACAGTCAGAAAAAATGAGAACATATTTATATGACTTGCAGACTCTCTGTCGGTGGAATTTTGATGTTGAAAATTTTTAACCACATGTGTATATGAAATACATTGTGATATTTGGTGAAAAGCAAATATCAATGCTACTGAAAAATGTAGGTATATATTGGCTTTTGCACTGATCTAAATTGGTGCAGGCTAAAAACGACAAACAGACACATCGTTTAAGTAAATCCTGTACAAGGGGCTGCATGACGATAAGTTGTATTATATTCTTGGTTTTGTCAAAGAATGCCCAAAAACAAAAGGCTAGGCATTTTTGATTTTTTTCATGGTGCAGAATATGACAACTAGCTTATACCTGCAAGAATAGTGGTTGTTTAAGTTGATCGGCGACACGGAAAATATTCAGATTTTTAAGGCAGACGGGAATAATCATGTTAAAACACAATGACTACATGGTAATGTCAACTATTACGGAGTACTAGGTGGATATTGCGTCAGACCCTTATGAGGCACAATGCATACCTCTCTCATGGAGTTAAGGTGTGGATGTAGTTTTTAAAACCGTCACGTGACTGCATTGCATGTAAACCTTAATGCTTGCAGCACCAGTCCCAACTGGTTTTGAGCACACCACGTGTTCACCAAGCGACACTTTCTAGCCGGTCACGTGATCAACTATCCCATGTCATGTCAACATTTTGTGTTACTGCGTAACTGTACATACGATCAACTATCCACTGTAGGAAACATCTCCAAACCTGTTCAAACTCGTCACTATACCGGAGTAGGACATGTCCATATAGTCACATGATCAACTCTCCTAGTAGAACACGCACCCTACCTAAGTTGCTTTAAACGATCATGTTGATCAACTCAGCCATGCTACACCCTTACAGAGAAATGACATAAATACCTGTTTTTTATGGTTATATTGGTAATTACGTCGTAAAAAACTTTAAAAAGGTGTAAAACCCGCACCAGAGCAAGTGTGAAAGAGAGGGCACCACGGTACCAGAACAAATAGCGGATACAAACACTGGGTGTCGAGGATTAAAACAACAGACGTTACAGGTTCGACCCTTCGTCAGTAAAAGGGTTACTGACGAAAGATCAAACTCGAAACGTATGTTATTTTAATGTCCTGACACAGTGACTAAAAGTTTTTTATCCACTGTTTTTGGCACCGTTAATTTTATCACTGGTAATTATATCGTTGGTCTGTGAGGGTATAGGGAGTAGCATGGCTAAGCTGACAAAGATTCAATGAATTAGGCATGGCATGGTCGATTCATTGCACAAGCGTACTTTGCCTGCAACTGGGTCAATTATGGTGTTTTGTGGCCATGACTGTGACGGTTTAAGATGAAGATTTACTGACAGAAATGAAGCGAGCTTCAATGGCAAATTCGATGAAATATCATGGAAGTACAACGGTGGTACCTAGTGGTGACCTTGCCATGAAGGACTGTGTGCGATGAACGGCATGAGATGGAGAGGTTGCATGTGGTTCTATACTGTATAATGTTTATCCTTTTATGACGACTTGTTGTTTTGTAGGGACAATAGAGATGTTTTAAGTAATAAATGGCATACCAGCAAGGATGTCCTCTTGAATTGCATTCGGGACTAATTCTCATCTTTGAAACACATATCCATCCCTGTCAGTCAGTATCATACACATGACAAATCTCCTGAACTAACTGTGGGCGCACTTGTTGTTGCCTGGTATCTCTCTCCAAACAGGAGTAGGTGTCTAACAAAGTTCAATGCGGCACCTCCTCGTACATGTTTCACTGCAGAGCAAAGGCCATTAATGACAATCGATTGTCGCACTGATGTACGCTCTAATTATGATTTGCCGAATTTCATTTCATGTAGGTTTCTTTCCAAATATACTTTGAGGCTGAAGTAGACATCTGACAACATGTCGGAAACATGTTTCGGATAAAATCGCATAGCTTCTAGAGCTGTAATCATTCACTTTGTCGATGTTATACCCGGCAAATTCCGGAGCCCAACCTCGTAATTTGATCAAGAGAATGTGAAATTTCCCTTAAGGTAATATGCGCCTCGAAAGTGAAAGACTTAAACTTTTGCTCAAACTTCCCTTAATTTTCAACCATACTCTTTCGAAATCAAGAATAAAAATCGGGGTCACCGTGCAAAATTTGGAACTAGAGAAACAAATAACCACAGATTTACCGATATTTGAAATTCAAAATGGCCGCTATCCCTGTGTTAACTCTATGGAAAAAATTTAAAAAAATTAATTTCGTAAACTAAGCCGGTGAAAAGTTCTTTTACACCAAGAGCTTTAAATTGAACCCCCACAAGCGGTATATCAAAAGAGAATTATAAGAGTTTGTGAGTCCGAATATCTGTCCCCGAGGTCTCTATAGGGCGTGGTTGACAATGAGTTAAGAAATTCCAATGGTCAGTTCGTTGCCACTCTTAAGGTGAAGTACTACGAATTACGTCAAAATTAAGTTGTGGTGTCATTTTCTTGAAACTTTGCACAAATATTCTTGGAAGTTGTGCAAGTGCAAAAATGAAATAAAAAATGGGGGTCACCACGCTTGTTTCCATGGAAACGGACGTTAAATGGCGTCGTTTAGAAATGAATAAAAATGATATAATTCACTTAAACTAAAGACAGCAATCATAAAACGCTTAGCAAGTGAGTTAATTTTAATAAATACCAAGACTTAAGATCCATATCTATCGAATGTATAGTTTTCATGATGTTTGTGAAGAAATTTTAACATAAATATCGATTACAAAATGACGAAATACCCATTTGCGGCAGGCTGGAGTTAAATCTGCGCAGAAACGTTCTAAAGCGTGTGCGCGTCCGAATTCGTCGCCCTTTACCTTAATTTGGAGGTTCGTTTTCGAACGACTGCGCATGCCCAGATCTCAACTCGATTACGTCACTGAATCTTCGTGTTTGGTTTGGGACATCGGCTAATTTCGGCCTTTGTTTTAACGCTATGCAAGTTCAAGTTAGGAAAAATTCGGTAATGGTGAACCTCGAGACTAACCTCACTACTACATCATCGCACAAGAGAGCATGATAAGTCGTAATTTGCCAATTTTTCGAGCTTTCTGTTTGACGTAGTGCGATCGTCACCTCGATGTTTTCAGTATTGGCAGTGACAGGTCAAGCACGTGCAGTTCAAAAAAGTCCCATTTTCGCGTACTTATGTGTTTGTGAGCAATGTCATTCGAGTTATTCAATCAATAAATATAGATGAACAAAGGATGGCAGTTTCATTGAGCTACGTTGACGGGGGACGTTGGGGGACATTTTTGAAAATCGGTTACCCTTCCAAATTGTATTCGTTTAGCCTGGTCAAGCCAGCGAAATTGATGATCGCCGAACTGTGGATGGTTCAAAGACTTTGGAAGTGCAGATTTTTGATAAAGAGCTATGTTTATTGACTGAATGTTTCCAAGTTGTCTTTCCCGGGGTTGAGGCATTTGACAAACTTCATAAGATTATTTCCAAATACCCCACACTAGGGTAGTACGTAGGTAGGGGTTGGCATTGACTTCCTACTTTCCACTGCCCCTTATGAAGTTAAACCACATCGTAAATATGTTGAAGCTTCAGCATGCTCGAGATACATGTTTTAATACAGATACACTGCTGTTAGTCAAACACGTGTATGTCACACATTCAGAACGACCTAGACACATTGGGCATGGAGTGAAATCAGTTACTTGCACGTCGCCTTCATCTAATATTCTGAAACTTCATCATTATAGTACGTACAGTGACATTACCAATGAATTGTCCCGGGAATTTACCAATGAATGGGAGCTCAGTTATGAACACGGAGGAAAATGTACGGCAAAGCGAAACTTGAGGTCTAAATCAGCTTGAAATTGTGTGTAAACAACCTATTTATCTTCGCTAAGTGATCGGTCCCGGCATTATTACCACTTGCCCGCCTGCACTGTGGCCGGTCACAGTCCATTTCCGAGTGATTACAGTTCAACAGCTGATTCCCGCTGCGCTGTAATCTGTGTAATCGGGATTGAATAGGCATGCGCGTATCAAAGTTCACGAGGTCATACAATCTGCGATTGCGCGAACGAACCTCCAAATTAAGAGTGGCAACGAACTGATAGTTAACATTGGCAGAGATTTCAAAGTGCATTTTACAACAAATGAAATCTGCCTCCTCCGTCAAAGGTGTAAACTTCTACTGTTCTGTTATGGTGTCATACGCCAGTGGTCTAAAAGTGCATTCATCCACGGGAAGAGACATCCGTTTTAATGGTCACGGGTATCGCTAATCGGACCCTATGCGTACCAGTAAACTCTTGCCCAAATCTGAAATCTGAACTGATGGCTTTTCAACGGGGTGTAAAGCCAATGTAGTATTTGTAATCATAACACGCCACATGCTCATTCCGTGTCATGATTTGCGAGAAAACGTCAACGTGTCGTGAAAATAGAGACGTCTAGTCCCCAAAAAGTGACGCCAGGGGGTATTTTTTTGAAAGCTATTTCCCTAGGGAAATAGTTTTGACCAAATTAGGAAAAGTGCCTGGTGACCGCAGCTTTTCAAACAATGGCGGGTGACTAGAACGTGATGTGCGCCCGGGATGAGCGACGAGCCTCTCTAAAACAGATGGATTTTCCATTCCAACAGCGTAGGAACTTGAACAACTCATCGACGAAAAGATTCGAGTGCAACCAAGGATAGGTATGCTTAGAATATTTTTTGGAAGAAAGTGGTACTATGTACTTCTGTAACTTGAACCACTGTGGAAATATCGCCAGGTAAACTTATGATGGATTGCTGAGGTGCAAAATATGATTAAAAGCTATAAAATAATACAACATGAGCGTGTGTTGTGTTATAAAACCCCTATAACCCTGGTCTTTATACGGGCTGTAGTGCCCGTTTATTACCCCCGTGGCCCTGCGTTACCAGAAACACATCGCTGTACCCTCGGCCTACCGCCTCGGGGAATAGCGATGTGTTTCTAGTAACGCTCGGCCCCTCGGGGTAATATACGGGCGCTATAGCCCTCACGACCAGGAAATAGTTGTTTGCTATTGTTAGCTGTCACGAAAATAGCTTTCAGCACATATTCAATCACGGGTTCTACGACATATTCCGAGGTCCCAACAGGTCGATGCAAATGAACAATACTCCATTCAAACTGTAGTGACACTTGGAACTGCTCAGCAATGACTAAAGGGACTAATTTCCGGTGGAAATTCCCACGGTTTCGTCATGTTTAAACAAACTCCTACTGAATGCGGTACTGTGGAAGGCACGCTCCATTATTGGAATAAAGGGTCTTCGCCATAGAGACCACCTTGGTAGAGGACAGTCTGGATATTCTAATAATTACAGAACCTTGGAGCAATAGTCATACTGATCATATCCTAGTCAAATTTTATCCTTCCGTCAGTGGCAATACGAACCATCATCAAGCCCCCGGCATCAAACCCAGGCTAGGTAGTGGATTAGTTCTTGGTGTGAGTTTCGACCATAGTACAGATCATCAGCAATCGTGCCTTCTGTGCCCTAGTCACTTATACATCACATAAGAAGCGTATACATGTACATCATGAAATGATGTGGCAAACAGCAATATTTCATTTAAGACTATGTATGTGTTATATATAAAATGCCCTTTTCAAGTAAGTGGTGAGAATGCATGTCCAGCAAGAAACAGCATGAAGAGAGGTTTGCTGTATCTGCAAATAGACTACAACATCAACAAATGCTGTGAAAAGTTAAAATTCTCCTCCCGATTGCTTCATCAGGAAAGATAGGTTTCAGTATTCACCCGTTACTCTCATCACTTCTGGGCGGCAAAACTGTCTGCATTCACAAGCTCATCAAATTTCTGTTACAATTCTACGATCTGGTCTGTGTACTAAGAACACGTCCTTGGGGTGCTTACTGGCCCAATGTTGACTGATGCTTAAAAGCAACCCATGGCGCCACTGTATCCAGTAAATGTTTGATCAAAATCATCGCAATAATGTAGCACGTTTTATAATAGGGTTTAGTCTTCTTCAAGTAAGATAGAGTCCTGGTCCAGTTGTACACTCGAGGAGTGGTGGCGACTAATTATAATCGACGAAATCGCGAAACGGCGAAGTAGCGAAATGAAGAAATAAAGCAACTGAATAATAAATTCACACATTAATAAAGAAATAAAGAAACTTGAATATATAGAATGAAATAAATCCGACAAATAGGAAAACAGATGGTCGATTCAATGTATTACTCGCGCCACTCGCCACCCCCCCCCCCCGGCATTGTCATGTTATTAGAGCGCCCGTATGTGAGTAAGGGAAGGGGAGAAATTAAAGGGAGGGGGGTCAATTTTTTTTCAAAATGACGCTGTTCGTAAAATGGTGACCCCTCAAAAGCGTTGGTGACCTCCCCTATTTTCATGTGCAAAAGCAGTGACCAATCCCTTCGTGAACTATAATCTGCCGGCGTCTAAAATGTTTGATAATGGCAATCTTACCATCGGAATATTCATGGTCTTGGTACCAAAATTACTGAAAATGACTTTCTTACTCAAGAAATTTGGTTAGGTAGTTTAAGTAGTAACTTATCTTTAGATATCGATAGTTACAGTTATTTTAGGTCTGATAGGCAAATTAAGGCTATCAACTAAGAGTAGAAGAGATTCAGCAGGAATTACGGTCTTATTTAAATCAAAATTTAAAAGGTGTATTACTAAACTTAAATATGAAATTAGTGACATTATTTGGTGCAAGATAGATAAACGTCACTTTTCTGTGGAAAATGATGTTTATTTAGGATTCATATACATTCCTTCAAAAAATTCAGTTTATCATGTCTGTCATAATTACTTTCATTCTTTGGAGAAAGAAATTTCTATATTTTCCCAATTAGGAGAGGTGGTAATTAACTAATGACTTTAACAGTAGATTAGGGAATTTAATGTATTATGTTGCATATGATGATAATACTCACATTCCTGTTCCACATAATTATTCACTAAAATTTTTCACAAGAGACACACACAAGATAAATTTGCAGCAAATTATGGCTATATCTTTTCGTAAATACCAGTAAAGTCCGAGACGGCAAGTGTCTCGTGAACAATGGCCGGTATGGGACGAAAATGCTCGACTACATTTTTCGGGTGCTGATGACCTTTGACCCTCATATCATCCTGTACCCTATTAATTATACACAAATATAATTAAAGGCCAGCGAGTACGGCTAGAGATCTGATTTTGATGGACAGGTATGAAGATGTCAGAATGTCACGTGTCACTTTCTGTCAAATGTCACGTGACCAAATGATCTTTGACCTCGTTATCATAAGCTAGAATGAGTGTGTTTATAAGGGACAGAGAGGACAAGCCTCAGAACAGCAAAGGGAAAGATCAGGAACTATCAACCAATCCTTTCGCACCAGTCATGAATGCAGAGAGTGTCCATTTGCAAGGGAAGATGAATCATCTCAAGAACAACAGTGGAAAACACCCAGGGTAAAGTTTGTAAGAAAGACTCAGACATTCATTGTTGGTGACTCTATGCTGAAGGATATCAATCCTTCCAGGGTGTACAGAAATACTCATGTGAGAACTATTAGGGGAAGTAATATTCCTCAAATCACAAGTCATATTCAATCTGTGTCAGCTTCCAACATAAATAATATTGTCATTCATGCTGGTAAAAATGATATTGATAGTGGTATTCCTATAGAGGAATATGTAAACAAATATTCTGAGTTTTGGTTCAGGTAACATTAGTTAAATTCCCAAAGTCAACAGTTTTAATCTCATCAGTCATTCCAAGACAAAATAATTCATTATTCAATGATCACACTCATGTTTTAAACACACAACTGCATAAAATGTGCAATATGCATTATAATTTAGTGTTTGCCAATCACAACAATAACAATGCAGTAACATATTTGCATGACAATGTTCTTTTAAATGACCGGGGTACAGCTTTTTTAGTGAGGAATATTAAGGATATGCTCGCTCCAATCCCTGGTGTGAACCGAAACCTTTTCAGGAGAAGACAGTATTTTCAACATCCTGTAAATCCGGCGGTACAGCAATACAGGGACGCAACATAAGGATTTCATATGTCTAGACTTCGCCCCATTTTGCCACAATATATTGATACACCTCAAAGCCATAGGCAAATGATACCAAACAATAGATATGTGTAACTGTACATTTCAGAAAAACAGCAATATACAAAGTTCACTGTCAATATCATATTGGAACGTACAGGGTTACCAAGAGAGAAAGTTTCAAGATAGTGACTTATAAATAATATTACTCAACATGACATTATTGATATTGGAGAAACTTGACTTACAGAGCAATTGAAACATACTTTTTACATTCCTGGATACTAAGACTATTCTGTTGTCAGAAAAAAGACAAACAGAGGGGTGGTCTTCCACTTTTGGAAAAAATACCATAAAGAAGGGTGTAAAAATGGTTCATTTAGATGCGGAAGACATGTGTTGCAAACTTTCAAAAGCATTTTTAGATTACAACAGGATACATTTATTTGCTTTGTTTACAACGCACCAGAAAATTCCAAACATAAGTCTGAATAATTTTTCGAACGTTTAGAACAGTTGATCATAAAAACGTAGCTGTCTGGATCTGTCATGATTATAGGGGATTTTAACGCAGAGTAGATTACTGCCAGATTTTATTGACAATGATTTCTCAAATCTATACCATTTCCACCAGGATATTCTGTTGATACACATCTTAATTGCTGCAATATGGATAAGATTGAAATAAGTATGGTAGAAACCTCATAGCTTTTATGTAAAACCAGCAATACAAGAATTATGAATGGCAGACTACCTGTAGGCATTTGTGGAAAATTTACATGTTACCACTGGAAGGTAGTAGATTATGGTCTTGCAACAACAGACATCATCGATAACTTTGAGTATTTTAAAATACACAATTTGTCAATTTTTTCAGATCACTCTCAAATTTCTACTCTTCTTACACTAACAAATTTTAATCCAAGCGGTGTTAAAGATACTGTGAATTTATTGCAAATGCCCCCAAAATGGAAATGGGATAAGTTATCTGTTTTCAATATCACGGATAGATTAGCATCAGATGAGCTACAAAAAAAATTTGCAGAATTTTTGAATACTAATATTGGTAATAACAAATCTGACATTAACTCAGCCACTAAGCATTTTAATGACATCTTAGATAAAGCCTGCAGTGCAATTTTCAATAGACAAAAGCAGAGAAAGAAAACTTTAAAGAGAAAGAAATCAAAATGGTTTGACAAAAGCTGTGATGCAGCAAAAAGGGACCTAATAGCAACAGCTAAACTATTAAATAAAGCTCCATATGACAGTCAGTTAAAAATTATCTATTACACAAAGAAAAAGAAGTTTTAAAA
This sequence comes from Ptychodera flava, assembly GCF_041260155.1. Classification (NCBI taxonomy): domain Eukaryota; kingdom Metazoa; phylum Hemichordata; class Enteropneusta; family Ptychoderidae; genus Ptychodera; species Ptychodera flava. The sequence continues at coordinate 9,869,315 of NC_091945.1, read as the reverse complement.
ACTTGTTAAAAATAAGAAATTGCAATTCTGGCAAAACAACTTAGACAAATTAAACAGTCTATATGCTAACAATTCACATGATATGTGGAAATTGATCAAGTCCATAAAAAATAATGATAAAGATAATAATACTGGAGATTGTATCTCAGCATGGAGGGAATTTTACAAAAATCCTTACTCAATTGAAAATGACAGATATAATGATTTTTCAACAGCAAATTATTGATAGTTTAACATCTGAAGAAACTAAGAATCGGGCTAATAGGCAGCTGGATAAGTCAATAACATCTAAAGAAGTGTTATCAGCAATTAGAAATTTAAAAAGTAAAAAAGCAGCAGGGATTGATGGCTTTTGTAAAGAGCTGTTAAAACATGGTTCCTCCTTTCTATGTAAACCCTTAGCTAAATTATTTAATGCAGTTTTAGATACACCAAACTTTCCAGACATACAAGCATTATGACACTCTTATTTAAAAAGGGAGATAAATATGATCCGAAAAATTATAGGGGCATTTATGTCGGAAATTGTATAGGAAAACTTCTCTCTTACATTCTAAATGAAAGGCTAAATAGTTTTTTAGATGATAATCATATTAAACATAATAATCAACCTGCATTTTGCAATAACCATAGCACAATAAATCACATATTTACCCTGAAGACAATAATACACAAATATATTAACAATAACCAGAATATTTATGTTTGTTTTGTTGACTTTGCTAAGGCTTTGACTCTGTATGGAGAGTAGTTTTTAGATGATAATCATATTAAACATAATAATCAACCTGCATTTTGCAATAACCATAGCACAATAAATCACATATTTACCCTGAAGACAATAATACACAAATATATTAACAATAACCAGAATATTTATGTTTGTTTTGTTGACTTTGCTAAGGCTTTTGACTCTGTATGGAGAGTTGGTCTTTTTCATAAACTTCTCAAAAATAACATTAATGGCAAATTATACAGACTTATAAACACGTGTACACTTACACAGAATTACACATTAAAACAAATAATTTTGTCTCGCCTAGCCTGAAAGTTGAAAAAGTAGTAAAACAAGGCTGTGTTTAGTCCTAGTCTGTTCAATTTATATGTCAATGACTTGAAAACAAATCTAGACATAGTAAATACTGAATCACCAGTGTTGAATAATACTCCAATTAACTCATTATTTTACGCTGATGACCTAGTCTTAATCTCTACTTCAAAACAAGGTTTGCAGAGGAAGTTAAATACACTACACACATTTTGCTCTAATTGGAAACTTGATGTTAATATACAGAAAACCAAAGCAATTAATTTTAGTAAATCTCCTTTGATAGATAAACACTTATTTAACTATGGTAGTACATGCATCAAATATGTTAAGAGCAATACATATACTTAGGACTTGCACAACAGAAAGATAAAATTTCCCCTACATTTAAACCTGTTTAACTGTATGGCTCAGAGATTTGGGGGACAAGATTTCATGGATTACAAGAAGTGGGATAAATCAGGAAATTGAAAAAGTTCACCTCAGATTTTGTAAGAACATTTTACATTGTAATAGACAAGCTTCAAACGCCGCTGTGAGGGGTGAACTAGGACAATTCCCACTTCTACCATTATTATTATTATTATTATTATTAGACTTTATTTAAACTCGATAGACTGTTGAGCCGAAGGCTCTTCTCACACAGTGTCGAGATGCAAGAAATATACAATATGTACATTAAAAAAAAATATATAAAAAAACAGAACAGAGAAAAACAAAACATTAAGACATCAAGAAACAGACGACAAAATATAAAAAAACTCCAAAAATGGCTCAAAAATTACATTTTGCCCAAAAGATGAGACTTACATTTCTTTTTAAAAGAGTGAAGAGTAGAGCAAAATTTGACATCTGCTGGTAAACTATTCCATATTTTGACACCGCTATACGTAAAACTCCTCTTAAAAATTTGAGTTCTGTGTCTTGGAATATATAATTCATTTCTGTCTACAGATCTTGTACTACGACTGTGGACGTTCTGGACACTTCTAAAAACATTCAAATAATTAGGAGCCAAATTATTTTGGACTTTGTACATCAAGACTGATTCATTAAAAACAATCCTTTCTCTAAATGGTAACCAGTTTAAAACGTCGAATAAATTACGACTAGGAGTGCTAAAATCTGAGTCTAAAAGTACTCTGGCTACAGCTTTCTGTAGTCTTTCAACACGAAGTAAAAGTTTGTTGGAACAATGACCCCATATGTTAGAACAATAGTCAAAATGGGGTAAAATAAAACAATTGTAAAATATCATCTTAGCTCTCTGAGTTAAAAAGGGACGAATACGTTTTAGATGCAGCAATTTAAAGGCTACCTTACTACAAACTGAATTTACTTGCTTTTCCCAATTTAGGGTGTCGTCAATGGTTACACCCAACAATTTTTCATGGGTTACACAATCGAGCTGATCATTGCCACACATAACATTGATGTGATTTTTCGTTCTGGCTTTTTTCTGCGTTGTACCAATGACAATAACCTTAGTTTTCTGTGAATTAACACACATGCTATTTTGATCGCACCAGCGTGTGATCAGATTCATATCTCTGCTCAGCTTGGTTTCAATTACTTAATTTTGGGACTGATCACCTGAGCTGCTGTGTCATCAGCATACATATACATATCAGAATTTCAGAAGCCAGAGGGAGGTCATTTATAAAAAGTAGGAACAACAGGGGCCCTAAAATAGATCCCTGCGGTACACCTGTACTGACAGGAAGAGAATCACTCAGGGTTCCATTAAAGGACACCAACTGAGTTCTGTTTGCGAGGTATGAAGTGAAAAAGCCCATTGTCTGCTCTGAACAACCATAAAGTCTGAGTTTCTTAAGTAAAGTACCATGATGAACTAGGTCAAAGGCTTTTCTAAAATCAACGAGTAAAACACCTATTAGATTTCCACTATCGATTGCCTGGTACCATGAGTTGGTAATGTTAGTCAAAGCTGTTTGACAAGAGTGGAACGTACGAAAACCGGATTGTTTATCTGACAGTAAATTGTGCAATGAAAGAAAATTGTAAAAATGACTATGTACATGTCTTTCTAACAATTTTGACAAAACAGGAAGGACTGAAATAGGTCTGTAGTTTGAGATGTTATCTTTGATACCCTTTTTGAACAGAGGAGTTACTTTAGCTGACTTCCATTGACTTGGAAAAGTACTTGTTGTGATTACATAATTAAAAAGAGCTGTGAGACTCGGTGTGATTTGACCTGCGCCAATTTCAAAAATTTTGAACTGATGCCGTCTAAACCAGTGGATTTGTTACAATTTAAATTCATAAGATATTTCAAATGTCTGAGTCTTTTAGCAATGGTATATTGAATTTTGCATCATCCGGAAGGTGTTTTGTTATAAAATTTGTCAATTTGTTGAGAAGGTCATCGTTGTTGTTTGCTTGTTTTATGTATTCTGAAGCTACATTTGTGAAAAAGTTGTTAAAAGTGTCAGCAATGTCTTTATTGTCAGAAATTTCATTACCTTCTCTGATAAGAAATGTAGGATTCTGTGATTGTGAGCGTGGAACGAGATGTTTGAAAACTTTCCAAAAATCGTTTGAGCAATTATTCAACATACCATTGTAAAAATCACGTTTAGCTGCCCTGATTAAACCTGTGACTTTATTTCTCCATTTCTTGTATAATTCAAATGATTTATTTTGTTTGTGATTATCTCTAATCTTGATTGAGAGTTCAATATCCTCATTCCACCATTCTGGAATTTTTGGATATTTTACACGTTACTACTTGAGATCAAACTTAACATTGTTAAATACTGGCTTCATATCGTACAACTTCCACATTATAATCTTGCTAAAGAAGCTTTTCTGGAGCAAATGGTAAACAATACTAACAGTAGATCCTGGTTTAACTGTTTAAGTGCTCTGATTAAAGAAAATGGAATGGACTTTCTCCTTGATAAAGCTCCATCACTTAAACACCATGAATTTATAACTGGATTAATGAAAACAAATTTAACAAACAATTATGAAGTCTTTTGGAAAAATTTGATCACTGATAAAAATAGTAAACTAAGAATACATGCCAAAATAAAACATAATTTTAGATTAGAACCCTACTTAACAAAGTTACACGGTGAGAGAAGAAAATTACTCACCAAACTTCGCATTTTTAGCAATCATGATCTAGCGATTGAAAAAGGGAGACACACTGTTCCAAAAACCCCCAATTACTGAAAGATACTGCAGTCAGTGTAACACCAACAGTATTGAAGATGAAACACACTTTTTATTAGTCTGTCAGAAATACAAAGTCCAAAGAAAGAACTTTTTCAGTAAAATCAATTTCCCAAACGATACAACTGAAAATCGGCTTATTTCTCCACTAACAAAACAAGAGTTATCTTTTAATGAACAACTTACAGATTATATTTTTAGTATAGGATAAAGCCCGAGTACGAGGGCTCTACCGGTATATAAAGTCCAACCCAACGATAAAATGTCGAGGCCGCAGGCCGAGACATTTTTTACGTAGGGTTGGACTTTATGTACCAGAAGAGCCCGAGTACGAGGGTTTTATCCGACTTAAAAACTATCGCCCCTAACTGATATATTTTCGTTTTCAATGTGTTTACGTCAACCGTCCCCTTTGTCAATGTAACATGTTTAGGATATGAATTAAAACTTTTATTTGTGAAATAGCCTTCCAATGTAATGGAACATCCTATAAGTGCCCTAGGGCACATCAGTTTAAATGCCCTAGGGCACATTAGTTTATGTTTGTACCACAGCAGATTTTGTGTTGCAGCTGGTTTCCGCTGTGTTACCAAATTTGAATATTAAAATGTACCAGATGTCTACAGAATATGACATGTTCACTTTTGATTGGACCGTACTTTACTATGGCGGTGTCATTCGTTTCTGGAATTTGGTGACCAAGGCTTTACGAGTAGATAAAACACCCTGAATTGAGCACTCTGATTGGTCAATCAACAGTAGATAGTTTTTAACTTTATATAAACAAAGAATTATCTAGTTATATTTATTATTAGCTACTATTATTATACTGTATTACTTTATCTTTATTGGAGAAAAATTTGAACTTATTTTTGTATCACACTTTTATTGCCACAAATGTGATGTAAATCCTATATTTACAAGCAAGCAATAAATTATTATTATTATTAAGTATGCCTAGAAATCAGTCACTTAAAAAGCTACAGCCTTCGTATTTGGTTAAAATGAGGCACCTAATTGCGTCATATCCTGAACCTCGATAATTATATGTCAAATAAAATATTACATTTTATGTTGCGCATAGAAGTAGGGAGAGTCACTTTTTAAGGTCACTATATTTCGCCATTTCGCCGTTTCGCGATTTTGTTTATTTACAGTGGTGGTCCATTGATGAAGATGTCATGTTCTGTTATGGGCCATACTGGTATTTATGTCATTAGTCTGTGAAGTTGTAGCATGGCTGAGCTGGTTACACAGGCATACTTTATCTGTAACTGAGGTAATTATGAAGGGTTATGGCCATGACTGTGACGTTTTAAGATGGCGACAACTGGCAGCATTGAAGCGAGGCTCAATGGAAACTTCGATGAAATCCCCAGGCATAACAATGGTGGTAGCTTGTGGCATAGAGAAAGATAGATAGTCTATGTTTCTCTGTGCTTGTGGTGACCTTACTATGAGAATGTCTGCGATGAACATTATCAGAGGTGGAACGGTTTAAAGTTGTTATATATTTTATGATGTTTATCGCTTTGATGACAACTTGTTGTTGTGCAGGGCGAATAATGACGTCATTCGAAGTAATAAATGCCACACAACTTCCACACTTTTTAACTAGCGATACCAACATTATGTGATAGTTTCTATGCTTATTTGAAAGCTTTGCAACTCACTTTTGCCGCTCATCAATATACAGGTCTGACATTTTTCCGATTTTTCTGTGTAATTATATGAATATTTTTAGCTGTCCGTTCTTCTATATAGCGGCCATTCCTCTTTTTTTTAATAAACAAGTGGTATTTTCTTTCCATAAAGCTAGAGGAGGTTGAGCAAATTTTTCTGGTCGTAAACATTGAATTATATGTAATCAAGCTATCGGAGGTATTATGGAGGTTTCAAATATTAAAGAATGACCAGTTTTCCATTTATGAAGATGATTCACTAAGATACTACGTATTTTCATCAGATTACTGATGAGAATGGAAATTTGTGGACACCAACATTTACATCCAGTAATCGAATATCAGCATGAACGAAATGTTCAACATTTCCTTCTGATCTGAAACGTATTATGAAATGCCACTTTTGCTATAAACAAGAAGATCAGAGAACTTGCTTTATAGCACTAAGAAATGATACGTTTTAGTCAGCAATCTCGATAATTTAACTCAATTTTTAACAGTATTCTTGTATAAAAAGCGTTTTCAATTTACTCATTTAATGAAGACAAACGGAACTCTTGCTTGAAAAATTGATCCCACGGCTTCTATAGTTACCAAGTGAAAATCCGCCTTGACGGCAAACATGAAAACCCGAGATGACCCGAGACGAAGCAGGGACACCCAGACCCTTCAATATGCCGATGAGGATGATTGGAAAATGTTTTTGTTTTGTTCTTGCGCCCTCACAGTCCGACACTCATTTCCTTGATTTTGTTAATGTCAATTTTCCCCTAAGCATTGATAGGATCAAATTATAAAGTGCTCAAATAAAGTAAGCTTTCGTTTTTAATATGTTGCACGAGTGCAGATACGATATTTAAATTCCACATTTTCGGTGTATAGAAGAAGGTGCAGTTTCAGCAAAATCGACGAACACCTCTATCCAAAATAATGTTGAACATCGACGCCTCAAGGGCGAGCTTGGTTGTTTTCAAATTGTGCAAATCACCTCAAGAGAGATATTTTCTTAGTGCAGACGTGTACAACGGGAGTCTGAATACAATAAAAAACGGTGGAGTATTTCAAAATATCTTAAAGTTTTGCTGTAAATATAATAGGCTGCGATAGGTGAAGTTGCAGCGCTTGTGTCAAAATTGGGCTTACGTATGTCGATCTAGGGGCCGGTCTGGTTGCCGCTGGCTCATCTTTGGTTGCTTCAGGTTTCATGTTTTGCCTGCCCTTGACCGAAGTAAGTATTACGGAGTAGAAATCCAGGATTTTTGTGTTTAAAATGTTTTAGACGGAGACAGTACTTGACTCTCTTGTACCACACGGGTTCAATTGAAAATTAAAAGACGAATACATCGATCGCGGATTTCCCCCTGGCTTAGTCTGGCAGAGACCCTGCGATTCGCGTTCTCGCCTGTTGGAACACGCGCGCCCTTCAGAGACGCGACGCGAATCCCAGGGTCTGGACGTTCTTGCAAGCGACCGGTCGGATTTCTGCCTGATCCGGGTACTTTATAGAACTCCACACACCCGTTAATCAAAACAAAAATGACAAGTAGCATAGCCAAATAAAATGAAAAATGAAAAATAAAATATACCACGTATATAGGTCTACCGGCTACTAGTATATATTGTCTCCGCCCAGTTAGATAGGTGTTTCTTTTGAGGTCACTACCCTTATGAATATTCATACCCTTGCAAAAACGGACAGTCGCTGTGTCTGGCAGCGCGTGCTCACAGCTGCACAGCGTATACGCGTAGTCTTCGAATGCAGGCGCTAGGCCCATCGTGGGCGCGCACAAAACAAGGCACAGCGACTGTGGAGAGTCTACCCCAGGGCTGTGCACGGGTGGCCCGATGAGAGCCCCGCAGAGTAATCTGGGTTACCTAAACTAGAAAATTCGAAAACGCTCATGGTAACACAGGCGAACTAGGAGGAGTAAATAGTCTAAGAATATGATACTATTTTCATAATAATTATGGAAATAACGGACGACGCGCTGACCATTAACGTTTATTTGTGGGCAAGGGCGAGAGGAAAGCCAAAAATTAACGGGCGAGACTTGCCGAGCCCGTTAATGGTCAGCGCGGAGTCGATTATTTCAATTATATTATCAACGAACCCCGGAAACCCGTCAAAATTTACGAAATTTCCCGTGCGAACGACAACGGGGCCCCAGAAACCTGTCAGTGAGTAGTACGCGCGCTGCAAAAAAATCCAAATCCGGGAGATTTTTTGAAAAAAAAAGCGTCTAAACGTGGCCCACAAATGCTCCATTTTATTTAAAAGTAAATACTTATACATACTAAGATTTAAAAAAGATCTTTGAGTTAATAAAAAATCAAAAAATACTGAACAGTATCACAAATTTATGTTTGTAATGTTGTTTGATTGAGGGTAGACAATCAGGAAAATGTAGCTATTGTTATACTTTTGTATTTGACATTCTAAATTCTGGTAAACAGAATTATCAAATATTAAAGAAAATTATGGAGTCACCATGCTTGATTTTCTACAAATGAACGATGAAAAAGTCACTGTTTTACGTAAAAATCACTTAAAATTATTATATCAAACCATTCATTTCAAGTTCATTCATTAACAAATGTTCACATTCTCGTCGTGCTTTAAGGTAAAATTTTGAACAGTAAAGATTCTAATTGTAATGAAAAAATATGTAAATAAATGGAATTTTTTATTTCTTATACTTTCCAGTGTTGTCAATTTTGTACAACTTTTATAAGTATTATTAAGCACATATATATCTTGTACTTTATATAAAAAAAATTCTTCAGTAGATCACCCTGCTCGGTTTTTCAATATTCGGGAAAGTGGTCAGGAATTCACAATTCGCACTGGCTCTCTCATGACCGTCATTTTGGGTGCTCTTCAGCGGGTTCCATTGATCCGACAAGATTTGATTGACTCGAGTCGGCTTTAGACTGATAAATCCAAAAATCCCACTGATGAATTTAAAAATAAATAATCAATTTAAGAATTTGCCTTAGGAGTATGGCCTCTTCAAACTGCTGACAATGTTTCTATAACCGCTACAGAAGTTTTATGTGCACCAAAAGGTAGTGTCGAACATCTGCGCAATACATGTTTTTTTTTTGGCGCGAACATCCCTAATAAATATGCGGCTACATGATAGTTTAGGGTTAGGGACTCGAGAAATTTTGATGATATTGATTGGGGATTTGAATTTTTTTAAAGAGCGCAAGGGATCTGAAAAAAAAATTAACTCGCGATTCTTCAACCCCACTCCCACCCCACCCACCCCCCCATAGAGACAAAGCCGTATTACTCGCACTCACGTAACAATTTTAGAAATTTGTACCAGGGAGAATCTTGCAACAAGGTTTGCTGATAAGATATGATTAAAAGTAACAATTACAAGCATGGTTGTCTATTAAGGAACGAACTTAATCCGGAATCAACGATTCAATTTGTGATGTTTTCAGGAGGATCCAACCATTCGAGTTCAAGAGACTGCAAGGTTTAATCAAACAAAAAATGAAACTTTTTAGGGAGGCGACAATTCTTAGCAACCGCCTGCCAATACAATATGATTTCTTTTTCTTTCTGAGATCAGTTCCCCCTCTGCTTACTTTATAACCTCGCTGTTATTTTATGCAGGAAATACAATAACAATGCTTGGTCGAATGACGCAGTGCCTTGAGGGCGGGATCGCCAGTGGTATAGGGGAGGAGTACCTTCCCGATGGTGATAAGTGGTGCGGATTACCGTCGCCTAGGTGACTGGCGCATACGCGTGCCAAAAGACACCTATGGTTGATTTCCTGTTGACCAGTCGGATGGCAGAGTTGCAAATACCTGGACTGAACCATTTTGTTTTTTGTGGGTGTCGGTGGTACTTTGACAATAAAAGTAAAGATGCACACATATTGAGTTTATTGTCTTGTTTATGAGCGGCCAGTATTTCCAACAGCATAAATTATGTGCATTTGCCCTAGAAGAAATAATTTCGAATAAAACATCGCGAATGTAACCACATTCCTTAAGCTCGACGTACACTTAAGTGCCCCAAAGAACCATGAATCGCCCGACTTTCGATTGAAGAGATGAGTTTTGCCAAACCGCGTATACAGAAATTTCAAAGTTGCAGATGACTTATTTTTGGAATCATAGACAGTATAGAGAGATGTAAAAATGTGAAAGAGGCTCCCCACCTAACTATCCTAAATGTTTTTGTGTCGAGTTTGTGTTTGATTCGTTTCGAAAATGTGTTCCTACATTCTTATCCGATTGTTTGTGTTAATGAAATGTTTGTTTCGCTTTGGATATTTGTAGGGAAGTTTGGATTAGTGTGTACGGTAATGTTTTGTTTGTGTGGGGAAAGCTTATGGCGAGACGCAGCCGGGCCTATGGTGTTACAAAGTTGATAGAGTGGCCCTTTGACGCTTGCGGCGAAACCCGAGTGTGGTTTCTTATCAGTCGCAGTGTAGATTCTTTCCTTAGTTTGTGTTTGTGAAAATTTATTTTAATGCATTTTAGTGGTCTTGCTCTTCGAGTAGCGAGGCAAGTATATTAATTTTGGTCACGTTGTGAGTCCGTTTGGTGGTTCGGTTTGTTTGTTCTATGTTTCTTTACTTCGGTAAATTTTGTTTTGACTGGTGTGTCTTTTAGATTTTTGCAGAGGTTTGTGAATTTTTAGGCAATAAGTACCACTGCGGGGTACGGATTTTATGTTTATTGGATCAAGATACTTACAAGTATCATGATTGATGTGCTTGTTCTCGCACATTTTGATTAATAGTTCGTTTACTTTGTTTACTGTTTGTTCTGGCTTGTTGTGTATAATACTGAGTGTTGCGTAATTGCCTTTCGCATTCGAGTACGTAATCGTTTGTGTTGACAATGACGAAAACCCGACCCTTGTCGAAGGGTTTTTTCCGAAATTTGTCTATTGTTTGCAAGCTGGTTTATCGCGATTCTTTTGGCACGCGACATGTTTTGTTTCCTTGTTTGAAAGGATATCTCTAGAAGTGCGAGTTTAGCAGCTTCAGATAGCTTTCAAGTTTTTGGGTTGTTTTTTTTTGTTGTTGTTCGGGGAGTCCAATTTGACTTTTCTTTGAATTGGTGTTGTTGCGATTGTTTGTGTCTCACGATGTAGCGTAGTCACATTTTACGACTGTATTTGTTGAAATCCTGAGGTGGTTTTATTCTGTTTGGTTTTGTTGGTGTCCGAATGAATTTTAAGGCTTTTGCCTAGTGCTATTTTTCGGAGTTTCATAGTTTGAGCGATGATAGGTTCTTGCTGAATTTCATGTTGTTGTCGGCTTTTCTTTGGAAATAGCTGATTTATTTCCACGGCCATTTTTTCTGTTCGTTACGGTGATTGTTTATTTTGTATCTAATGTTGTGTTTCAGTTGTTTGTTATGCGTACGATTTTTGTTATTTCTTTTAAGTGTTTGCGTGTTCTATGTCATTTTATGGTTTTTTTGGTAGTTCTCTTTTTGGAGTATTTGGTGGCCCTGAAAAGGGCCGCTTGGTATGGGTTTGGGCGATGAGCCTTGCTTTTTTATGCTTCTTTTCGCCGATTCGATGTGCTTGGTGAGTAGGCTTTTGCCTAGTACTATATACCGCTTGGTATGGGTTTTTGTTAGCGCTTGGCGCGTTTGTTTTGGCGATGAGCCTAGCTTTTTATGCTTCTTTTCGCCGATTCGATGTGCTTGGTGAGTAGGTGTTTGCCGCCTTCTTGTCACTGTGTGTGCGTACATGGACAGTCTGCATAGCCCTCGAATGTGGTCTCGATTTTTATCAAACTTACAATTTAGGAGTATATATCAAAACTGATAAATGATTTATGTTTTCACATGGATTCACAAAACGTTTCGCCCCGGTGTTCATTTTTGGCCCAGGAATTCCATCTACCCACCCTTTGCAGAGTAGTAAGCTTATGGGGCAAGTAAACATGGATGCGCCGGTGCGATTCAACGATCAACCTGTATATCGGATCGAAAGTCAACAATTTTACGGCTCGGACTATGATTTTATAAGTTTATATAAAAAGTATAAGGCGCGGGGTATTATATATTGACTGATTACTGTAGCTATAGATAGGCTACATTCAGGACGGGCAGCGACGGGCAGTAATTAGTAGGCAAAACAGGTGGTTTTCACCGTGGGCAGAACTCGGTGCCATGATACTGAACTTTAATAGTAAGCCTGTCACCTTGAAGGTAATACTGTAGGTGAAACAAGGACTTCAAACGCACGATGGTACAAACAACACCACAAGTGAAACGTACACATAGAAATACACGCGTTCCTACGTTGTGCCCACCCGGGCCATGCGATTAAAATATGACTGATACTGCTGGATAGTGTTAATTGGGTCGGTAAACAGTCAATTAATAGTTTAATTGACTACCTGGGTGATTGGCAGGTCGTGTCCAACGACGTCATATGCAAAGCAGGCCAAAAGACAAAAGCCCCAAAGATATTGACAGCTGGCCAGGGGTCACCATGAATACGTAATGAAGCTTCACTACGCAGAAATTGCGTTGTCAAGCCCTTCTTAACCGTCAAATCCTCTTGGCATTTCCTCCATGTGAATGTTTTAAATTAAGTCGCAGAAAAATATATTAACAATAAAAGCTTTTCCTATAAGCATGTTTTTACCCAAATTGAAATTAAATCGTCATAATTTATGGCTGCATTTCAACTTATCTCCGCTTGTCATGGAAACCCTGCTTCAGTGAAATCACACAATGGAAGAGAAAAGTGTGACGTTTCCTTTGCGTTGCTGCGACGCGAGGGCTTTTTGTCAGGCTATAGTTGCTTTGAAATAGGTCCTTTATGGCCACGGAAATTAGTCCCATACAGGGAGTGAAAAACAATCGAAGTAGAACAGCGAAACGATATTAAAGAATGAATAACAGAACAGATCGATAACGGATAAACCGATGATTTAATGATAGAGTCAGTGACTGCTCACGAAGTTGTCACCAGATACTCAAACTCGTCATTAGTCCTTGAGAGCTGCAGCAGTTTAACCAACGACAATTTCAAGAGAAATCTTGATGTCTGTCACACCAAACTCGACCGAAAAAGAAAAGGTTGAGTACGATGTGTCGCGCAACACAACGCAGATCCCATGATAAAAATTGTCTCTTAACCAAATCTCTTGTCAGTTCCCCTCTACCTGAGCGCTAGTAAAAGAGTTACGATGAATTCTTTCAAAATCAAAAATGGGAAACCTTATTCAAGGTGTCTCGCATAGAATTTGGTTACATGCTTGAAATTAGATACTACTTGTTTGACCTGTGAACAACAGGTTGCGCTAAACAACGAAATGTCGGTTTTAAAAGTGTCATTAACCATCGTGGAAGATATAAGAAAGTCAGTTTTCAGTCGCCATTAGGCAACTAAAGATCTTGATAACCTTACTTAGTATTTGCAAGAGAGGATAATCAAATATTCATTCCGTGCGCGGCTCTTACCTCCAGCTGACCTGTCCAACGTGCTCAGCAAAACCATGATTCCAAAGATTAGTCGAACGAGCTCCCGAAGGCGCCATAGTGATTCTCAACCGTCGAAAGTTCGACGGAACTATCCTTGTGGTAGACCTTCAAACATTTGCTGCGGACTGTCGAGACAGATTTGCTTAAAATCGTGCACCACACCCAATTTTGAATAAGGTACAGGTTAACATAACCAGAGACAAGTGCGTGATTGATGACCTGTCGAGCGTACGGTAGAGTGCTCAACACATTTTCAAATGTCAGCTTTTCGTTTGTTACGTTTCTTGCTTTGCATTCAGTTCGCGGGAGTTGTTATAAGGTGCACACTGAGACATAAGCTATGTGAAGCTTTAGCGTTGGGACTGGTCTTGCATACCTGCTATTTGACCGAGATTCACCTGTCTGTTGATTCTCTTGCGTAATTTTTTCACAGGTTTGAAATTGAAATTGACCTATGGGGATGATTAAAAACTTATACTTCATGGATAAGATTTCATCATTGCTTTCTTGTCAATCATGTTAAGCTGCTGTTGTTACAATTAATCTTTGATTTAAGTTGACAACTTGATACCCTTAAGGCTTAATGGTTTGGATAATTTCTCAACTATTAAAAATGACCAAAATGTGTACGTATACATTTTGCTTGTGTTTATTCGCAAAGTTTTAACAGGAGCGGAACAACTAGCCGACAGTTACATTGAAGACCTTTCACCAAGATAAATCTATGCCCATGTATCGGCTCAATTGGTTGTCGATTATACGCATCAGAAATAAGCCATCGTCAAAGACAGGTAGATGCATAATGAGAATATTTATAGAGCGCCTAGTATCCGTCAGGGATGCTCACTGGCGCTGATCAGGATCAATCACAATAAGCTCTCTTAAATAAGTAGGTTTTGAGTTTAGACTTAAGCTTTCCACAGTTGGAGCACATGAAACTTCGTCTTGAAGTTGGTTCCATAGAAGAGGACGGTACGCCCATGGCCAACCATGCCAAACTTCGGTCACAAAAGAGAGAAAAAATGCTGATTAAGTCGAGGGGTGGCAACCGAGATGATATGTTGACATAATGAGGTGAAAGTAACAATATAATTACATGTATAACTTGTGTGTGAATATTTATTTTCTCACATTATGGTTTGAAATATTTAAGCCATCAAGCGCCGTTGTAAGATGAGTTCAGCAATCAGTTTCTAAATCATATTGCATTTATCTTGGAACTTTCGAAAGTTCCTTTAAAAATGTCGTTGTAAATGTAATACATTTGTATTACGGATGTTTGTTTGCAGCCTTTCATAGAAATGTCATAGAAATATCATGTCACTTGGCGTCGTTTTGACAGGAAGACGTAAGTAGAAGTTGACACTTTGGTGAGCATTAATATTTTGAAGTTTGAATTTCTTCGATCTAGCTGCAAGTTCCAAAAAATGACAGGATGAACGAAATATTTATCGGGCCGTATGAGCTGCACACTGTGGTAGTTATATGACCGTTCACCTCTCATGAAACTGTGTTGTTATTTACTCGACACAAACCACTTTACTCATACCCTCAGCTTACCGCACACCGACCAATTTTAGAAGAGACTAAGCTTATTTGTAGCACTGTCGCTCAGTGTTGATATTTTGATGTTTCGAAAATTTACGAAGATTTCCATGTGAAAATAAGTGGTATTGCACAAATTTTTCAAACTAACAGGTTTTCAGTGAGACACGTTCATAAAACTACTCAACCCTTTCTCATAGCATGGTCTGGCCTAAAGCAATTGTTCATTGATGGTACAAATTGACTGCTTTTACAGAAAATGGAGATGGACATGTTAAGCCAGCATCAAAAAAGTTTGTCCCTACATGCTCTATCACTTATGATCCTTTTTCTTCCATCGTTAAGATTTTAAGGAGCCAAGATTCATCTCTTTCTGATTGATATTCGTTTCGTGTCCAATGCCAAGACGTTATGAAAGTAGAGGAAATACGAGCAGCTCTGCATTTTTATGAATCCGGTCAGAATAAGAATTATCAGAAACTAAAGTTTGTTGTAGGTGTTTTATCAACATTGCATTGGAGTAATTTTGATTTATAATTACTGTATATCAACAATAGCATATTAAGACCACACAGAATTGAGCTTTACAACCGGTGACAAGGACGTGTTTGACAAGACAAGTTTTATGATACCACTGTACGAATCTATCATAACAGCATAATGCGCATGCGCAGTTCAATCACCAGAAGGGCCAGAAAATGTCATGTCTTCATGTCACAAATGGTGTAGTCAAATTCCAAAGTAAAATATATAACGTCGTATTAGTATACATGTCATGTTAGTAGAGTACAGAGGAGGAGACGAGTTCTTAACTGTCTGTATTGCCCATGGACAAAGCGCCATTGTATGGTAAATCGCGAAGTCGTACAGCACACCGAGGTGTGGTCTATCTATTGACACTGTCATAGTAGTAATTATAAATTAACAAATCAAGACGTGAGCCCTCTTCATCAGAAGAACAAAGATGAGTCCACTTCCAACCCCATGTACACGCAGACATGCGTTCACAAAATCTGTAATGAGCAGTTAAAAAGACAGAAGTGCGCGTGATGTTCATCATGTACCCTGAAAATTAAGCTGGAAATCACAGTCTGAAATAAGTATTGTCAGCAACCATCAAAATCCATTAGAGTGTAAGTGTATGACCCATTTATCTGGAATCGAAGTACAAATCGAGGATCGTTAAGTACTTCTTTATAAATTCACTCTTACTTCAGTTGTTGTAAAATAATTGTGCAAGTTTTATCAATACCTCGCCACATATTTTCATCAGGCTTAATTACATGTATTTAGGTAGAGATGTACGCCTTTCTTGACGACATGACGTCTCACAGTTCCTTACTGATATCCCTCAGCTGCGTTAACTTTTAAATATGCGCGATGATGTGGAACTACTTGACGCTCGGTGGTGTGGAACTATTCGGTACCACCCAACATTCTTACTGGGATACTACAGGGAAAACAACTTGGCCTGTTATTTGTTCTTGAATTATATAGTTGAAATGTTCAGGTAGGGTAATTCATTTCCTTATCCCGGTGCGTTCATCAGGACAAGGTGGGTCAGTGAGTCAGCATGCGCCTTAGGAGTTCTCTGCTGAGGTGAAGATCAAGGATACTTTCCGGGGACTCAGTGTTTTAGAAGTTTTTCTTTCGTTTCTTTGCGCATCTTTTCGAGAGTCTGATTGTGTTTCACAATCCCCGTCCAGAGACAGTGCATCTGCGACATGTTTCCGGACAGGAAAACACTCTCTTAAATTTAATTCTACCACGCTTTAAGCTGTGGAACAACTGACCCTGAAACGACTGACTTGAGCCACAAGCAACACTAACAACTTCAGGAACTTTGCATACATTTTACAGTCTTTTCTATATTTGTGTGCCCCGTGTGATGTGTGACCATAACATAGCCAACTGTACCCCTTAACACACTTTGAAGCACACAAAGATAGAATTGTTAGCAAAGTGCATTCACTTGTGGGGCGCGAATACCATTGTTTACTACTGCTTTCAATTCAAGTCCCAGTTATCAAAATTTCAAATGCACCTAAGGGATAAAAAGACTGCGTTAACCATATTATATTATGTGATATGGGCATAAAGCGACCAAATGTTGCCAGAAAAATAATGCAAAAATATTATGGGCAGCCAACATAGTTATTCTCGCAAAACTTCGATCACGGTCATTTTATTGCGCAGACCAATGTTTTCGTCCACAAAATCAAAACATGCGAGTAAAATTTGATGTAAGTGACTGGCGGCATTTTCCGAAGATCAGCCAAACTGACAACGTCAAAGTTTACGATACTGTAGGTTCTCAACACCTCTTGTCCACACGTAGCTCACAACTTCGCTCACAGTTTGCAAAATTGCAATGTATTGTTTTCCATGCATTACCAATGTACTGTACAACCACAGTTGTAAATGTATGAATAAAACATGTGACATCTTGTTAAATGTAAATCTTACCATCGCAGCATGAGATTTTAAACAGCGTATCTATTACAGTAGCCTAGACCCTATTTCTTCGAATTCGCTTTGGCCTCCGTGCCTCCTTGGTTGGAGGCACGGGGGCCAAAGCGAAGAGATAGGGTCTAGGCTACTACTACAGCGGCTGAGAACAGAAAAACAACAATGTTCAAAATCAAACACGGCACTAAATCTGTGAAAACTCGGTATTTGAGACAAATGAAAGAACAATGAGGAAATATTGTGTTTGATTGTTTTGATAACATATTCACAGTGATTCGCGGGTTTTACTGAAGAAGTATCTGACTGAAAAAGCAAATTTGAACTCTTCCAGCCTATTGACTGGGCGATGTCAGACCTCAGAGGATTCACAAATAGATTGGGCAATCGTTTTCTCTTTCGTGTTCACTCTTTGTCTATCAACACTGATGCGGAAAAAACTTCATTCTTGTGTCCAGCGGGCATCTTTGTAAATAACCCATAACCATAAGTTGGCAGCGAGCAGGCTCCCGTAGTTCGCCGAGTTTGCCGATTAAGGAAGGTCGAAGTCACGTCGGTTTACAGGGACACAACAGTAAGAGCTTTCATATGATGGGGAGAGGGTCAGCAAGGGTTTTAACGCGTGTGGACAAGGGAGGGACGAAACTGCGAATGGCAGATGGGACTCTGAGAAAATATGTTACATTGTAAGGGAGAACAGCTATGAACGGCTTTCACTTTACCTCCCAAATGTGATGGTATTCAAAATCCCTTAAAATATTACATTAACATGTAAAAATACCACTGCTTCAAGTGTTCAAATCAACAGGTTTGGCGCGAATTAAATATCATCTTTTTAAATTGTCGAGAGTTCTATAGTTTGCCTCAATAAGGCTATGGCAAGTGAGTGGTCGAGCGGAAATTCTAGTATACGGGAAGCGAACAGTTTACTGAAACCCAGCATTGTTGTATTCAAGTAAGAGGCAGACTTCAGAGACAATCTGCGCTGTCACGGACTTTGCACGTGATTTCAGATATGGTAGAAAGAAACTTTAGCGAGTTCGCTTTAGGTGAAAGGTTAAATGGAGCCCAAAATATCCATCGAATCGTTAACAATGGAGTTCTCACATGCGCCCTTTTTGTTGATTGGTGCGAAACGATAGTTTGTTGTTGTTGTTGCTGTTGTTGTTGTTGTTGTTGATGATGATGATGATGATGTTGATGTTAATGGTGATGACGATAATAATGATAATGATATCATCTGATCAGCCTGATTAGGACGTTAGGCACACTTATCCCTGCATTGTAAGTAGAATGACGTCATGCCATGCACTCAAGACTAACGGTAACTTCTGTTCTGTCGATGCTTAGTTTGCAACCCGATGATTTTTCGTATCTATATGTTTGATTGCAGGTGTGTGTTTGTTATTTAGAAGTCAGTAATCTTTCATTCACAAGCTTCATTAGATTAAAGCACTGCCTGACATGTCTCTGTATTCGACCTGTCCATTGTGTAGCCATTGACATCCGTGACCTCGTTTTGTGTAAACCAGGTAGTGCGTGGAAATCTGGGGAATGGATCGAACTTTGACCAAGCACGGTCCCTCTATAGGACCGTGTACCAAGTAACCATATGAATAGACCATTATAGACTTAGGAAGGGGTGACAAGGATGCCGATATCACCGGCAAAATTTATTTCACATTTCAAAAATTGACTTTGTGGGGTTTTTGAATGGCATGCATACTATTTTCTTCGCAATTCATCCACTTTTAGGGGTTTATGTGAATATTTTTCAAAAAATAAGCACAGCTTTAATTATTTTTAGAAATTATTGCTATGCACATTTGTTTTCCATTGTGACCATTCCCATTCTCAGATGAAATGGTCCATCCCTTAGCTTCCAGTAAAGCTGATGCGTACATGTACAGTTTAGTTATAAGATGCATCAATCGGATGGGTTTTGCAAGGTATACATTCCTCCCTAGTCGTTGCGGCCTAAGTTTCTTTTCCTCCGATTTCATTGTTTGGGTTTAGACTAAGGTTACATTCAACGGGCCGGGAGATATTTGTCTATACGATCATATTCAACTTACGTGCAATGAAAATAGTTATCAAGCACAGCGTCAGAGAAATCGACGCATTAAGAGTGGTTTGCTTCAGGACTAGTGGCAATTCTTCGTACTAGTCTCGGTAAATGTAATACATGACGACATGATAATAGAAGCAATATGAAATTGGTACTATTATGAAATAACCACATAGTACATGCGATGGTGGTGTTTTTAAAGTAACAATTACCCTTTTAAAGTGTTTGCCTTACCGTGACGGGGACACGCATAGACTTGTACAAGAGATATTATTAAGAAAAGTGCAATCCATAGAAGGTGTTGAGATAACTGTAAACTCCATGAAAACAATGCAACAAAGATGCAACAACGTCGGATTTTATCCTTTCTTACTCCCGTCCCCATTTCGCTGTGTAAACATCCCTCGTTACAGTAAAAACAGAGAGGTCGGGTCAAAAAACGTTAGCCAATGGGTTTAATGGTATATGCAATTTGACAAACAACCTGAACAAAAGAAATGATAAACAGAGAGAAAACAGAGAAGTCTGTCACTGTAGTTTGGAAAGGTAATGTGTTCCGAGGTACATCCAAAGTGCACTCTTCCACCGGTCAGACACGAAGTAACATCAAAATGACATGAAACTTGACTGGGAATCAATAACGACTCATTGGGCAATCAAATGTGAGCGATATGTCTTCCGCGACTCTCACACTTATCCGGGTTTGCTACCAAGCTTCTAATCCCTGACCTTCACTGATGTGCCCTCAAAGGTCAGCCTAACCATCCACAATGCTAACGCACTGTGAAACCAGGATGGCTATGTTATGCGGCCGCTGAGCAAGGCTAAGCTTGAAATCAAGGTTGCTGAGTGCAACACTACATATGCGCCTCGAAAGTGAAAGACTTAAACTTTCACTCAAACTTTCCTCAATGAAACTTTTGACCATTCTCTTACCAAACGCAAGAATAAAATCAGTGGTCACGCTGTAAAATTTGGTACAAGAGAGACAAATTCCTAAGATGTCCTGATGACATTCAAAATGGCCGCCATCCGTGTGTTGACTCGATGGGAAAAAATAAAATTTTCGATTATCGAAAAACTAAGACGGTATAAACTTTTCTTTCATCAAGTGTTCTGAAATGAGCCCAAACAAGAGGTAGATCAGAAGAGAATTGATAAAAACTTGAAAGCCCGGATTTCTGTCCCCCTAGGCGCGTTCTATCTTAACGGGGACGGCTTTGAGAGAGTCCAATGTTTCCGTCCCAGGTCTGTCCTTTTCATTCAGTCGGGGTACTTCGGTGTAAATGACTATAGTGGTTTTGTTTGTTTAGCTCATACATAGCAGGGATACGTCAGCCTTTGCAGACATCCCAGGGTTAGTTTGTATATGACGCAGAAAACAATGCCAAGAGGTACTGAAACTATAATAAGCCAATCCTTGAAACGTGACCAGCAATTTTTATGCGAATAGAATGACTGTGGTAATTATTCCAAAATAAAAAAATACTGCACACTTGTTAACCGGAGTAATTGTTGTTGCGACACGCAACATTCAGTGCATTTAAGCGAGGCCACAATGTCGCCTGATTAAAGATCCCTTGGCGATGAATTGTCGTCATGCCAACTCGGAGTGACCTCCATAAATTAAGAAACGATGGCAGTTGTCGTTATTTGAGCCCTATGCCAAGATTCCCCGGCACAAACACTGTAGGTTCGAAATCATTCCAAATATATCTTACTTGAGGTGCAAATTGAATTGAAAATCGTTCAGCTTCTTTACGTATAGGGATAGTTACTGCGTTACTGGCTCATTCTTAGGAACAGCAGGACGTCGAGTCTTTCACGAAGTTACTGGCCTGGCATGACATGAAAATAGCTGGCCTCGGGCCATCGGGTTAGCGTACATGGAATCTACAACACCCTACCTCAAAACAACGGGCGGGTTGGTATCGGGCGAGTTTGAATCGGGCGAGTTGGTTTGGCGGGTTGGAAAAAGTGCGAGTTGACTGTAATCTGTTTTTACTTTACCAACCTTGGAAGCTGATGAAAAACCCTGTCGCCAAATAGAAAACTTCCCCTGAAAGGAATTTATTTATTTTCCAACAACCAAATACCTAATCAGTGATATTTAAAAGTTGTACGTTATGGTCAAAAAGCAGAGAGGAAATTCTTCCGTACTGATTTCCTGTATTATTATTATTATTATTATTATTATTATTATTATTATTATTATTACAAGTTTAGGGGCTATAAGTATTATATAGAAATATAATAATAGTTCATTGAGGCTGTGTGGGAATTCTGATAAAGAGGTGTTATATATTTTAATTTTGTCAATAGGGGTGACTTCCCATTGATGTACGTGCAGCGCAGTTTTCTTCCATCAAAAGTCACGACTATGAAAAAGATTTCCAATATAAATTAACTCTCTCTCTCTCTCTCTCTCTCTCTCTCTCTCTCTCTCTCTCTCTCTCTCTCTCTCTCTCTCTCTCTCTCTCTCCTATGAAAAAGATTTCCAATAGGCCTATAAATTAACACACACACACACTCTCTCTCTCTCTCTCTCTCTCTCTCTCTCTCTCTCTCTCTCTCTCTCTCTCTCTCTCTCTCTCTCTCTCTGCAGTGAAATTGCTATGCTGCGACCACCGAACGAATATTTTCCATACATTAGGAATAACATTAAAAGTTCATTATATAAATCTAACCAGTGTAGTCTGGCGTTCTTCGCGTTCTTCTCTGTTGGAACACGCGCGCGCCCTTCAGAGGGACGACGCGATTCCCAGAGCATGCGCAATTGAGAGTGCGTGGCGTGACATTTAGAACGTCTCCGATCTCGTGCTATCGTGTCGTTAGCCTTAAAAATGATGGAATGTCAACAGAAACTGAAATTACTGCAGAGAATACTTTTCAGGATATCACATGTGAGTGTCTAAGGTACCAAGTAGGACGTTTAGGAAATCCTTTCAGAAACTTCACGCCGCCTGTGGCCATTTTGTGGAGTATAAGCTTATAAGCTTACGTAACTGCAGCGTAACAGTATTTCTACTGTGTATATATTGCCGGAACATATGCGATGGAAATGTTTGCGTTTCACGTCTTTCAATTATTCAGATGGAAATGCCGCCCTCTACTCAAAACTTTGAAAAAAAAATGGTGACAGACTTTGGAAGGCTAACTCTTGTCTAACAATGACGTAATTTTATGGGAAGACATTTGTATTCGAGCACGGCTACAGTACAGTTTTTGATTCGAGAACTCTCATCATGTCGGATTCACTGAAACAGTCAGTTGTATGCTCAACAATCCAGAGGGTGAGTCGAACTTTTTCCTATGTCCATGTAGAACTTGTGCAAAAATAAGCGAATCCACAGGCCTTTGGCGAATCAATAAATGCGTTTTTCACCAAGCTGAAAGGTGGAAAGATTAATTATTTTGTAGCACGTCAGTAGTTTGATATGACTAACGCCTTTCACAATAATACTGGCTATTCCATTGAGCATCGTGCTACAGGTCAAAATCTTATTCCTCAGGTTGATATACATATGTAGAGATTTTTATAGAAACTGTTCCATAGCTATTACATTTCTTTATCACTTTTTGCGGTTTTGCGGTTTCCTGTTTTTTGTTAGCCGATTAGCCGGCACACGCCAAAACGACTAGTCTTTGCGGTTTTCTATAATTTTGGCACGCGCCAAAACGATTAGTCTATTGCGCTCGTATGGCACGTTTAGTCTCACTGTTTACTCCGGTTGGTTAGCAACCACAGTTTAATTGACAGCCGATTCTTATATTTAGGGTAAATTGTTGCAATAAGTGTTTCCTACGACGTTCGCACAAGTGAGAGCCCTATACTATGTCAAGTAGGGCAGTATTAAACGTGATATCTTGTAATATTTCCCCTTGTCTTGGCCTGCTGGGTTTTTAAAAAGTGTTTAAAGGTATACAGGCACCATGTTCAAATTAAGCCGTTGCTACCATGGAAAGGGATCTTGCTAGTCATAGAGTTTATGGGGTCACGCCAGGTCACATTAAATAATGCACCACTACATGGTCATAATTTTACTATAGTTAAACAATCAGAAATAATTTGTCTTCATTATTCTTCCTTGAATGGGACAAAGAAATTATTAATTGTCAATCCATAAAATAAATAAGTACCAGTGAATCTTGAGTGCTAAGGGGAATTGGGTTCACAAAATTAATTTGAGATACTAGTAGAATTAATTTATCACATAAAATTAATTTGAAGGCATAAACTTAATTCGATGAATGCGAAGTAAGTAATATACTACATAACACTTATTTGAGATGACTGCATGAAACAAAATTAAAAATGCTTGAAAAATTATTTCTGGTCTATATAAAATTACTGTTAACACACTAAAATTAACGGAAAACATAATTTTGACCAGAATGGCCCCAATATACATTATCTTATCATTATACACCTGCGTCTGCAATCTTGGAGTTTTCTTCGTACAGTAAATTTCGGTATCAGAGGACGCAGAGTCCAATACCTTTGCCGCGGAGTACAATAACTTTTGGTGTTATTGGACGCTATTTGACCTTTGACCTCAAAACACCATTACGTCAATATGGGGAAATACTTCTAAATATTGGGTATTTCACAACGTTAGTAGTGGTGAATCAAAAGCCTGTGAATTCGGGTGAAATTATGCTGCCGGCCTACAATTTCTCACACGTACACTGCGCTGCGCGGGTTTGAAATTTCGTCCTGTGCGCTCAGCTGACGCGCTTAACGCGTTCTCAGTTTGCTCGCGATCGCTCAGTGCAGTGTGGGACGGTCATCCCCAAAAAAGCTTTAATTTTGATTTTTTCGAGGTAAAATTGGATTAAAACAGGTGTATAATAATGAAGTTATTCCCAAATACCGGGATTTATGTCCGAGTACATTTTAAATAGAAATAAGGGAAAAAGGAACATTTTCAATGCCAAAATAGTTACCATGGCAACTCGAAACATTAAAATAAGTCTGGTTTTTGTGTTCTCTGACCCGAATTCCCCTACTAGATAATTTTCATATCAATCAAAGTAACTTTTCATGGGATATTAGAAAAATTGATATTTTCAACCCCTAAAATGGTTACCATGGAAACATGGGGCAGTGAAATCGATATCATATTTGGTCTTTTCGACCCAAAATACCCTACTTGTGAAATTTTCACGGAAATTGAACCTATTATTATTCGCGTTATTATTTCTATATAATACTTATATTAATTATTATTACAAGTTTAGGGGCTATAAGTATTATATAGAAATCTAATAACAGTTCATTGAAGCTGTGGGAATTCTGAAAAAGAGGTGTTGTTTATTTTAATTTTGTCAATAGGGGTGACTTCTAATTGTCGTACGTATATTCTCTCCGCCCAGTTAGGTGTTCCTTTTGACATCACTACCCTTATGAATATTCATATACTTGCAAAAACTGACAGTCGCTGTGTCTGGCAGTGCCTGCTCACAGCTGCTGAGCTGCACAGCGTAGGCTTCGAATGCAGGCCCATCGTGGCAGTCGTGGGCATGTAGAAAACAAGGCACAGCGACTGTGGAGAGTCTATGCCAGTGTAATTGGCCTTGTAAACGTACCTTCAGCGTGGCATTTGTAGTTGTGGCGAAAACCATAAACCCTCTCCCTATGCTGACGTTGTTGGTTTTATTTTGTTCATGTGCATTAACTGTAAGCAATCAAGGAAGTTTTGGGATGGAAATAGAGCAAAGGCATGAGCTTCCATGAGATCTGTGCTACAAATATAACTTTACGCATGCGCACTCTTTTGCCAGTGTAATCTGCCAATATGAGCGTGCGCAGTTGAGTGAACGTGCTCGTGAATGTGTAGTCTGCACCACTACGTCTCGTGTCATTCAGCTTTGCATGTTGACAGAAACTGGAATTACTGCAGAGAATACTTTTCAGGACATCACATGTGAGTCTCTAAGGTAACAAGTAGGACGTTTGGGAAATCTTTTCAGAAAGTTCACGTCGCCTGTGGCCATTTTGTGGAGTATAAGCTTATAGTTATACATACCTGGAGCGTATACAGTATTTCTTCTGTACAGTGTACATATTGCCGGATAATATGCGATGGAATTTTGCGT
Source organism: Ptychodera flava (assembly GCF_041260155.1). NCBI lineage: Eukaryota > Metazoa > Hemichordata > Enteropneusta > Ptychoderidae > Ptychodera > Ptychodera flava. The sequence continues at coordinate 9,843,727 of NC_091945.1, read as the reverse complement.
TTCACGTCGTTCAATCATTCAGATGGAAATGCTGCCCTTCTCCAAACTTTGAAAAAAACAGGGTGACAGATTTGGAATGCTAACAATTGTATATCAAGAATGACGTAATTTAATGAGAAGACATTTGTATTCGAGCACGGCTACAGTTTTTGATTCGAGAACTCTCATCATGATGGACCGTGGTTGTATTCAACAATCGAGAGGGCAAGGGTGAGTCGAACTTTTTCCTATGTCCATGTAGCACTTGTGCAAAAATAAGCGAATCCACAGGCCTTTGGCGAATCAATAAATGCGTTTTTCACCAAGCTGAAAGGTTGAAAGATCCGTCCGTCACTTGGGACGAGCTAGATAAATGCAGTCAAACCCAGCTGGGCAAATAATGTGACTTTGTTCTGGAAATTACGAAGACGACGTGCTGTGGAACTTTGCAATAAAGTTTCAATATCTGTACTGACGTACTTGAATGACTGGCACAGGAAACAATGGCCAATAAAAACGCATTCTCGTTGCATTTTGATAATGTATCAATCACAATGACACAGAAATTATGCCTCCTCCCGGCAGAAGGGCCATGGCCAATTTTTAGCCCTGCTACAGTATGTCTCAGTGCTGAAAAGGCCATGTTGTTGTCAGGTTGTCACGGCGACTTTTAAAATTGACATACAACTCTGAGAGTGAAACGGGTTATAGGTCACAGAACTTTTGAGTCCCACTGTCGTCCATTATACCTGTTTCCTTGGGTATAAAGGTGTGCAAGTATACACATCAAAAGACTAGAAAATTCACTTCATCGGCAGAATCTCGTAAAGTAGCCTTTTCTTGTCTTGTTAACGAAAAAAGATACCCCTGATCTAAAATATGCATGGTTTTAAATAAAAAGCTGTGGTTACTGGAATGGTTACTATGGTAACATTAAACAAAAATGAACATGGAGTTCATACTGTTATAAATACACTTAGGAGAGCATTTGCATAGTAACTGGGATCACTTTATATGGACTTTGGACAAAAATTGAAATTTTAAACGCAAATAGGGTACTATGGAAAAACAGGGCAGTAAAAATGGATATCATATTTTGTCTTTCTAACCCGAAACAACCCTTTGGTATAATATTTCTGTTGATTACTGGATTTTTACACTGGATATTTGGTCTTTCTAACCCAAAATATCCCTTTGATATAACACATTCTGTTGATTCCTGGATTTTAGGTGGAATCTTTGAAAAACTGGTAATTTTAACTCCTGAATGGTTGCCATGGAAACATCTCACATTAAAATGAGTGTAATTCTTTTGGTGTTCTAACCAGAAAAACCCCTATTATCAATTTTTACATCAATCAATAGTTCTTTAATAGGAATTAGGGAAAAAGTAACGTTTTCAAAAATGAACATGGAGTTCATGCAGTGATAAATACACTTAGGAGAGCATTTGCATAGTAACTGGGATTACTTTTAATGGAATTTGGAAAAACTTTGAAATTTTAAAACGCAAATAGATTACTATGGAAACACAGGGCAGTAAAAATGGATATCATGTTTTGTCTTTCTAACCCAAAATAACCCTTTGGTATAATATTTCTGTTGATTACTGGATTTTTACACTTGATATTTGGTCTTTCTAACCCAAAATATCCCTTTGATATAACATATTCTGTTGGTTACTGGATTTTAGGTGGAATCTTTGAAAAACTGGTAATTTTTACTCCTGAATGGTTTCCATGGAAACATCTCACATGAAAATGAGTGTGATTTTTTTGGTGTGCTAACCAGAAAAACCCTTATTATCAATGTTTACAATAGTTCTTTAATAGGAGTTAGGGAAAAAGTAACATTTTCAATCCCGAATAGTTACCATGGCAACTCAAAACATTAAGATAAGTCTGGTTTTTGTGTTCTCTGACCCGAACTCCCCCACTAGATAATTTTCATATCAATCAAAGTAACTTTTCATGGGATATTAGAAAAACTGAAATTTAAACCCTAAAAATGGTTACCATGGAAACATGGGGCAGTGAAATCGATATCATATTTGGTCTTTTCGACCCAAAATACCCTTATGGTGAAATTTTCACGGAAATTGAACCTATTATTATTCGCGTTATTATTTCTATATAATACTTATATTAATTATTATTATTTTGTGGTTTCCAAAGCTTACATAAAACGAAAAAGACTAACATTTTGACAGGACAGGAAACGCCAGCTGAAAGCCATATAAAAGGTGTTGCTAAACACATATTTTCCGCTGCAAAAAGTTTTAATATTTTATTAAAGCTCGGCAGACAGACACTTTATGAAGTTCACAAGCTTAATTTTCAATTTTGATAAGGGGGTCAAAATTATCTCAATGGCAATTAAGCAAATATTTACAACGAAAACATCACGAGATTTCTAAAAGTTAACAGTATTTGCGAATAGAGGTCACTTTCGCAATTTCCGAAGTTATTTTGTGAACACTTGTCAAGGAAGAAACTCCTCCACGGCTTTCATTTCATTCTCTCCATTGTACAACATACATTGTGACGCAAATAGATACCAACTTTCCGATGCTGCTCGTCGAATTATGAGATAAAAAAGTTGACACAAGAATACCTAGAAAAGATTACAGTAGCGTGTAGTTATGACACGAAAATAGTTTGCAGCAATCTGTACTATCTGACCGTACCAGCTATGCGTGTAACAAAATTATTTAATTATCTCAGAACTGAGTAACCTGCACTATAGCGTTAAACTCCTATTTGTTAAGAAACGACGAAATCATCTCAATCCCAAGCATTCTTCAATATGCTCACGGCTATCTATTGTCGTCAGTTTCACTTTGCTGCAATCTGCATAGTTTTGATATCGCAGCGGTACTTGTGGCGGTGTATCGAACGCGCTCGGGTCATTGAGGTCATCGCCACTGTGGCGATGACCTCAATGACCCGAGCGCGTTCGATACACGCCATACCGCTGCGACATCACAGCTATACAACCTGCAATATCCGACAATCTATGACTCGGCTCCGAGTAACCTTCACTAACGTTAAAACTCCGTCTAGGCTAAAAAAATTACCAATCCGTCTCAGTCTGCAGCATCCTCCAATACACTCAGGACTCTATGAAAGTCCACACATAAGAAAAGTCAATCACTTTGCAGCTATCTGCAATATCTGACAAGCTTTGTATAGTACAAAATAAAATAATGTCTCAGCTCAGAGCAAACTGCACTGATGTTAAACTCCGTCAAGGCTGAGAAATTACTGATCTATCTCAGGCCGTAGCATTCTCCAATACACTTAGGACTCTATCAAAGTCCACAGATATGAAAAGTCAATCACTTTGCAGCCATCTGCAATATCTGACAAGCTTTGTATAGTACAAAATAAAATAATGTCTCAGCTCAGAGCAAACTGCACCAAGGTTAAAACTCCGACAATGAAAACAAATTTCAAATCGCAGTCTGTTGCATCTACAATAAACTAAAACTGTATCTACAGTCCATACATACGAAAAGTCAATAGTTTGAAGCCATCTGCAATATCTGACACGCTATGTATAGTACAGAAATTATAAAATGTCTCAGCTCGGAGCAAACCGCACCAAGGTAACAATTCCGACCATGTAAAGAAATTTCAAATCTATGTCAGTCCGTTGCATCCACAATAAACTCAGAACTCTATCAGTGACGTCTGGCGGTTCGCCTGCAATGAGTCGAGAGCCTGTGGGCAAAACCACTGGTTGCAACGCGGTTCCTCCACCGAAAACAATCGGGTTTTTTTCACCCAAAATCGTGATCGATCTCCTATTTTGAGCACGCTCAACTTGTCTAGATGCACGATGAGCTAAGCTGTGCTTTTGAACTTACACAAAGCCCACTTTCATCTCTCTATGCGATGGGACCATATCCGTATCAGATGCGCCATATAGTAAATCTCGGTCTTTCACGATAAGCCTCCCACGCACGGTGCACAATAGACAAAACTGCTGATTGCAGCGCGCAGTTTCTTTTCCAAAAACAGCCAATTTTTAATTTAAAATCGTGATCGATCCTAGTTTCGAGCACGCTCATCTTGTTTAGATACACAATGTGCTAAGCTGCGTTTTTAGACTTGTGCAAAGTTCGCATTTCTCTCTCTGTGCGAGGGGACCATTTCGCGTCCGCCATTTTGAATCTTGTTCGATAGCCAGTAACACTGCCCTGCTCCGCAGAGCTAGGTTTAGAATGGGATGTTGAATTGTGAAATAGGATTTGAAGTGCATGATGTGTTGTCAAATGAAATTCGGAAGAGCATGTTGAGTTGTAAAATAGGATTTGGAATGGCATGATGTGTTGTCAAATGAAATTCGGAAGAGCATGTTGAGTTGTAAAATAGGATTTGGAATGGCATGTTGTGTTGTCAAATGAAATTCGGAAGAGCATGTTGAATTGTAAAATAGAATTCGGAATGGCATGTTGTGTTGTGAAATAGCATGTTGAATTGTAAAATAGAATTCGGAATGGCATGTTGTGTTGTAAAATCAAAGTAGTAATTTGGCATCGATTGGACACCATAGTCTATGGACTGCCTTATACATGGGAGTCTAGGGACTGCCTTATACATGGGAGTCTATGGACTGCCTTATACATGGGAGTCTATGGAGGTGAAAACTAAAAAGTCCTCTGACACGGCCAAATTTGATCGCATTGTGAAACAAATCGACGTGCATCTGTATGAGGTAGAGTACTATCCTTGTACCAAGTTTGAACGAAATCGCTCCAGGCGTCTCTGAGATATCTGCGTGAACGGACGGACGGACGCACGCACGGACGGACGGACGGACGCACGGACGCACGGACATGACCAAACCTATAAGTCCCCCCCCCAGACGGTGTCCGTGGGGACTAATTAAGTATGTGTACAGTCACATCAAATTTGGTTCAATATTTCTTGAGATATAGCCCTATGGCAAAAAAGTCATAAAATATGCAAATGAGCAATTAATTAATAAGCCACACCCACCAAAATCTAATCAGATCTAAGTCTCATCATGATAATACCAAATACCAAATTGCATGACATTGGACCTAAGGGTTCTTAAGTTATGAGTGGAACAAAATCTGTCTACGGACGGACGGACGGACGGACGGACGGACGATGGACAGACGGACACACCACACAGACATTGTGGCGACAAAGGACACCTTTGGTGCTTCGCACAACGGTGTCCACCAAGTGTGTTATATAAAAATTAAAGTAGATGAGATAAGATTTGTACATTAAATCAACATTACTTCACCATATACCATCCAATTATCACAAATTAGTTCCAATCATGTTTGATAGAAAAAATCCGCTGAATTAAAGCCCAGTTAGATGTTAAAGTTTAATTATAGCATAAATAGCCCTGTCTCTTAATCCCTTCATAATTGGCAATAATGGACACATGAAAGGAACTGGCAGGAGCTCCAGAGAAGGCCCATTTTACAGTACCATACCCAGATATTATACATTTTTTGAACATCCCTGGTAGTGGCTCTGAAGTTAACTTTTCCCCGACTCCCTATTTTAAGTCAGTTGTTTATGCAAAAACTTATCTTATAGCTGTTTAACAGTTAAAATGCAGTCAACCTAGAATTCGAAGCGCTGCGAATCTCATAGAAACACGATATGGTGATAACCTGACAAAGTACAGCATCTAAGAGCCATTGTTATGATCAGTTTTTTGACAAAAAATTATGCATATCAATTTCTTGACAAATTAATTGTGCATATATCAACGGTGTATAAGTTTCTTTACTTGAAAAACCCTGCTTCATTTTCAGGCCAACGATTCAGTACATACACTGCACTGAAGAGAGCAGTAGTTTGTATTTGTCAATTGGTCAAAAGAGATCATTGAATTGTCATTCCATGAGATTTTGCACTGTAATTGAGTATAACCGGTAATCGGCGGTACTGTCGAGACAGCTCGAGTCGCCCCTAGTTCATTCGTGTTTTTGTGGTAATTTTTTTCTTTCTCTCTGCGGTAAAAGAAAGGGATAACGAAGAGGTACTTGGCCATTGTACGATAGGAATTTCATTTGAACCAGCGATTCTCGATAGCAGAGGAGTATTTATTGTACACGAAATCACAAAAGGCGGAAGTTTTTTGCATGCTGACGATACCGCATGAATGAAAATGTTTTTATGGTGTGACCTACAGGTCAAGTCGAGGTCGAGCATTTACACCAATGAGAACACTTGGATACAGTGCGTCATCGCTTTTCCTTCAACTGATTGGCTGTTACAGGTGAAACCACTGATCACATCCCAATTCTCCGTGTAGGCAAACGTGCTAATCGCTCCAAGGGTAAAAAATATCGCAAAAATTCTCCCTCAACCCGGATATAGTTTTTATTTGGCGTGGAATTCCCTTTAAATAAAAAGCCATAAGATTGTGCATCGTTGGTAAATCTCTAAATTTAATCCTTATGTCCGCACTCAGGTCCTTAGAAAATTCGGTTGCACAACCTCTCTTACTATTTGTCTATTTTGCTTCATGCGTACGATTCTCACTGTTCCAATTTCTGCCGCTGGTGGCGCTGTGCATTCCACTCGCTACAGACACCACACTACGCGTAGCCGATTACACCATAGACCCCCACCCTCTACTGTCTATGATTACACTCAACATGCTCAAGATACTTCGCATTGCGACAGCCCACAGGCCTTCTGTTGACTGGGTAGTTTGTAAAAGTGTAGGTATGCTACGTTCCCACGTTCTTTTCTGTAGCCTTATCACCAAGGTGTGAAAAGACTTATCCGGCATGCAAGAAAACTGCCTGTTGTGGTCGAAAACATTCCAACTTTTCCCCACACAGAAACTGGGCACTTTGGATTATTCATACCTATCTTAATCCTACTGTTCGTAATGTTTATGTCGTAAACACATCTATCGCACACTTTAAACACCTTTCCCGGGTTCTTGAACCCGGTTGGTCAAAATTGGCTGTTCTGGCCTTTTTGATCACCCCTCTTAAAATGCTTGGATAGTTGACTTGGAAAACAATTAACATTAAAAGTTTCATTAGCAATTAAGCCAAACACCGGAGACATCATGAGACACGAACAATCGCAACAACACCAATTCAAAGAAAAGTCAAATTAGACTCCACGAACAGCAAAAATTACAAAAATCTGAAAGCTATCTGAAGCTGCTAAACTCGCACTTCTAGAGATACCCTTTCAAGAATCGCGATAAACCAGCTTGCAAACAGTAGACAAATTACCATAAAAAAAACCTTTGTTTTGTCTTCGTCAACACAAAAGATTACGTACACGAATGCGAAAGGCAATTACGCAACACTAAGTATTATACACAACTAGCCAGTGACGACACAGAACAAACAGTAAACAAAGTACACGAACTATTAAACAAAATGTACGAGAACAAACACATCGATCATGATACTTGTATCTTGATCAAGAAAACATAAAAGTCGTACCCCGCAGTGGTACTTATTGCCTAAAAATTCACAAACCTCGGCAAAATTCTAAAAGACACACTATTCAAAACAAAATTAACTGAAGTAAAGAAACATTGAACAAACAAACTGAACCACCAACGAGAACTCACAACGAGACCCAAACATTAATATACTTGCCTCGCTACTCGAAGAGCAAGACCACTAAAATGCATTAAAATAATTTTTCACAAACACAAACTAAGGAAAGAATCTACACTGCGACTGATGAGAAACCACTCTCGGGTTTCGAAACGCAAGCGTCAAAGGGCCACTCTATCAACTCTGTAACACAATAGGTCCGACTGCGTCTCGCCATAAGCTTTCCCCACACAAACAAAACATTACCGTACACACTGACCCAAACTTCCCTACAAATATCCGACGCGAAACAAACATTTTTGTTAACACAAACAATCGGATAAGAATGTAGGAACACATTTTTGAAAGGAATCAAACATAACTCGACACAAAAACTTTTGGATAGTTAGGTGGGAGCCTCTTTCACACTTTTTACATTCATTGCTCTTGTGTGGGGGGTTGTCAACCTGATGTAATCGCAAATCCTCAGATTTCCATCTGATATAGGTATGTACGTAAACAAGAAAAGTAAACTCATGAATTTTAATAGACGGGGTGGCTAAGACCAATTTCAATAGAGATTGGTCTCAGCCACCCCGTCTAAGTCTGTGTGGGGAAAAGTTGTCATGAAACAAACACGAATCCTACAATTAGTTACCCCGTTCGACGCGGAAGGCTCTGTACTGTCAAAAAACACTCTCATGTCACGATAAAATTAAAACTTTAGGAGAAACAAGGCATTTCTGGCGTCCACCGTTGTAATAACGCAACTCATTATCATAATGGTACGCCGTCCACATCGCTGATTGGTCATCAACGGCATCAGACATATATATATATATATATATATATATATATAATATATATATATATATATATATATATATATATATATATATATATATATATATATATATATATATATATATATACAGATTTGTGTGTGTCTAGGTGTGTGGTAGGCACAATAATCATAACAACTTTATGTCAGGTGTGATTACTGCGTTTACAGAAACAACACTAACTATTACATCTTACATTTTGAATGTCTATATTAATGACATCGATAAATACTTATAACAATTATTATTACAAAACGATATAAATTCAGAAACACTGTTATTTTTCTTGTATATGTAATAGAAACTGAATACCGCATTAACTGCATTATGTTTTTGACATCATCACTAGTGCAAAATATTTCTGGTAGATCTTCATCCATACGCAATGAAAATATCGCTAGAATGATGGAGACATAGACTAAATTAAATACTTAACGGGCATGTCAACGCATTTCCGACTTCAACGCATGCTCCATCATAGACCATAGAACGAGGTCCCCATGACCTCGGGTCTTCAACAACACGGACTATGGCTTAAATAAAATAGTTGATTTGATATCGTTACCAATTAAAAAACTTGAAACAAACTGCAAACGATGACCGCCTGTATCGTTCAGTGAAACCTTGCATTATACAGTTAGAACAAAAATTTCATAGTAAACAAAATGACCTTAAAGGTCATAAAAATTATCACAAAATTATTCGTCCTTTCTACAGATCAATTTCATAAATGATTCACACCGTTACCTTATTTTAAGTACAAATTATACCAGACAATTTTTTGTCCACTTAAACTACAAAGGATTAAGCTCATACATACACGTATAGTAACGTACATATAAAATCACAAATAACAACAATAATAAGATTCCTGGGGTATACAATAATGTCCGGTTGTACTAACAGGAAGAGTTCACTGTACTAGTATTTCATAATAAGCACCACAGAAGCCACCATGAAAGATAATAACGTACTAGCAGAGTTATAAAAGACCACTCCATTTTGACTGACATCTTATCTTACATGTATGTTGGCGAATTGGTCAGTGTGGTGGTTGCAGTAAGCGAGCTCTTGGGATCTTGAATTCTTTGTCTATTTCAATAGTACCCAATGGGTTATACGGTGCATCCTGTAAAATATCAGATATATATATATATATATAATATATATATATATATATATATATATATATATATATATATATATAATATATATATATCACAAATTACTTCAAGTACAAAGTAATTATAGATTGTTTGTCTGTCTGTCTGTCTGAAGATTGCAGGATGCATGAAACTTAAACGGGAGTCAAAAGACCGTGGGCGTGCAATAGGCGGATTACTGATGACGCAGGCATTTGCATACACTAGGCCGGAGTTTTTAAAAAATTTCATAGCATCGCTTTGACCGTCAGATAAATTTAATTAATCATCTTATGCACTTTAGTGACTTTTGCAAAGATGAGTCAAATGGTCGTACAGGGAACACAGTTTGAAACATATGCGTTCTCTGACAAAAAAAGAACTTTTTTTTCAGTTTATTTTCAACTCAAGTTTAGTCGCTATTATATTATCAGACATCTAATGTAAGATATAATGACAATTAACGCCAAAAACATGGGAAAATTATGGGATTCTGGGACAAAACTCGGCACGTCGAATCATTTGCATACATTTGCATAGATTTGCGATAATCCGGCTTTTATAGGAGAGTTCTGTTTAAGTAACAAATATCACTCCTTTGTACTTGAAGTAATTTGTGTTTTGTATGACGCTCTGCTTTCCGCATCGAGCATGGTAATTTCCACACACAGACACACAGACACAGACACACAGACACACAAACACACACACACACACACACACACACATGTATATATATATTATATATATATATATATATATATATATATATATATATATATATATATATATATATTGTATTTGAAATTATTCATGTTATATTATCTATCACATACAAACACCCAGAACCCAGATTTTTAGACAGTGTGACATCCCACAATTAGAATCATATGGTTTACAGGATTCCGTATTCCCGTTCTTCTGACATCAGAAATAAGAAATAGAGTAACAGTGCCTGCACTTTTCTCTCCTTTTTTTCTGACGAGATAGTACAGTTTGTCGGCGTTATCGCGTAGACGAAATGACATTAAATGGTTTATGAAGAATGATTGCGAATCAAAAATACTATAAACATATGATGAAAAATCCCCAGGCATCGACAAACGATGGTCATGTCAGTTTATTTGTGTCAAATGAAAGCGTCCACTATCGTCTGCTGCTACAAGAGCAAGCTCGTCCACCAAGCCGTAAATCCCCGAGTCACGTGTTCATATTGAAACACTTCTCACAATCGGTGAGAATCGAGCACACGAAAAATCAACAATTAATGCTGTCAAGCGCTAATACAATATTGAGCATAGGCAAAGGATTCAACGAATGTTTAGTATCAGTAGTAGGCCACATCAAGGGAAAGTGAGATCATCGGCGCTACCACTGTGAACGTTGTTTTCAGTAGCTTGTCATTCCTCGACCCGCCCGAACGGTTTCCTCAAAGTTGTTTGAGTGCAATCTCATATATATGGTACAAGAGATAGTTGGCTCGAACAAATGCCAAACGATACATAGCAAATATTAAATGCTTCTTTGTCCGCTTTGTTTACTATTACGGAAATCGTTTTTGTTTCATTTATAATTCAAGATAGCTTTTTTGCGCCAAACGATTCCGCTGACTTCTTCATACTGCATCGTACTTCAATTTGAGTTCCGCTTGTGCACTGTGGTTGCATCAATAATAGACAAGAACAATGTGATGTACAGTTTAATTGTGGTTTTATGACATAACTGAAGTCAAGATTTGACATGATCTTGAAATAGAGCAGACAAACTGTCATCTTCGTTGGAAAGTGTTCGATCATGCAATAGGGCTAACTGTGGTAATGTAGAGGAAAGCGTGAATGTGTACAGGATAGCAACAATGAATGACAAATTTTGAAGTACCTTTTGATGGAATCACGTTACCTTCACATACTATGCTGCATCTGATGGTTAACATTTCCCTAATGATGATGGCTGTTGCCATTCAAGTTTGTAAGAATATTCGACAGAGAACGACTGTTAAAAATACCATTTGAGCACTCTGACTGGAAGCGTGCGATATCGACTCGTCCAAATTATATACTATAGAAAAATGTTTGTATTCGGAATAAAAATAAGACGACATCGAAACCTAGTCTAGGTTCACTCCTCATAGCTGTATTCCCCGCATACCAACTCATTGGATAGTTCATCTATGTTAGGGGATCCCTAGTCTTCGATGACGTCAAACTCGCTCGAAATATTGAAAGATGTTATAATAGTCAAGCACACACAGATAGATGGATAATAGATAGATTATTAGATAGATAGATTACTTGCATTAAAGTTGTATACTTTGCTTTCAACCTATAGAGTCAATCTCTGCTACACTCGCTCTACTCGCTATATTCCATCGCCGTACTAAATTCTTACCGTGTATTCATGAAGTTCTGACCCATCAACGACAAATGGCCGTACAAATTCACTGTTCAGTGATGGATCTGACATATCTACAGCCCTCTCCGCCCGATTTCCACGAGGAAACAGGAGCGTCTATGACACATAAGAGTAAAGGGAGTCAATTACAACCATGTCAAAATCTACATATACAGTTTCTATCAGAAAAATCTGCATGAGAGAAGTTGCAAATTTACTTTGGATATGATGACGTATACCATACGTTGCAAGTCTGATTGACACAAGTGAATGATATATTGAATCAGGATATTCAACTTGGTGGAGTGTAAAGAAAGTTGTCTGCAGCTCACATGATACAGTCACTATTAACTGTCTTTGCTTTCAATCTGCCATTTCCCTGTTAGGATAACATGAATATACAGTGCAGCACTCTCGTCAAAAATACCGTAACACCAAACTTGAATGTCCGTCGTTTTGCTTTACTTCATCACTTCGACAGCTTTATTCCTGCCCAAAATTAACTATAAATCAGGCATAAGATTCACTGATGCCAGAATCTCATGTCAAAGAGACAGCTTGATTTTTTCAGGCACGAAGGCTGATACAAAAAGATTGATATCGTGAAAGATTCAGTAGTGTGGATTATGAAGAATTATGAAGAATTATTAACATCTTGCTGTGAATCTCCCACCAGCTGTCTTGTCCCACACGATAATCGCTATGCAAAACATACCTTGTAATGTGGTGTTAATTTTTTCAACTCTAGCTTTGACCGGTCATAATATATACCCGTAACGTTTCTCGTCTCGAGCAAATGCGATTAGCTTTCAAATAATACAATTAATAACTTGTTGTCTCATATATCTTGACATCAAATTTGTGTAGCATATCAGTTAAATTTCATTCGTAAAGTGCACCATCTATATACGTCTCTGTTACAAAGGTGTTGACGTGGCAAATGTCTGTTAACAAATGGATGAATACTTATGGGTGTGAATATTTACAATCGAGTTATCCCTTGCCGCAACGTTTGTAGACATTTCCCCTATTATCTATAAAGGTGAGCAGTCGATCGTGTTACCTGGAAATCCCTCGCCATAACCATTGCACTACGCAGTCTTTCAGCTCTGCCATGTGGGATACCCATGTGAGTGCTGCCTGGGCTAGCCCTTTCATCTTCACCATACGAACTGCTGCTGTAATTGTCCCAGTGCTCCTCCTCTCTGTAATAATCAGAGCCGATACGTTTTCGTCCTGACCAAGAAAGCGTCCATGGCCGGTGAGCATTTTCTACGTAAGGTTTGGCTTTTTCTTCAGAAATCGTCTGTACAACACCAGAAACAGAATCAAGGCAAGCAAAATGAAACCAGCTGTGAGGCCCGTCGATACTCCAATTATTCCTGCCAGACCTAAACCTGTAATATAAGCAGACAGCACTTAGAAGCTCTGATTAGAAGTCTAACACGCAGCTTCTGCTCGGCTCCATCAGCACAATTTTAGTGGTCGAGGTTTAAACAGCGAGATGGAGAAAATATGGCAATACCAATGTAACATCTTTTTTCAATCTAAAGTGCAAAGATATCCCTGGAAGAAGCAATGAATTGCTGAGACCGATATTTGATAAAACTGAGTTTTGCAAACACATAATTCATAAAACAAGACTGTATAAATGGACAAAACCTTAAGGCTCACGAACCTCGTTCTTCTATTGTCAGGGACTTTACCACTTGGCAAATATCACCTTCAAACTTGTATGAGCACCTGCATTGTTGAAGTAATGACACAATGTACAGTGAAAGAAGTCATTCTTGAAAAATATTGTGCCTCTGTTGTATGCACAGAAATTAAATCGTTTTCTCTGTCTATGTTTATATGATTAAAGAGGCACTCCCACTTGGTAACATTTTTAAAACACATTTTTTTAATGCCAACGGTCGATATTTGACGTGGCGACTGCGCGCGGATCGCGAGATATCGATAAAAACACGTCATTTCCCGAGCGTATTTTTCACATCCCGAAGTTTTACGATCGTTTCTGATTTTGACCCGAAATCCCCCGAAGGTTTGTTGTTGTGCTGATTGACGATATTCTAGGGAGTCTACAATAAGTTCTAACGACGCAATTAATTTACTTCCCACTGCAAAGACTTTATACAGCATTATGCCATTACCTCAGGTAAGTTTTGTAAAACTTCTCCTTAGTTTTGTCATTTTCACTGTTCTAAATCAGTTGTACTATATTTTTAACCAATACTACATACACATCAGTTTTTACGTGTCAAATATTAGCTGCCTCTGATGACTGCATTTTGTCGCCTGCCACACAGTACGCCGCGCGCGTGGTAAGCGTCTATGCGTACCACTCGGCAGCCGCCATGTATCAACCGCACGTAACTGCTAGACACCTATGCGAATTCTGGTGGAATCAGCAAACTTTGTTTTCCGTTTTTATCTCAGAGTCCGTAAGACTCGGCTTTCCCAAGGGGAGCATGACCGCGAGTGGTACTGTGGCGTACAGCAGCGTTAGCGTAGACTCGTACTTCATAGCTTAGTTTACAATGGCCTCAGTGCCGAACGTTCGATGTTCGGAAGCTGAATTTAGGTGGGCCACCGGAATTCAAACTTTAAATTTTTTGAGGACATGTTTTTTATCGATATCTCGTGATCCGCGCGCAGTCGCGACGTCGAATATCGACCGTTGGCATTAAAAAAATGTGCTTTAAAAATGTTACCAAGTGGAGTGCCACTTTAAGATGAGATGTAAATACACTTTACATTTAATTTTCTACGACTGCGTGTGTCATTGCTTATTCCGTTTTTCTTCAAAATGCCAAAGCCACTTTCAAACTCGTCGATGCAAAACGCCCACAATAGCAAAATTGTAAGGGTACCATTCTTTTACTTACGTGCATGTAAAATTATCATCTTTTTCCGTACACGTTCCTCCATTTTCACACGGATTAGGGTTACATGGATCTATCATAAAGAGGAGTTGAAATTTGACATGACGTGCTATTATAATTAGTCCAATGACCAGGTGGAAAACGAACAATATTACACATGCAATTTAAAGACGAAATTTCATCGCATGTTAGCTGTAACTATGTTACAATCTGAATTAAATATCATACATCAAGATGTACACCGAATGTGATGCAGATGCTTTCCATGTACTATTAGTAGTAACAGAACGTGATATGTATACACCAGGGTACGAGACTCACCTGCAACACAAGTAAAGGTACCCTCTACATCTACGCATGTCTGGTCATTCGTGCAATGATGTCTATCTGGACTGGAACATACCCTGTCCTCATACTCTGAAATAGATGGAACAAAGTAATAAGCGGTAACATAATGATTGGATTCGAAAAGTAATTGTTGAAGAATGAATAGCGTGACACTAACCTTCAAACCTCACTTCAGTGACAGTGAAATTGAACAAAGTACCATTTTAACATTTTCGTTGATCGCGTCCCCCAGATTTTGTGTGGTGACATTTTCCTTGTCATGCCAGGTGGTGGTGTAATCGACTCCAACGCTGCCTCTTGTGAAACCAAGAACAGTTGATCCAATGTATATGTTTGGAAATTGGGCCTTCATGATCATGTCGATCTGTAGATAAGGTATTAACATTTTCTTCACATTTAGATATAATGTGACTTCTTCTGAAACCAAACATTTTGATCAAAATATACTAAGCATATGTTGTATTTCATAGGAAGAAACATTACCTTTCTTTTGATTTAGAAATTTAGAAATGTTTCTTTCAGCAATTTCTGTGCTATTATTATGTTTAAACTCAGAACAATAGGTTTGGAAAAGATTATCCTGTTTTGGAAACAATGTCATAATGTAAGTGAATACAAGCTACAGAGGTTTCATAACAACTCACCATTTTAATGAAACTTTCAGCTAAAGACTTGAACTCATTTGACTCGGGATCGTTTAATTCAGGTGTGTAATCAACTTCCTTGCCATGAATTTCTTGGATCTTCAAAGTACCCTTGAACAGTTGAACAGCTGTTGACAAAAATGAAATATTACTTTTTAAGATTATTTACGCTTTTGATGCTACACTCCAAATTCCATTGAGATCGTCAAACTCAGTTCATATGTAGGTAAGTTCAAATGGCAATGCATAATTATTATACAACTTGTTTCAAGAAGCGAACTGCTATAATAATGCAGATGAACTGGCTTATCGAGTAGCTCTATTGGTAGACTACCTTCTGACTGCTGTCGACAGCAAAGTTCACATTGACTTTTGTCGACCACGTCACAGAAGAAAGATACTTCTTCAAGACATTACAATTATCCTTCGGTATGATGCAGCTTAAATCTTTGCATCGTAAAAACCTACATCTCCCCTCTGCGCCAAGAGGAGGGGTAGGTAGGTGGGCGGTTAGGGAAGTCGGTTACGCAATAAGCATGTCTGCATGCCTGCATTCATGCATATATGTTTGCGTGTGTATCATACAGCACTGTGACATTTTATGAAAGTGTTATACAAGCGTGAAATACCATAATATGTATCTGACCTTGGTAATGACAATTGTTCATCAGGGCACTGAATCCTTCAGGCATACAAACAACATACATTTCTTCAGTTTGTCTCTCATTATTTATAGTTAATGTTATTGAAATGCATTCACTATACTTCTTTATTTACTAATACTTACGCGCACATTCACCATGGACGAATCGCCGGCTAGCCTTGCAAAGACACTTGTGTCCCCTTGCTTCATTTTACAATATTCGGTGTCTCGATCACATGAAAAATCGGTACAGTTATTGGTGCCTGTTGTGTAGAAATGAACCATAGAAATTCAATGTGAACACTGATACCCGCCAATGAGTGTTGTACAAAAGATAAAAAAGATACCTTATGAACATTAGTGGCAATTCATTAAAATAGTCGCTAAACCCGATTAACCAGTCTTTTCAAAAATGGAAAGCTGGAACAAAACGTCAACAGTTTAACTCGAGCTCGTATTAAAATGTGTATTTCCGTTTACATACAAATGTAATCATTTAGGCTTGTCCACCTTAATTTCTCCAAAGACTCACAAATTGTGTTTCTTAGTTTGATTTATTTCTAATTCATGTGTTATTTTGACTCTTTGTTATTTAAGGGTCTCACCTATACAGATTCTACCGGGCGAATTTATACTATCCACCGAAGCATCGTCATACCCGTCATTGCAACGGCACTGATAACCCATGCCAACGCCTGTTGGCATACACTGTGCGCTCAAAGAACAATCGTTGTTATCACAGGCAACAGCTGAAACAGATAACAAATGTTAAGGTTGTGCCGGGTGCTTGAGGAATATATATAAACCACGGCGACAAAATAAGGATTCTATCATACTATTCCTATACAGCTCTACAATATTAACAACGGTAGATGTCTATCTACAGCATCCTACTTGGAGGTAAGAAGAGGATAACGTACGCGGAATAGACCGTTGAAAAGAATCGTTTTCATATACTGCTTGGATGTACAACATCTCCGATACCACTAGTGTCGACACATTTCGCTCTAAAATCTGCAGAACTTTTTCAAATTCACTAATTTCTCATCGAGTTGCTTTGTCTTTGTTTTGTTACTCACTCATACAAATCCCATTAAGTTCATTTTTGTTGCTTGAATGTCAGTCATTTTTTGAAAATGTTAAAAGTATTGTCACAGTCTTGGCTCTTTGATTTGAAAAACGCTACCAGTAAATGCATTCACCCGGTGATATGGTTGCTTGGTAATGATAACATATCATCGAAGACTTTATGAGTTCCGAAGCGTACTTCAAAATCAAACTTTGCAATAACAAGAAGCCTGACAATGACAGACGAAAAAGCTCTTGTTTCATTTCTAAGTATATGCAAGGCTCCATTTTTATGTATAATGCTCCAATGATACCTATGCACAGCATTCAACAGTAAGTAGCGAGCAAAAAGGCTTTACTGTCAACTTCGACACAGGCTTCAAGGGAAGGTGACTTTTACTACATACATGAAACAAATATCATAGCTGCCATCTTTATCGCAATTTTGTAACCCTATAGAAGCTCTAGGACTACAATCAAATCAGAAATTAAAAAGAGTTCATCCACTTACATTGACATGTGCCATCCTTAAAGGCATAACCTCTGCCTTCATCACAGTTGCATTCGTATCCACCGATAGTGTTCTTACAAACTTCAATTGAATTGTTGCAATTATTGTTCGAGTCACATTCATTAATATCTGCAGATCAAAGCATTCAAGGTAGGTTTTGCATTCATGAAAGCAACAAAATGTTCATAGTTTTAAATTATTCTTAGCTCACAATCTTGAAATGAACGTGCCCGATAATAGACAATATAGAATCAAACATTTTAATAGATCATAGATGTTTGCAATGCAATTAAGTGTCATTTGTATCTACAAATCTAATGCTGAAAACGGTTGCCTAAATATTAAGTTAATGTCACATTCATATTTATTTGTCATATTGTTGCTCAGACATAAACACGTATTCACATGATTAATTAGAAAGCATAAAGAGCTTGAAATTCTCCAAACAATGACTAATTAATATTATATAGGGCTCAGCCCTTGGTGTCTCGCCAGGGGTTATTAAAGATTGGCAATGTTATTTGTATTGATTCATGATAAACTGTAATTGTTACTTCATAAACGTTTATATGACAACTATGCCCAGTTTCCTTCTGATGAAAGCAGTTCACGTACGTACACGACGCAAACCCTGCAGCAGGGCAGGTTAGATTTTCTGTAGCGTGTAAAAATTTTGGACAAAAATTGGCAATTTTACAATGATAACAGCCTATTGCGATAAACAAGGGACGTATTATGCAATCATTATCATTGCAATGGTAACCGCACTGCCCACCTTCCACTTGCAAGCTGAAAACTATAGCGTTCCGTCTAAAAACTGGCAATTTTTGAATCTAATTATTGACACAGGGGGCGCTCTTCTATAATTCAATCCCAGCATTCTTTGCGTATGCCCCCGTTCATATGCACGACAGTTTTCTCCCTTTATCTATATTAACGATATTTTGTATCAGCGACAAGGTGCATAATAACATTTACTGGCTAATAAAAGAGGTATATTTTATAAAAGGCATGTTATATAATAGTAATTTGTTTCGTTTTTGTTTATTTACGAGTACTCAAAAAAAATGGCGGCGCCCATGAAAGAAGGGTACACTTCCGGTACTCGCATAGTATATTATGAATAAGCGCATGCGTAGTCAGAAGCCGCTAGCGCGACTATACTGTTACATCTTTAGTAAACCACTGACACTTTTCATTACCACTGTTTCAAACAAAAGGGCCGACTGGTGGAATTAATAGCGCTGATCGCAAATGACGTCATATTTCTTTCATTATCACTCAAAAATAAATATTTGTGCACATTTCCCGCAAGAACGACGAAAACAACACCTGCTAGTGTTATAATGGATACTTACTTATGACTCAAACTATGCAACAACACAATTTGTCAGGCAGCAGTGAGCGATGTCGCGGGCGTGCAGCTATATTTAGTAACAACCCTGAAATCGCGATCTGCGCTATATTCATTTGACAACCAACTCTCGATATGATATGAAAGGTATTGTTAGCCAACCTTTACAAGACGAGGTGTCGTTTTCGTAACCTTGGTCACATACACAGCTGTACGACCCAAGAGTGTTTTCACAGTGAGAGTTCATCGGACAGAATGGTGTTTCCTCCAAGTCCGTGCATTCGTTTATGTCACTACAACTTGTTCTACCGTCTCCTGTGTATCCTGTTTTACAAGTACACTCATAACTTCCTGGAAGGTTGACACATTCACCACCATCAGCATCGGACTGGCAGTTGTTATCATCATTTCTTGCACATTCGTTGTCATCTAGTACGGGGCAAGTAAGGAAATATTTAATTTAATATTAAAGAGGCACTCCCACTTGGTAACATTTTTAAAACACATTTTTTTAATGCCAACGGTCGATATTTGACATGGCGACTCCGCGCGGATCGCGAGATATCGATAAAAACAAGTCCTCAAAAAAGTTAAAGTTTGAATTCCGGTGGCCCACATGAATTCAGCTTCCGAACATAGAACATTCGGCACTGGGGCCATTGTCAACTAAGCTATGGAGTACTAGTACGAGTCTACGCTGACGCTGCTGTACGCCACAGCAGTACCACTCTCGTCGGTGAGCGGTCATGTCCCATGGGAGAAAGCCGAGTCCTACTGACTCGGCAAAACAACCCCGAAAAACAAAGTTTGCTGATTCCACCAGAATTCGCATAGGTGACTAGCACAGATAGGTGCAGTTGATACATAGTATGCATAGTGGCCGCCGCGTGGTATGCGCGCATACCACACGCGGCGGCCGCTATGTATCGAACCACGCGTAACTGTGTGGCAGACGACAAAATGTAGTCATCAGAGGCAACTAATATTTTACACGTAAAAACTGATATCTATGTGGTATTGTTTAAAAATTTAATACAATTGATTGAGAATAATGTAAACGACAAAAACTAAGGAGAAGTTTTAAAAAAGAATTACCAGAGGTAAAGGCATTGATAATGATGTATATAAAGTCATCGCAGTAGGAGGTAAATTAATTGCGTCATTCGAACGTTTTGGACTGCTTAGAATATCGTCAATCAGCACAACAACACACTTTCGGGGGATTTCGGGTCATAACCAGAAACGATCGTAAAACTTCGGGATGTGAAAAATACGCTCGGGAAATGACATGTTTTTATCGATATCTCGCGAACCGTGCGGAGTCGCCACGTCAAATATCGACCGTTGGCATTAAAAAAATGTGTTTTAAAAATGTTACCAAGTGGGGTGCCTCTTTAAGAAATTAATTAAAATTTAATGAATATTTTCAAAAAATTGATTTGTAGCATAAGATACTGTGTTGGGTCACAGAGTAACATAAACAGAGTGGCAACACTTGCATGCCTTTTGTTCCATGGTCGTCTCGGTAGACTATTGGCTTTTATATTAAAATGAGCTTCAAAGGTGTTAAACTTTTTGGAGGCTTTGTTTGTGGTTGATAATTACACGAGATTATGCGAAACATACGACGAGATGGCATCGTACTGCCAGTCGCGTAACAACCATAGTTACTTTGTGAGCTCTCAGGCCAGAAACACTGCTTCACGCCAATCAAAACATAACACGCCAGCAGTTTCATAAACATGTCCTTTCTTGACGCACGTGTAAAGACGGTATGACTGACCGTAAACCATTGAGTAAACCAGACAGTATCGATAAAAGACTTTCAAATTTGGTTCAAACACACTCATTATATATTCATAAAAATATGAGAGGAATTTTTAAAACGGTAAAACCCACTTCCTAAAGCTCAAAACACTCCCGCTTTTGCCAGCACATCCATTTCCATCAGCACCACACGACAACAACAACACAAACTTTGTCGAACATACTTTCGCTTAACAATTGGTGAAAATCCGAAAATTACCGAAGGGTGCATGGTCGGCACTCTTCGGAAAAGAGAGCCAAGAGCTTCGTGAGGCGAGGCAAACATGGATTGCTTACGTAACCGCTTCACGCCTTAACAATAGGTGTTGCCACTCTGTGTATGTTACTCTGTGGTTGGGTGTAGCGCTCTTAAAGAGAACTCTCCCGAACGTAGTTGAGACTGTAGACATGCGTATGGTCATTATGAATATCGTCCTTATATCGTCCTTCCAAAAATAACAAAGTAAGAATTTTAAAAAAAGAACTAGCTGATGGTGATTGGCAGTACAACTTATTTTTTCATAAACTGACTAGTATCTTATTTTCGAACGGTAGCAGTAAGGAATGGTTTTAAATTGTGGCACGCCGGGCAAATTTGGCACACTTAATCGTTACATTGTTGTCATAGCTCATCTATCTGAGTAATGACTGACGTTGGTTGACTCATCATAGATTTGTTTGACTGTATGTTTCATATTGGTTTGGCTTGTATTCTATATTGTTAAGGACATAATGTGCAATACCTATTAGTGATATTTTCGAAATAGTTGGGAAAAGCAATAAATATAGCAAATAGCCGGTATGGGCAAAAAAGACACCTACATGTACCTCTCGTTAAATGTCAAATCTTCAAACTGTCGCGAATGTATCATTGGAATCAGTCTTTTGAAATGGAAATATAGTCTACAGAAGGTGTTCGAAATATAAAATGCAATATGCTAGTTACATGAATATTACACTTTGACAAAGAGTTATTATCATTATCACATGAACTGGCCCGAATCTCCACCTGTGTGGCATAGAACAGGAAGGATAAGAAATCCGAATTACGTCTGTTGTACGTCATCTACCGGAACTTTTTTCGTGCATAGTAACGTTCATTCATGCAGGTCAACGTTGCGACACAAACAGATTTGTTGTGATCGATGCCGTGCTCGCTCGCACGTTATTTTTACAAAAGGTGACCCGATAAATCCAGACATGGAAACATAGAAGGCATATTTGTCCAACGAAATTTCAAGTCGCCAAAACTATAGCTTTTCCCGAGAATCGAATGGAGATACCGATGATCGTTTTATTTTAATGCTCAGTAAATTCTCGCTCGGAATCAAACTTGCAGCGCGGCATAATAAGCATATAAGGCTGTAGCGAAGACATAAGCTGTCGAGCTGTGTGCAGCGCTGTGGAATCCCATGTACTTCGAAAGTTGACTCAGACAACACTCAAAACAGTTTCCGTCAAGTAACAAAATTAGGATGTATCCACGGGCGAGATATGTGTCACTGCAAACATCAAAGTCCGTAAGACGAAAACATTGACGACCGAGATCGGGATTGACGAGTTGACACCGGCAGAGACCGGTGACGGCAACGTTGTGGAATGAGTGTGTCATCGAACGGAATCTTTCGCGCTCGCCAAGGTCGTAAACTTGTGTGATATTTTGAAAGCCACGGCATCTCTGAGAATGAAGAATTACTGTTTCGATCGTGTCGTTGCATTTACTTCATAAATCTATTTGTAATATTCTATAAGGAACTCTGAATTCTATGGCTATCAGTCGCTAGCACGGTGAAAGCTATGTCCGCCGATGGCCAACTTGCCTTGGCATCGGTACAGCGCGAGACAATGATTGACACGTTCACGTGACCGAATCCGTATGTCTGGTTGGTGGAGATACCATTTAATGAAGCAAATTTCAGCTTGATGGGATTCATGAATGAAAGTATCTCCTGGGTTACAGGCCGCTTTACTCTTTAAATGAAAGTAATCCGCGTAAGTAAAACACAAATCGAGACGAAATTCATGTAATTTGTTACGATAATTTTGATCCATCTACGTCAAAAGAAAATAAGAAGACTGTTCATGTGATAAATTATAATCCCATGGTATTTTTATCTGTTTGACGTCATCGTATACTCGTGCTTTTCGCAAAGCCGCACAACTCCTTGCCTTCAGCTCGAAGTTTTACGGCTCCTCGAAAAACACTCGTATACGATGACGTCAAACAGAGAAGAATATCATGGGATTATATATTATAATTGTTTTAGTAAAAAAAAACTGTGTAATCTGTATAGAGAAATACAAATACACCTAGAATTTGCACAAAGAGGTAAAGTAAATAACCTTCCTCTCATCGTTTAGTATGCAATACACTTTGCCAATAAATAAAGAGCCGATAAATGTTGCGAACTCATGTCATCCAAGGTCTCCTAGCCGTATCCTCAGTGCATCAAAACAACAACACTTTGGCAAGATGTGACCTTGGTTGCAATTCATAAACCATTTACCTGTGTTCGACGATTTTCGAAAGAAAGATGAAATGCTTACATGAATTAAAAGAGTCATTACCTTCGCATACTGATCCAACCATATGATAACCATCAAAACATCGGCAGTAATATGACCCGACTGTGTTTATGCAGTCTGCTTCGTCAGAGCAGTCGTCAGTCAGTCTCTCACACTCATTTACATCGCTGCAGGTTTTGCCATCTCCATCGAAGCCGGCCTTGCACAAACATCCATACGAGCCAATCTTGTTGATACAAGTAGCATTGGTATGACAGTCATTATCTTCGAAATCATTACATTCATTAATATCTGCAGGATAAAGAAAAAATCACATCTGCATGGTAAAGCTACCATCAACGTAATTGGAACATATAGCAAACTGTTACTACAAAGTTTGTTGCATGACCCTTTACGTATCTCTTTCAGAATGATAAAGAGTTTCAAAAACAGTTTTGAAGAAAGCCATAATAACTTTACATTTATCGATATTTCAAATTCAACTGACGCTAATTCTTATTTTTTTTGGGGGGGGGGAGGGGTGAATTTATTGAAAAAATAAATACCGATATCGTTTTGCAAACTTTCATATGGTAGAAACGTGCCATTCTTTTAGTTCACAAAATAGGTCGTCTAAAGCTGTGGAAATAGCAAATGATTGTACCAGTTTGAAATGCCGAGATACATTCAGATATATATCTATCAAAGTAATTATCAGTTTTTCGTCTTCTCCCCTTGTCATTCAAACAAAAATATATTAGCATAATGATGCATTGCAAACCTTGGCAGTCTTCTCCGTCGCCAACGAAGCCTTCATTACAATGACAAGTGTATGAACCGACTGTGTTGTTACACGTGGAGTCGTCATGACAGGTATCTATATTCTCTTCACATTCATTAATTTCAACGCAAGAATCTTTGCCGTCTCCGCGAAACCCCATGTTGCAAGTGCATCTGTAACTCCCTGGGATATTCGTACATTCAGCATTGTCTGCACAATCATGACCGTTGAGACATTCGTCAATATCTATATACAAATGTATGAAAAAAAAACAATCTTCATCATTTTCGGTTACATTGACACACGACACATGTAAAAGTGAATAGACTTTCCTTTGTTCCAAAAACAGTCGTAGCTCATCCAATTCAATACGTTAAAAATAACGTTAGAAAGTTCTATGTATATTATTAGTAGGACCGTTCTACTTTTTGAAAGATAGTAAGACTAATAGGTGGTTTACATTCATACTCGGTTACAGTTACTCATACTTGATATTAAAGGGTAATTATAATAATAAACGAATGAATTATGTTTTACCATCACATTTGATGCCTGTACCGTTGTAACCGTCTTTGCAAGTACAGTTGAAGTCGCCCAGTCCGTTTACACATACCGCAGCACTAGCGCAATTATCGGCCTGGGGGTCGTCTCTCGGTAACTTGCATTCGTCGACGTCTGTAATGGTAATGCTATATATTCATGTTTGCTAAATTACACTAGCATAAAGGGCCATGAAAATATTCTCCTTTCAGATCAGTAGGTTTGTGAAACAAAATATATATGAAAGCTTTAGACTAGAACTTTCAGATATGAAGTTAGTTATGCTAAACCTGTAAATGTATTCCATACTCTATGCACATTTTTACAAATATTTAATAACTTCGGAATTAAATTACCCTCGTTCACTGCAAAGATATATGGCAAAGATAGTGATTTGTACAATAAATATGTATGCAAGTTCATCGTCATATGAACAAACTAGAAAAAGGTGAACCTCAATTACCGCTATATTATTTCAAAACTTGCAAATACCATTAAGGAGTCGATACTTTTTTGAAGTTTTCTCAACGAAAGTGCGTAAATCAGAATGCAGGTTACATTAACCACACTTAAGGTGGTCAGCAAGAGAGATCTTTATACCGAACACAGGGTATATCTGATGGAAAAGATCAAACAACAAAAGTACTTGTGTTTGTATTTACTAGACAGGTGACGCGTCTATAGATCTCAGTGGTGGTATTTTTTTCATGCCTATTGTTTTTAATAAGCTTCCTAACAAACAGTAAGAGTTACAAACATATTTTCATGATGGACGAAATAAATGATAATATCAGTTACTGAGGCAGTTTTTGACATGGTGACAAACCGGTCCCAAACTTTAACAAACATTGTATCAGTGAATATCTGTATAGGAAAGGATTTGTTCACAATATGGTTGTTTGTGTTCTATATTAGGTTGCTAGGATTCACGGTGGAAAATTCTGACGAACAGAGATGTACCATATCCTTTTCCAGTTAACAATGGTTAAAATTTCCTTACCGACACAGGTTCTACCATCGCCCATAAATCCAGACTCGCATCGGCAGGTAAACGAACCAGCCGTATTGCTGCAGTTGCCGTGTTTTCCATGGCAGTCATGCATCTCAGTAAGACATTCATTGATATCTGAAAGGAAGAATGGCGATCATTAAATTTTTGAACGCAAGCACGAAAGTGGACTTCTTTGTTTATTTAAATACTTGATGAATAAAAACGGGAAATTCAAAAATGATACTGAAATTTACTAAGTAATAAAAACGGGAAATTCAAAAATGATACTGAAATTCACGATCAAAATAACACGTTTTTTTCTTGCAGTCTACATTCACTAGTGTTTGCTAGTATCAACTGTCACTGCAATAATACTGAGATCAATAATTTATTTATTGTTGTATAATTACATTTATAATGCCGTTATAATGACAGACAATCATTCTTGCTTTGACGTATACTGAGCATAACCACCAAAATTCTGTTGACTTTGTTGTAGCCGTTTTCTCCGCTTGAGTTGTTATGTGTTGTTGACTTAACAGCTAAAGTCGTCAGTATTGACTGGCGATTTGACCTTGACCTCCACACTTGGTGTTTTCAGATTCGCTTCATCTTATTTTGACAATCTCCAATTAGGGGCTGCATTCCGATAAGACTGACTTATCTTTTTTTAAATATGTAAAACGACACAGTAAGTCACTATCATATTCAATTTTGGAACCGAACTTGTCCAGTTTCTAGACACAAATGCACCTTTACAGAGAGAGGAGACGTAGATACAATTGGACACCCTGACACGCTGATGCTACCGACTTCTGAGAGCAGTTTAGGTAGTGGACTGTTTTGGACCATGTCTTTTTTGCGCATTAGACTTTCTTTGATATCGCAACCATTAAGGAGCATCATCCTTAAACTTACGTCAAGTCATTGAGTATCTCTCGTTTATACATGGTTTATAATTACATATTCCTGTTTATACACAGTTTAAACAGTTCATGTAAACGGCGACGTGACATTACATATAATATGTTTAGATCTCGAAAGCAACTATTCGCTGTGCCATACTTTGAGCGAATTGTATCCGATGAAGGCATTTTAATTGATGCATTGCCTTCAATGCCTAAAGTTGGCCACACATTTAAAATTTGATGTTTATACGATCTGATATCATTCTCTTTTGAAGAAGGTTGGTTCACACCTTCACATTTCACCGGTACCGTTGTAACCCGTGATACAAGTACAATTGTATGACCCGGGAAAGTTTGTACATATGGCGTTCTGATCGCAGGGATCTTCCTCTGCACATTCATTTTTGTCTGAAAGAGGTAAAAAGTCGTATAAATTTATAGAAAGAAATATAATGGAATCTGTAGGTCACGAGCACTTGCTGCTACGTTAATGAATATTCTTTTACTGTTAAAAACTTACTTTCTGTTTTCATGACTCACTCACTTTTCTCAACAATGCCTTTGCAAATATTGTCGGTAACGAAACATCCAAGCATTTGATTCACTGCGCATGGGACTATCAAGCAATGAAACGATCTTTTGGTATAGCAGAATGTGAAATGACTCAGGACAGACAAGCATTATGATGGGAAGGCCATCACAGACAGTTTGAGCACGACACATGGCAGCAATGGAGTAGTGGGATCAAAGTTAATGGTAAAAATTAAAGTTAAATCGCTCTGTGTTACCGTTGTCGTTTCGTAAATATTAGAGTTCTTACTCACCTACACATAGAAATCCATTGCCTTCATACCCGTCATTACAATTACAGAAGAAGGATCCTTCTGTATTGTTACAAAAAGCATTTCCATCACAGGCAACCGTGCCGTTCTCACATTCATTAATGTCTGTCAAGAAAACACGACAATGGGCATACTCCAGTGTGACAAGTTGAAATAGGAAGGGAAAACGTGTAAGAGGAGACTCGGATAGATTCAGTATCTACAAAGTCCAGAAATATTACCGATGTCAGCAAAGCCAAGGCATTATCGAAGTACCATACTGAAAACTTGGCTAATCAGATTCTCAAAGTCATTGATAATGTATTCCGTTTTCGCTCTTTTGACTAACAACTCAATAACGATTTCAAAGTGCACCATGTTGAATAAATACCTTCACATTCCGAGGCTGTACTGCGGTAGCCATCTTTACATACACAATCGTAACCACCATCGTTGTTAACACAAATCTCACGGTCTGTACAATTATCTTCTCCCAATATGCATTCATCTTCGTCTGTGAGAACCAAATGAACGATTGAATACTTGTTATATGTTCTGCTAATCAAGGTGACGCAATGTTGATCGATTTATGCAACCTTGACGGTGTTAAGATCTTTTACTATCAAATGCATAACTGCCAAATCCAATAATTAGTAGGTATGTCTACAAATAGATATATATATATCCATCTACAATGATTCAAGCACCCTTCGAATTTTACTTTTGACATCAACTCAATATCTCTCTCATGGTAATGTTTTACACAAACTACAAAACCGCTTCACTTAACCTAAAGCAAATTTCCGGTTAAAGATATTTTAATGACTAATACTTTGCTCCAAGAAATGATCTCTTCAAAATAATACGAGAAAATGAAGAACCAGGATTGTGCAAATATTGATGGATAGATTTTCCATTATTACCCCAATGTGTAGATTTCAAGGCAATCACACAAAGCAAACACAGGATCCGAGTCGAGAATCTATCTCCTGGAGCTATCCAAGCAGAAATATGATTTTCGTCATGCACGATATCAATGACAAAGGTTCATATCATTAGACGCCATAAGGTCATTCATCCTCACCAGAACAAGTCCTTAGATCAGCTGTGAGTTCATAACCATCATCGCATTCGCATCTGTAGCCAGGCGTCTCGTCAATGCAGGTATGTTCACAGGCTTGTTTATATTGCATTGGGTCATACTCCGTGTCATTACACTCATTTATCGCTGAATATTGAAATATAAAGTGTCTCTTTGAATACGTTATCAGTCTAAAATGGGGCCCTCTGCAGCCTGTTATTCACTTTAAACACACGCAACTGTCCAATTTTACTTCTGGTGAATAATGCAAGGTTTGTTACTTTAAGTGGCATATGTCAGCAATCTATACACTATGAGAGTAGTATAAAAGTATGGATGAAATTATTTGCTTTCGACATCATCAAAGCAAGTGAAACAAAATTCTAGATCTAATCCTTATGAGAGAGTACTTATATCAGTACATACGTGTACATAGGGTGTCGTTCGTTTCGCTAATCCATATCCCCGATCACAGTAGCAGTTTTCTCGTCAGAGTCATTAAGATAGCAGATACCGTTCATGCAGTCCTTAGAGCAATTCCGCGTTTCATTAACTGTATAAAAGGTGAATTCACTTAAACCATATCTTGTTGAAGAAGAATGACTATATATGAACTTTTCATGCTAAATGTGGATTGACTTCCATCTAATCTACACACGAGTATGCAGGTTTCATTTAACGAACGATTAAATTGTTTGTCGTATACTATAACTGACAGTGTGAAGTATGACGTTTAACATCAATTTCGATAATGTATGGGAATCATTACTATTTATTTATTATAGCCTTTTTAATGAAGCCATGAAAAAAACTCGATTGATCAGTTCTATGTATTGCGCACACGCTTTCCAGAGCATAGATAAGGCTTAAATTATGATATTGATTACAATGCTGAGGTTATATGTTTGAGAACCTTAGAATAATAATTTTAATTAATATTAATACACTGGCTAACCTTTACATGCAAAACCGTTATGATCCAGGTAAAACCGTCCGCACAACTGCATCGATACCCATATGAAGAGTCTTCAGTGCTGTTAGTATCCTCACAAAGTTGAGAGCAATCATCGGTTTCATACGTACACTCGTTGATTGCTAGATTAAAATAGAAATTCATGTTTAGCCGGAATCGAATGATCCTGACGGTAATCAGATCTCTCTCTCTCTCTCTCTCCTCTCCTCTCTCTCTCTCTCTCTCTCTTCCTCTCTCTCTCTCTCTCTCTCTCTCTCTCTCTCTCTCTCTCTCTCTCTCCTCTCTCTCTCTCTCTCCTCTCTCTCCCTCTCCTCTCTCTCCTCTCTCCTCTCTCTCCTCTCTCTCTCCTCTCTCTCTCAGCTTTGGACGCCCACTTAGTTAATATTGCTGCAATCATTTTGACCTCTTAGTTGAACGATGTCGCCCTGTGAATATTTATCTAATACCAGGGATGCCAGGTAACGAATCACTAAACTAACGCATGTTATCAGTGTATCTTACGATCACAGTTAATTCCATTGGGATTAAGTATGTAGCCCTGTCCGCAGGAACACCGGTAAGCACCCTTTTCGTTTGTGCAGTTCTGTTCACAAATATCCAAATTGCATTCATCAATATCTGAAAAAAGGAAATGAACTCGTATAGTCGTTAGATGCTTCATTATTCCGCTTAATGATTTGAATGTTACGGCATTAGAAAACCGAGTGTATAGATAATAATAGAACAAATATAAACGCTTCTCTGTAGGGTTTCTTATTGGTATAAAAGTGCTAGACCGCGACTTAATGGTTGGTTCAATAGGGCGATTAGTTTTTTGATTGATCAAAGACATTTATATCTTTATATAGTTTTAAATTCAACTTATCATTAAAATTCAAACTGAATCGAATATCTGAAAGTTGTTGTTGTTTGTACAAGCCTCTAAACAAACCCCACGGAGAAAACGTGACTCACTGACCTTCACAATATGTTCCATTGCCGGTGTATCCAGGATTACAGAGGCATTGAAAACTACCAAGCGTGTTAGAGCAGGTGGCGTCTTCATGGCAATCAGATTGTCCATGACCAGCACACTCATCGATATCTAGTTCGTAAATCGTTCAGAAAAATACAGATACTTGGTATCACAGAAATGTTATTGTCAAAAACTTGGTTGTAATCCATATCATACATTGCAATTAATGTACAGACAGTTTGCTAAGGAGAGGAACATGCAAATTGAGGTCTAAATATTTTTCTCACATCTTCGACCATCATGTATATTTAGTTGCAGTCTGGTGAACGTTTAGTGTAGCGATTGCTCGTTGGCCATTCGAGAGGCGAGGAAAACGTACGAGCAGGCAATTATTGAGTTAACGTCAAAGAGCAAGAATGAATCTCAGGGACAAACACACTTGTATAGCTGATGCAACTGACGCATGTCACTAAATTAACGAATATCTTACCAGAGCATGTCTGGCCATCTCAAGGAAACCACTCTTGCAGATACATTGGTATGACCCTGGTATATTCTCACACAAGGCGTAATCAGAGCAGGAGTACGTAGAATTCTCCGCGCATTCATTGACATCTAAGACGAATCGTTTTACATTAAAGCACTGAATTTAAATACATGAAGAAGCGGTGACATAATTGAAGTAAATATGCATATCAGAATATTGTGAAAATATTGTACTTCGCTGAAATATTGAAGGAATGTAAAAGCTAATAACGTAAAATTCCTGGCAGGTATTCATGCTTTTCTTGATAACATATGCCAAAGCTTGGAACGAACTTCCCCTAATAATTAAAAAACTTTTATGATGAGGATTTCATAAGTATGGGTGGCCCGAAATTATACAGTTGAGTGATATCAAAAGCATTCGTTTCCAGCAGTTGCCAATCCTGAACCCTTCCATAATCTATACTCTTTTAAAATGTGTTAAATATGTATGACCTGGCAATGACAAAAAAACTTGTTGATTCTGTATTTGAAAGCGCAACACACAATGTGACGTCTTAACCGCTACAGGAGGTCCCATTACCAGTGTAACCGTCCGTACAAACACATATATAAGACCCAACTTTATTTACGCACTTTGATCCCTCGACTTCGCAGTTATGCTGTCCAGTATCGCACTCGTCCATATCTGAAACACCATTAACACATCAGTCTGTTACGCTTTAATATTGACGGGCACACATGTACTGAAATACAGACGATGTCAAATTGTCTACGACAACACACAATGACGCAAACTTGCACCAACACAACAATATCTCTTTTCAACTACTAAAAGCTTGTTAATTCTAATACAGTAAATGTTACATCAGTGTGTCAAATACGCCAATGTGTCACACTGATCGGAGGAAAGCTTACACCATCAATGGTAAAAAGGTTACTTTACCAGTACTAATATGCCCATTGAACTATCACAGAAGGTCAATACCATAGTGCAGGGAGTTTAGATGACAAGGAAATTCTTCTTGAAAACAGCGACAGCAAATTAACAATCAAAAGACATGTTTTCAGCGGTAGCATAAAGCCTTGAAATCGAGGTTTTAGGCCCAATTGGAACATTCGCTGAGTGGTCAAAATTTCGTCATCTACTTGACTTACACTAACATGACTGAGTGGGCGTGAAAAATATCAACATCACGCAATGCTTCTTTATTGGCTCAACCTTTACGTTCAATGAGGCGTATTCAATTTTGAAACTACTCCTTCCTTTTTGGGTACTCAAACCATCATTGAACGAAAGAAACTCATTGAGTGATATGATATAATAGAAATATCCCCTTTTCAGGAGAGCATATACTCGAATTGGGTATACTATTTTGTACAGCACTCGCCTCTGGCTCATTCTATGTTTTGCGATTCACTGAATTCTGCTATATACCCATCAACACCTGAGTTGGCTATTACGTATGCTCTTAGCATACCTTCACATGTTATACCATCTCCGATGTATCCAGGTTTGCATGCACATGAGTAGCTGCCTTCAAGTTCGGTACAGGTAGCCCTTTTCACGTGACAATTGTTCATTGTGATGTCACTACATTCCTTGACATCGGAGCAGTTGACTCCATTTCCAGTCCATCCAGCATTGCAATGACAGTCAAAGGAACCGATCGTGTTGGTACAAGTTGATTGCGGACTGCAGTTGTCTGTGTGTCTCTCACATTCATTTACATCTAAAAACAGCAACATAACTTTACTTACTTTTTGTGTACGTTCCCTTCTCTCGCAACTGACATGTAAAACGCGAATGAGTGATGAACAGTGTCCAATGATTATTCATTACAGTCATAATTAAACATTTACAGTCAAGGACGCCGTCAAAGTTTTCAAATTAATCCTTAAAGTGACAATTTCCTAAACTTCATCTTCGAGCCAGTGCCTTTACTTACAACGAAGTAAGATTTGATATAGATCTTTGAAAGTAATTTAAAATATAATAAGTTTAATAGAAAATTAAAGATTAAAATGTTGACCAAGAGTTTGCTAATTGTTTACCTTACTTTTTCCTATCGTCGAAAAAACTACTCATCGGAGGTAATCGAGCTAAAACGTAGGACAGGAAGTGAACATTGCCTTTGCAAGCCAAAATTTACGCCCTTCTTTAGGCAGTCCTAATGCTAGACATGAAATTTAACTTTTACGATATAAACTGACGAAATCCATGTTATCTCAATGTTTGCTTTTGATTAACAAAGGACGGTGAATTTTAAAAGTCTAATTATCAGAGGCGCATTCCACCAAAACAGGCATTCGACACTGTCGCTCCTCGTCCATCCGCACCCAAAAACTTGCTTGCAAAAGGGAGATAACTAAATGACGGCCTACCAGAGCAATTGAATCCACCACTATCAAATTCGTAACCATCCAAACAGGTACACTTGTAACTTCCAACGATGTTTGTACAGTCTGTGTTTTCACCGCAAGGCTCTTGCAAACATTCATTCACGTCTGAAACACAGTTCAAGCTTCTTATTCACATTGAATACAAGTAAGAAGATTCTGAAAAGATTCCGATTTTAAGTGTGTAGCGGCCATGTTTATATATTTCTATATCCAAATAATGTTTACAACAAAAACTATGATTACAAGGGACTCATAGTAATTATATAATACTCAGTCAGGACCATTGTGTTTGACGCATTTCTACTTAATCTCAAAGCCTCGCATGAGGATCCATTACCTTCACACAGTGTTCTGTTGCTGTCGACGCCAATGTAACCATCATTACAGGTGCAGTTAAATCCACCGCCAATGTTAATGCATGTTGCCTTCTGGTGACAGTCATCAATGTTTTCCGTACATTCATTGATATCTGAAAACGAATGTTTATCAAAACAACTATATTACACAAATTAGCCTGAGCTTAAATAGCTAAGAATTTTAATGGATGTTCTGTTTTTAGCTAAGAACACGATTTGAACTAATTTGGGATAACTGGATCTTCACATTTTTCAAATTTCTCAAAATGTTTGGTGCAATATAATTGAATGTTGCCTTATTACAAATTACTTGCAAAAACAACTGTTTAACTGAAAAAGGAAAGCAGATGAGCTTACATTCGCAGATCAAACAGACATTACTTCACCATCCAATTATGCTAAATTAGTTCCAATCGTGTTTAAGAAAGAATACACACATATTGGCCGTGAATTCAAAACAAACAATCAATCACCACACACCCTTAGTTTGGTACAGCAGATACCACATGAAGGAAAACGATGTATCACACTAAATCCAAACCACCATATTCACCTGCCAACATCTCATCTTAAGATGGTATCGATACGAGTTTCTAATTCCTGAGATTCCAGTATTGATAATAACGCTTTTATACAATGACAAACGTTGGATTTGCCACATCGCTTAACTCACAGATCACCTTTCAGTCGTGCTTGCGTGATTGATTTGTGTATGCTACAGTGACTTTTGCAGTTTAGTATCCCAGCTGTGTGCAGTAGCTATGACAAAATTGCTACATGAAAGTGGGTCATTGAGCCGTCCTGTGTGAGGATGGGAATGTGACTCGGAGGTGCTTTCTACTGTCATAAATTTTAAAGCGACCATGCTGAAAGTCTGCAATTGTATAGTATAACGTTGATGGCACGCAATGAAGGCAAGTAGTTCAATAGGCTTGATCATACACTGCTGTTCAGGAGAAAGAAAATATCAATTAATTACCTCTACAGCCTTTCTCATCAGCGTCGAGGCGATAGCCCTCTGAACAGTGGCAAACATAACTTCGAAGAGTATTTTCACATATTTGATCGCAAAATGGTTCACTGGAGTCAAAATCTCTCTCTTCTTCGCATTCGTCAAAGTCTGCAAATATACATGATACAAGATTGAGAAGATCATCCTATACCTGTAAAATTCCATCCAGACCAAGCGTTTGGAAAACCTTCTCGTAATGGTTTATGAAAATGAAGAATAATGGCATAAACAATCTTCTGATCACCATAACAATATGATCAATTTCCTAGAGATAACAGTTTACATTGATTGAGAGAGCACAGCCATATTATACGTAACAGTAAGACTTCGTTTGTAGACTCCGACACATAGTGGGTTATTTCTTCACATACAAATATTAAGCCGGTGCTTGTATGCATTATTTATAACAATGATTATAATATAAATTCTAACTCATGAGAAGCCCGCGAACTTGTAAAAGTCCATACAAGGTTTACGGAGACATGCCATACTCACCAAAGCATTTCGTGCCATTCCCTATCAACCCTGTCGGACATTCTCCACATTCGAAACCTATCGACGGTGCTTTATCGTCGGTACAATTGACACCAGGAAAACATGGATTATCTGCACATGCGTCGTAGTCGTCTTGACAAAAGTCACCGGTGTAGCCAGGTGGGCAATCGCACGTTACAACCTTTTAATAGAAAAAGGCAAGTTTCAAATGTTTGGAGGTTGGGAGAATTTTTCGAGGATTAATCTCTTGCTAACTAATGTGAGAGGAACTGACAATGATGACAAGTAAACTCGTTTAATTTGCTATGAAGCCATTATATGAATACACTAACATAACGTGATACATCATAACTTCAGATAATTTCAGAAGTACATGCGTTCTATGTTATAGTTTACTATATCAACCTAAGTGAATACATAAAGCTTAAAGTGTATCCTGCTGTGCTGTTCATATTCTTTTTCGTTAAGACTAAATCCGGTCACCTACCTCAAATTTGTCATTTACGAGATCTGACCCTTCTACGGATATATTGTAATTGCAACTGCCACCATTTTGGCAGTCGCATACTTTGACTTGAAGCACAACGGCAGTACTGGCTAAAGTATCGGTAACAATGATTGATATATTGACTTTTTAGTGTCCTGAGGGGTCCATATGAAGTTACCATCTGTTGATCAGAAACAATAAAGCATTTGCTTATATTGGTCACTGTTGGCCGTAAATACTGAAGAACACCATCGAAAACCTAGATCTTTTTAACCATATCATTGTTGGCATAATGTTTTGAATGTGCGTATTAATTATCTTACCTTGGTCAATGGAAGCGCCGAGCACGGGATCCGAAAGTTTATATGTTTATGGTGTCTCCGGGGTTCGGATCTGTCGCATCCAATTTTAATGATATGGCCTTACCAACTTCCACTTCTAATAAGAACTGCCTTTTATCGTTACATTCGGAGGGAAGTTACCTGGTCATCACATAGCAAAAAATGGAATCGTTACATGTCTACACAACATTCTAGATTACTTCTCGGTGCATACTCAAAATAGAGTGAGATTCGACCTACCCAAATCTGTTTGCTGTTGTCGTATTTGTGTTGATGAGTTCCTTGTCAAAAGACCAATCTCTTCTCTCTCCGTAGCCAATGAATCAAACAGACATTCCTGATCGTCGCCACAGTTTGATCTGATCTTATTGAGATAAGTTGGGTCTTCTGTTTCATATTTCTTGATAAGCTCGTCCAAGAACAACGGTTTGAATGTTGGGTCGTTGTAATCTGACCACGACTTTCCTCCTTCATACAAGAAGAGTGACTGATCGACTGATATGTTCCCTGTGTGGAACAATTGTGTTATAATTATGTAACAATATTAACAGTACTGTTAAAGGCCTGTGCCTTGGTCACTGGAATATTCAACATATTACGAACAAAATTGATCAGTTAAGATTTTGGTTTTGCTACACCAAGAATGTCTTTGATGTGTTAATTATCAGTGAAACTTTTCTCAATGACTTTCACTCTGACACTGACTTTCTGATCGATGGTTATGACTTATGCAGAAAAGATAGGGCAACAGGTATAGGAGGTGGGCTTCTTGCATTTGTGAAGTCACAAATTTTGTTCAAACGCAGGAGAGATCTTGAGTCCAATTCAGTAGAGATGATTGTTCTCGAACTTGAAATGAAAAGTGCACGCCCACTGATTGTAGTTGGAGTATACAGGCCACCCGCTTCCTCAATTTCAGTAGACATCGAAATTGAATCAGTTATTGAAACTCTTTATCTTGAAGATAAAGAAATTGTCGTCTTGGGAGATTTCAATTTTAACTTATTATCTCAGAATGGTAACAATCACTATATTTTTAAGTGTATGGATTCAATGAATTTTACACAGCTTGTCTCTGTTCCAACCAGACCAGTGTCGGGACTCTCCTTGATCACGTGTATGTCAGTTGCCCACAGAATTTTTCATCTGTCTGTGTTGCTGAAGTTGGCCTATCTGATCATTATCCTGTTTTTGTTGTACGACGTTTGAATGCATGCTCTGATACCACTGGTTCCCATATTACGATTAAGTCAGACAGTTTCGTAATTTTATTCCCAAGCACTTTGTTGGGATCTGGAATCTACCTCATGGCCAGATGTCCAAATGTCTGATGATGTGGATACTACTTTCATAATTGGACTAACTCCTTCAGTCGTATTTGTGATGCGCTTGCATCAATTATCTTAAGACATGTGGGTAGGATTCGATGACCATCTAGATTCTCTCCTGAAATTCTGGATATTATTTATGTGAGAGATTACAATCTTGTGAAAGCCACTCGGTCCAAAAACTCCAACGACTGGCTTGTGTAAGCGACGTCATTATAATGTCTTCATAAACAACCCTAATAACGCTTCTGTTCTTTGGCGTTCTGTTAATGATATTTTGTCCCGTGGTAACAGTCAGTCTCTCAGCTCAACTTTCTACCATGATGGTAAGAGGCTGAAAAACCACGGGGATATCGCCAAGGCTTTCAATATTCATTTTACTAGCATCATTGATAAGTTTCGTCAGCATTTTGACAACACTCGTGATCTCAGTATAACCAAAGCTTGGGTTAACTCGTGCCATGGTAACTCTTCACCAAGCTTCCAAATTCCTCCTGTCACTGTTGACTTTGTGAAAAAGCATCTTTCTTTGCTCGATGAAAAGAAGTCTCCTGGTAATGATGAGCTCTCCTCAAAATTTCTGAAGATTGGTGCGCCATGTATTGCTGATTGTGTTACCAGTATTTTTAATATGTCAATAACAAATGGGGTCTTCCCTACTTGTTATAAATGTGCCCGTGTTGTTCCCATTCACAAGGGTGGTTCGAAAAGTGATGTAAACAACTATAGGCCAATTTCGATTTTGCCCTTCCTCTCTAAAATCCTGGAAAAGCATGTTTACATTAGCCTTTTTAACTATTTGCATATGAATCATTTGATTGTTGAGTCCCAATCTGGCTTCAGAGAACATCACTCATGTCACACTGCTCTGATTAAACTGACGGATCATCTATTTTCGAACATTGATTCTGGTCTCTTCAATGGTTTATTATTTTTGGATCTACGTAAGGCCTTTGATCTGGTTGACCATGATATTCTCATAGATAAACTTGCTATTTATGGTGTTTCCGGGTCATCCCTCCGTTGGTTTCGCTCGTACCTGACAGACAGAACTCAGCTTGTTCAGTATCTTGGATGTGAGTCTGAGGTCTTGCAATTGTTAGTGGCGTCCCTCAAGGGTCTATTCTTGGCCCTCTGCTTTTTTGATTTTTATCAACGACCTTCCCCTTTGCCTTAACAAGGTGAGTTAGATATGTTCGCTGATGACCAGACTTTGTGTGTTTCAGGTAATAGCGTCGATAAATTACTTCTCGTATGAACGATAATGTTGTCCCAATCTCATCGTGGGTTTCTAATAATGCTATGGTTGTCAACACGGAGAAAACTAAAAGTATGGTTATTGCTTCTTGCCCTAAAATTAGACATGTTACTAACACTGAGGCCTCTATTTGTGTCACGATACAAGAAACAATTATCTCCAATGTCTCTTCTCACATCCTTTTAGGCGTTTCAATTGATTCAACTTTAAGTTGGGATGTTCACGTTGATAACCTGTGTAAGAAACTTTCTACCAGAATTGGTATCCTTCGCAAACTACGTCCATTTGCCACTACGAGTACTCTTTTGGTTGTGTACAATGCACTTTTCCTTTCTTTAATTGATTATTGTTGCACTGTTTGGGGTAATACTTCGAAGTCAAATCTTCACCGTATTTACAAACTCCAGAAGAGGGCTGGAAGAGTAATTTTAGGGGTTGACATTAGTGTTCCCTCACGAACTATCTTTTTAACTTTGCACTGGTTGCCGATTGACCTTCGTATTATCTATTTCACCGCATTGTTGACATTCAAATCATTGAATGGCCTTGCACCCTCTTATTTGAGTGACGTTTTTCATCGAATTTCATCAAACACCCGTAATGCCAGTCATGGAAATTTGTGTGTTCCAAAATTTAAGACTACCACAGGTCAAAAGTCTTTCTCTTTTCGTGCTGCAACTACTGGAATACAATTCCCCCTGCGATTAGAAATACCTCAACTTTAGCCACTTTCAAAGTAAAGATGCGAGATTATCTTATGACGAAGTTTACAAATGAGGGTTCAGATCTAGATTAATTTATTTCTTTTGTTGCAATGAAGATGTTACTCATCCTTTTTTGCACACTTGCTGTATTTACATGTACATTGTCTTTGCTATTTATACGCATGTACTTTTTTTTCGAGCTCACAGAGGGCTCTGATGTAAATTACAATTTGTTTTGTAACTCAGATTACCCTCTTTAAATAAAGTCTAATAATAATAATAATAATGATAATAATAATAACACAGAAAGGTGATGCTTCTCTCTTATTGCGAGGCGTCCGATTGGAGGGGAAGCTGTAAGCATTGAAAACATTTATTGAAACTGCATGCATATAACACTGTCTTCCCAGCTGCTAAACCACAAATTAAAGGTTTGACGGCATTTTGAAAATAGGATAAGTAGGATAGATGGAAGTTTGCGCAATCTTACCATGGATATGTTGAACTTGTTTCCATGTTCAATTCTCAATGGGAAATAGGAAACTCGATTAAACACAGGCATTGGGTTGGTAGGATTATGACAAACGGGTAAAACAGTATAATCCTTTGTTGTGTGCGCAAAGAAATTTGCTATCATAAATAGCTCTAAAATCCACCCACGACCTTACAAAGAAATTATCCGCAAAATCAAAATCATATAAGCAGTCTTTATACTTGTTCATCTCTCTCCTCTCCTCTCTCTCTCTCTCTCTCGCTCTCTCTCTCTCTCCTCTCTCTCTCTCTCATTCTCTCTCTCACATACACTTAAATAAGTGATGTCAAATAATGATGATCTACTCACATTGCTGACCAAATTCGAAGTACTCGGCGTCTGTAAAGTTGTCACCTGTAGGTTGCTTTATGTTACCGTCTGGGAGTTTGAAATCGTTTGTAGGATCGCCATCCCAAAATCCTTGTAAGATGGGATGTCAATAAATGTAAAATTACTAGCTACGGCTGCGAAGTTGAGGCAATTTAAAATATTTGTTACATCCTAAACATCCTAGTTGTTAGTCAGATCTACTCACAGCTGAACATTCATTGTGATACTGTAAATGTTTTTTCAGCTAGAATGGTTGTAGCTAAGTAAGCTGGAGTCAAATTATCATACTTCATTAACAATTTGTCAAAGTGTTGTTTAAGGTAAAATTAAGAACCCACTAATTGAATTTAAATTCCCAATTCAAAAAGAAAGTATAGACCTAATTGACAACGTTGAACAGTACTGAAATTAAAATGAAAACTGCTGGGGCAAGGGACTGCTGTACAAATGTTTACTTTGGTCAATGAAGCCAACTCTGTGTAGTTATGTTTAGCCTCTCACAATAGTATATTCGATGTGGAGTTTGGTCTGCAGCATGTGCAATTTACCTAGTAAGCCTGTAACACGACCTTTGAACTCTTCTGGTGCCGAAAACAGGACATCAAGCATCTTCTCTGCGACTCCGATAGATATCGACATTTTGGATGTAAATGATGCGACAAATCTAACTTTAGCACCCGACCCTACAGTGGATTCTTCTTGTTTTAATGACATAGAAACGTTGGTGCCGTTTGGAGTAAATGGTTCTGGTGGTGTAAAAAATTTCAAAGTGAATCAAAGTAGCAAAAACGATTGCGATAATCTAAAGTCAGTATGCTTGCCATCGTCTAAGTATGTTCGATCACATTCTGTGCCTGAAATTATAAATGCAAAACGCAGAGAGAACAAGACAACAAACCACTTTTTGATGAAAAAAATAAAATTCGATTGAGATTGTCGACGATACAGAAAACTAATGCATGCATGCTTTGAGTACATGTAAATTTATATGAGTATGCACATATATGTGTAATAGGACACTAAATTTTGGATTATAACTGGAATACTGCGGATACTTCGCATCTGACAACGTCGGCTTGCAAACCCATAGATTTGCGTCCCAACAACTTAAACATTGTGATAAATAGCAAACGTAGGTTTCAATTAAAATCAACATAGGTAGGTAGAATGGTGAGTGGGGGTTGTTTGGTGACTGAGTGATGAGTTAGTGAGTGAGTGAGTAAGTGAGTGAGTAAGTAAGTAAGTATTACTAAGTAAGGGACTGGACATAAATTACAGGGGGGGGTGGCCGGTGTTTTTCGAAAAAACCGCTGCGTAAAAAATAGTGACCCTTCAAAAGTTCATGCACAAAAATTAGTGACCCTCCCCCTTATCCGTGCATGAAAATAAGTGACCCTCCCCTGTTACTCAATACCCCCAAAAAAACCCGCAATGTGTTAAAGACCCCCTTCTGACTTGCTATACTTTTTAAGTCGCCCTTCCGAAAGGAAGGCAAAATGTGGCCGATATAACGCGTTGTCCAAGAAATATCAAATCATATGTGTGTGATAATTCATGTAAATGTACTTTGCTTGAAGTGGCAGGTAAAAAGTGCATGCCTGTACAAAAAATGTAATTTTTAGATTTTATCGATAATGTTGATTCACTATACATGTAGTCGACTATAAGAAAACTATGAACGTGTATTTTCCAGTATAAAACTAGCTATATCTGTTCATATACAGATGTTTAATAACTGATATAGATATACTTGATTAGCATGGGTTGTTACAAGTGCACATGTGAACAAGATATTTGATTTTGGAATTTCTGTCAAAATGTTGATCCACTATACATGGGAGTCTATGACAAAACTATACATGGGAGTCTATGACAACACTGTCAAAAAATTTTCAGAATTAAAAATTTGCACTATTTGTGCATATATGGACCCTGAATAATTGACATAATTGTGCTTGATTAGAAGAGGGTGGTAAAATGTGCATCTGTGTACAATAACTTTGTTTTTGGAATTTCGCATAAAATGTTGATCCACTATACATGGGAGTCTATGACAAAACTGTGAAAAAAAATTTTCAGAATTAAAAATATGCACTATTTGTGTATATATGACCCTGAATAATTGACATAATTGTGCTTGATTAGAAGAGGGTGGTAACACGTGCATCTGTGTACAATAACTTTGTTTTTGAATTTCGCATGAAATGTGGATCCATTATACATTGTAGTCTATGAAGAAACTATGAATAATTTTTTTTAAATACAAAACTTGGCAAATCTGTGTATTTATGTATGCTTGATTATTGATATTTATGTTCTTGATTAGACTAGAGTGGTTACAAGTCCATGTGTGTGTAAGAAATTTGATTTTGGAATTTCACCGAAATGTTGATTCACTATACATGGCAGTCTATGGTGAAACCCTATGAATAATTTTTTTCCAATACAAAAAATAGGTAAATCTGTGCATATATGTACACTGAATTATTAGTACTAATGTTCATGATAGACTAGAGTGGTTTCAAGTCAATGGTTGTGCAAGAAATTTGATTTTGGCATATCACTTAAATGTCGATTCACTATACATGGCAGTCTATGATGAAACTATGAATAATTTTTTCCAATACAAAACTTGGTAAACCTGTGCATTTATGTACACCTAATTATTAGTATTAATATTCATGATTAGACTAGAGTGGTTTCAAGTCAGTGGTTGTGCAAGAAATTTGATTTTGGAATTTCACCAAAATGTTGATTCACTATACATTGTAGGCTATGAGGAAACTACAAATAACTCATAGGTTATCTGATCCTAAATTGTTATTCAAAAGTTGTTCGGCCTGAAGCTTCCAGTTGTTATTGATGACACTATGCACTATTCTGAACAGTTTGTATTCTGTCAATGTCCTCAAAAAATTAAAAAATGTACATACAGCGACATGAACGTTTGACACCGACCTATACCCAATGTATTGTCAATGGGAGAATGATGTCAAATAAGTAATCTCCCAAATTGTTATTGAAAGAGTTATTATAGGGGACAGTTATGCACAATAGTGTTGAATAAGTAGAAATCATGACAACTTAAATCAATGTGGCTGCTTGGATCATCAATACATTGTTTATTATACCTGAAATTTGCGCCCGAAGGGCGCGCCGAAAATGGTAATGGCAGAAAATGAAAGTGCCAGGAGGTATTTTTTCTTTTTTCAGTATTCCATAACGTGCACATGCAATTTCAGCTTTGATGCATGAAAAAAGGTGACCCTCCCCCATAGGCTTGCACAAAATTTTATGACCCTTCAAAAATGCTTGCGCGAAAAATGGCGACCCACCCCCAAAAAACACCGGCCCACCCCCCCCTGTAAT
Organism: Ptychodera flava; assembly: GCF_041260155.1. NCBI lineage: Eukaryota > Metazoa > Hemichordata > Enteropneusta > Ptychoderidae > Ptychodera > Ptychodera flava. The sequence goes on along the minus strand of NC_091945.1, from coordinate 9,799,891 downwards.
TTGTGTCCAGTCCCTAAGTAAGTATCTATATATCTATGCACGCATACATGCTTGCTTGCGTGTATGTATCTATGTATGTATGTACTTACCAACATACATGCGTACGTATATGTGCCCTAGTACTTCTGTATGTTATACAAAGATATTTTATGTCTCAGTGTTTGCGTTCCGTCATGTGCCTCAGTATGTGTGTTTACGAACCCCGCAAAATGAAAATGAAAAGAGGTTTAACTACAGTAATATAGTTACGAAACTTACGATCATCAAGAAACGTCTTATTAAATAGCTCTCCATCGACGAGTACGTCATAATCGGTACCATCGTCTGTCAGCTGGACTTGAACCTGTTTAAAGGTAAATGCATCCGATTTCTTTAATAAGATGACAATAAATTTAATCTTAAAAGTTATTTTCAGTTTATTTTAATGTCTCTAGTGTTCTATATTTCGTTTTTTATCGAAGCATGTTCTATTACACTATATGGTTGGATAACTATTCTTTGTCTTTTGGCCGCAGATAAATCATCTGAATCTACTTGCCTGCTTTTGATTATTCACTTCGATCAGAAATTATGGTCTGACGGCACCAATATAATTAATGTTAGAAACCTTACCGTAGAACTGTTCTGTTGTTTTTGCAGCAAATGCTACAAACACCGTGGCTTGACTCAGTGTGCCATTCTTTGTTAGTGCCCTAGCTGTTCTTCCTTGTAAATTGAAGATGTCGTCATCAACATGCACCAACGTGTACTCGCCTAATCCATTAAAGGTGTACGATACGCCATCGAGAGTTTTCATGTGGGGATCTCCAAGCATCCAGCCTATGATTGATGACAATATTTTGCTCAGCAATTATATTATATTATTTATATTATATTATATTATATTATATTATATTATATTATATTATATTATATTATATTATATTATATTATATTATATTATATTATATTATATTATATTATATTATATTATATTATATTATATTATATTATATTATATATATTATATTATTATATTATATTATATTATATTATATTATATTATATTATATTATATTATATTATATTATATTATATTATAGTATATTATATTATATTATATTATATTATATTATATTATATTATATTATAGTATAGTATAGTATAGTATAGTATGTATAGTATAGTATAGTATAGTATAGTAGTATAGTATATTATAGTATATGATATGATAGATATGATATGATATGATATGATGTGATGTGATTGATATGATATGATATGATATGATATTATATTATTACATTATAATTATATTATATTATATTATATTATATTATATTATATTATATTATATCATATCATATCATATCATATCATATTATATTATAGCATATAATATATAGTATAGTATAGTATAGTATAGTATAGTATAGTATAGTATAGTATAGTATAGTATATTTAGTATAGTATAGTATAGTATAGTATAGTATAGTATAGTATAGTATAGTATAGTATAGTATAGTATAGTATAGTATAGTATAGTATAGTATAGTATAGTATAGTATAGTATAGTATAGTATAGTATAGTATAGTATAGTATAGTATAGTATAGTATAGTATAGTATAGTATAGTACAGTATAGTATAGTATAGTATAGTACAGTATAGTATAGAAAAGAAGATTATTTAGTATAGAGTAGTATGTAGTAGAGAATAAAAGAGTATAGTTGAGTATAGAAGAGTTTATAAGTATGGTATGATGTGATATGATATACTATACTGCAATATACAGTATATCATAGCATCCCATACTTAATGATACAATATTGAACGTAAATTCCGGTGAATATGTGTAACCCTTGCCGTACCTCTGAAACAAAACAATTCAAGCATTTCAGTAACACATCAGTGGTAATAGATAGACCACTATTAAAGACCTACAAGTGGGACCCTGGCTTTCTCATTGCCAATTTTCAAATATATTAGTAGTTCTCAATGATACAGGATTGCAGCAAGTATTTGACTTACCCCATATAGGTGGAAAGTACCCATTACATGTTCCTGGTGGTCGTTTCTCGGCATACAAGTCACAAAAATATGGATCCCTTGAATACTGGCAGCAGTAATAACGTGGCAACACATCTTCGTCTGGAAATTAGAATGACCAGATATGAGAAGTGTGTTATTGAGCCTTTGTCCAATTTCTCATGTTCTAATAGTTTTTCATAAAATCGTGAAATGAAACTGAATGACATGATTACTCATGGCAACTTTTCACTTATCATAAGTTTATTTTATCGCGCCAGATTAAACATCTGCCGTGAAAGCTAGTTTCTCTTTAGTACACGTGACACAAATGATACCTAAGTTATACTATGAAAAGTAATGTATACATGTAATTTGGGCATCAAGCTGTCAGTACTTTAACAATTTGTACGGACGGCGCAGACATTTCACCACAGATCAATATTCATATAATCGAAAAAAGTACCAGGGAATATTCGTAAATACACTAAATAATCCAGATCGATGTAGGACTGAAAAATGACCATTTCAAAACGAAGTACTCACTGTACCAAAGTCTGTACAAATACCAATTGAACCATCTCCACCCCACGAAACGGCCGCCAAATTGCCATCGCTCCATAAAACTACTATCCCATGCATATCTACCGTAACCTTCCACCAACGTGTGATCAGACCGGTAGCGACATCTTTGCCCTGCTCCCCATGGGTTGGGGAAAATGGTTTGGATCGTAAAACTTCGGCCTATGGGCGAAAACTGTTAGTTAATTTCTGACCCAGAAACCTGTATATAAAAATAATTCTCGCGCCGTGATTGTAATACGAAATTCTGAAACACATTTCATCAAACAGTAAAATTGCAAGCGTTCCCAGGTGGGTAATGTTGGTCTCTTCTAAATTTTGTAACATATGATAAAAAAAGATGGTATATACTACAGCGAATATTTTATTCAATTTGACGTGTATTATCGACTGGTGAATTTTTAATGTATCGGATTGAGAACATTTTCTTTTAGAAAGTACATTATTGACAAGAAATGTTTGTGCTCGACAATACTGCTTGCCTTGCCGTCGGTTGATCTCTGAAAGTAAATTTGGATCGATGTCGTCATCATTGAGTTTTGCGCTGCTTCTCCATCCTCCTCAGTGCCACTGCCGAAAGAATTATCTTGCCTTCCCTGTCCAAATCCACAAGGACAGGTTCCAAGTCCCCAACTCCATGTGTCCGGATGAGGTTGTCGATAGTACCACTCAAGGCAATATTTCTTTGGATTGACCGTGTATCGGTAATGGTTTTCAACACGAAATATCCACCTTCCTTTCTTGTTTGTGTTCCATTGTACTGATCAGGCCGGTATTTTTGATGAAGCAAGGAAAGTTCCGATTTTTGTACGTTACGTACGTAGTGATATTTATACGAACTGTAGTAGTAGCTGTAGATTCCATGGTAACCGATAATGACGTCATTGTTCTCGCGCACTTTGTAGTTCCATTTCATTTCATCTTCCATGTAATTGATGGCAACGAATCCGTACACACCGTCTGTCACTAAAGCTGCTTGAAAAGTGTTGGTCTGGAAACAAAATAAAATAATCCAGAAACCCTGAATGAGTTGAATTCATTCATTAAGAGGCCCGAAACTGTAAGCGATAGTATTTGGTAATCGACGTAGACTTGTCAGGACAAGTTAGTACTTTTCACGGTAAATGTCGTGCGACGATGTTTGAATATTTGCCCTAAAGTACAATAATTTTCCCAAGAAAGGCTATCCATCGCCAATCGCACCGTTTATAATCTCGTATAAATAGACAGAAATATAAAGTCTTAAACAGAAAGTTACATACACAGGACCGTGGGCGCACAATGAGGGATTACTGATGACACAGCCATTTCCATACACTTGGTTTATCAGGGGGTAAACACTACCTGTTCCACACTAGGGGGGTGTGGAGTATTCAATTATCGCCTGTCTGAATATCAAAATCGCGGTCTCAACTGAACAAGATCATATTCCGTGGATGGGAGAACTATTAAACTATTAACCCCTCCATCGTCGCGTCTGCCTAACAGTCAGTGCAAACATTGAGTGGCAATACAGCTTTTTATAATACTACACGATGATGACAGTAATATTTATATCCAGGTAAGTTGCTAAATTTAATGAATCATAGACAACATTTTCGCCTACAATTTGGCAACATAACAGCGCTTGCAGCGATCAACAGCCTGTCGTGAGTTGGCAGACTTTGCTGAGGTGACCCGAGGCACAGAAGTGAAGGTGAATATCTTGACAGCGGAGTAGACGTAATTCAGATGACATCACGGATTTGATATCCATGATGACATGTACGTAGATGAGTGCATATATTATGCGACACAACAGTAGAACAAAACGTTGTGACATTCATATATTGGAGATGGGAATGGCAAATTCGAACTTGGATTATTAGTTTTCACTTCGCCATGATGTAAGGAGTAATGCGGGCCAGCCCCCGCGTGGTCAAGAATGGTCTTTACCGTCGAGGGACTCTTGTCTGCATGTGCTGGTTACAAAAATTCAGAGCTACTAGATGGCCTTTTGAGCTTGATAAAGGAAAATCAAATGAGTATTGAACTCCACTTATCGGCAATCGCTTCAAGTTGAATATTTGTCACAAATCGACTGGCTGTGAACGAGATCGACGCAAACAAACAAACAACAAAATGGCTGTCATTTGCGAGGAACTTTAAGATGTACTGATTGCCAATGTTCTGAAGTATACAAGAACAGACATAAACCATTCGCTTTTGGTAAAACTAAATGCAACACGGCTCTGAAATAGACATATTCCTATAGGATTTTTTCGTGCACTACCGAAGACTCAATCGATGATACAATCACTGGCTGACTTTCTTTGATCCGTCGAAGTCGGCATGAATAAGTTTATATACCTTACACGTACTTCCGCTGAAATAACGTATATAAATTTTTATCATTTGTTACAACCGAAAAAACCTGTACCCACATAAGGAGGGTAACTTAGCATGAAATTGTTCGCGTCCGCTATGTTTGCTTCGACCAGCTGGGATAAACATAGTTTTGACCGTATGATAAATTTGAATAATCATGATGGACCTTTTGTTATATTATATGCAAATATGGGTCAAGTGGTCGTTCAGGAACACATTTTTCAATACATGCGTTCTCCGACAAAATGGAACTATTTTTCCGTTTATTTTCGACTCAAGTCAAGTCGCGATACATTCACAGACATCATATGCAAGATTCAATGACAATGAATGCCTAAAACATGGCAAAATTATGGGATCCTGGGACCAAACATGGAACGTCCGGGTATTGTTACATTTGCATACATTTACTATAATCCGGCTTTTATAGGAGAATTCCTGTTAAGGGAGAGACACACGTTAGATGATACTTATTTTAAACTCACTTTTTGTCAATAAATTTCACTTTTAGACCCAACACATTATCTATTTTCTGTTAGCCTTTTATCCAAACATTATGAAAAATATGTTTATTTTTCCGAAATCACAGTGTTTGTGACCATTTCTCTCAAAAATATGCGTTTTTTTAGTTATTTTACCTAAAAACTTAGGTGTTACAGGACTATGGCGACTTGAGATCTTTAACAGAAATCAACAATTGAGTAGTCTGGGAAAAAAACAGTGTCCCAGATTTTTTCTATTCCCTTTTGTTTCAGCACAATAAGGTTTGAAAGTAACAACTCTGGGTTTTTGAATAAATTACCGGGTTTCGTTCACTTTAGCAAGAATTTATCTTGTTCTATCAATTTTACCGAAAATCTGGGACACCGTTTTTCCCCAGACTTCTCAATTGTTGATTTCTGTTAAAAGATCCCAAGTCGCCATAGTCCTGTAACACCTATTTTTTTTTAGGTAAAAAACTCAAAAACGCATATTTTTGAGAGAAATGGTCACAATCACTGCGATTTTGGAAAATAACATATTTTCATAATGTTGAGATATAGGGCTAACAGAAAATATATATGTGTGGGGTCTAAAAGTGAAATTTATTGAGAAAAAGTGAGTTTAAAATAAGTATCATATAACGTGTGTCTCTACCTTAATGTCAGGTGTTATTTCAAACATAATGTATTAGGAAGGGATATATCAAGTTGAAGTGCCTTATATTCTGAAACATATCCACGAAAGCCGCGGTGACCCTGGCTGACCGCCTTAACATTGCTTCTGCTGCTTGACACGACTTCATACGGAAAGTGGCTTCATTTAACTTATAAAGTGTAAATATTAGATCAAACTGACCTTGACATTCGCGCATTGCACTTTCGAAATTAGCGACAGTTTTACACTGTTCGATTCGGTAAGCAGATTAAATGCCTAGGTTCCAGTTTTATTTTATGATTTATCATTCTGCTACTAAGCATTCTGCTCGAAACTATCAATCTGGGATTTACAGAATCGGATGGCTACATTCAGAAAAAGCAAACAACGATACTTATTTACGAGGAAATGAATTAAAGATGACAAGAATTTCTAACATCGCTAATATCAAAACATCTTTTGCGAGCAATTTTCGTACGACCACCTTATTTTTCTTAGTCAATAAGAACATCTGTTGTTTGTCGATTTCATGATCGCAATAGAGATAATTAATCGTAAAAATTTTGGTTTGTAATTGTCGCATTGATGGACTCAAATATAAGAGCACTTGTTCATCATCAGACCAGTCAACTGTCACAGTTTAATAAGTGACAGTTGCATATAAAAATGAATAAGTATGTATTTAAATCCGTAATCGAAATTTAAAGAGACGGGAGGAGTCATGTAATAACTACTAAATGGCTTCTTAATATATTCCAGTCATGTGACTATTTCTGGTTGTTAAAAGTTTCTTTATGGGCGATCTCGTTATCGATTGGTTTTTTTAGTTTTCTACAATGTCGCTTCATCAGCTACTGAGTCCCTGTTTTACAGAATTAAGCTGAGTTACTTGTGAAATAGATAGGTAACACTATGTTTCGACGATATAATATACTTACATTTGATTTTGTATAGGCCACCGGTACAGCCGCTACTTGGTACCAAGTTATTAAAAGCATCCACTCTGCTTTGAAGTCGTAAATCTCGGATCATAATAATACCACCAGTACCAATAGTAGTAGGCGGTTCTGGATAGGCAACTCTATTATCCCTGACGTATTTACTAGCTCTGTCCAACATTTCATGGTCTTTATCAGAAGCGTATTTCCCAGGACTCCGATCATATACCTACACGGGGAAGTTAGAGCGCTCATCAACGTCAGTTTAGCGAGAATTATCGCGGTTGGCATACTCACATTTTAAGTGGTCGTAATCTGTTACTGAAGAGTTGCAGATAGAACAGCATACTTGCAGTACATCACTCTTTTTGCAAGGATTCATTCAATTTTCATTATTTTGCTAGCCAGGATTTAAATATTGCTATGGTGCACATTTTAACACGACAATTTATCGTAGGTTAGTTGAGAAAGAAACAAATTTATGCATATTTATGGCAATAACCCGATATCCTGGCTGCGTGTTTGTCCCTTTTAACATTTCTAAACCAGTTAAGTCCTTGCTGGTTTGGTCAAATTTTGTAACGTTTTTACATTATATTCTATAACACTATATGATAAAAAATTTTTCTGGTAAAATGATCTCAAAGTTAGAATAGTAGTTAACTCAGTTTTGCTTATGATGAATTAAATAGAATTGTTAATATCTGTCTTTAAACCAACGTTATTAAAGGATGGCAATAGATAAACGCAAAACAATGTTGTCGTGTTCTCTACGAATACTATAGTTTAAAAATGAAATAAATTTCTTTAATGGTTTTTGACTTCAATTAATTTACTGGGGGTATGTCATCTTTGGTAACATTGCTATGAAAAAGTGACAGTGTTGATATATGCAAATCAACGTGAACTTTGAGTAGTTGTATCGTAAGAATTATGTGAGCAGGCTACAAATGTTTCATTGCTTAATCAAATGAACCACATTAACTTTGCATATGTTAGTTTAGACATAAGTTGTCATGAAAAAGCGATGTGTTTTCGTCGATGTGTATTGTTCAATGACATTAAGTATAAATGATGTGCAGAACTTACAAACTTACGATGCAAAGATGCTCCTTCTCAACCAGGGCCCTAATGGTCTACGATATCGCATTTTATCGCGGTGAAATAACAGTTAATTGATTAGAAGTGGAATAAACATCATAGAAGGCATACGTTTGACATAAGAGATCTGTCTAGATATGTCGTCCCAACTAATGGTGTAACGGTACATCGTAGGTGGGTAAATAACAATTGGCACTATACATCTTATGGACGCACTAGTATCCGAGCTTGGTGACAATCAGTCAACCGAACAAACAGTCCAAAGGTTGTAAAACTTGCCCCTTGAAACACAGTATACTTACATGATAGAAGACTTCGCCAACAGTCGTATCAGAGACATCAACATCATCCCAAAACACAGCCACCATGGGAATTGAAAAGGAGTCATTGTACGTTGAAATCCATTTTTGTAGGGGTTCGGGAAGGCAAATTTTTCATCGTTCACATTTTTGAAGATAATCAAACCATTGTCAGTGAACTGTAGAGAATGAATATGCACCGAGTTAATTCATCTTCCACAAAACGCACGTGTAGGCAGAGGAAATCCAACTTTCAATCAATACTATGCTAATGCAAAAGGGGGAAGCCAATCAGCAGATTTTTGAAAACATGAAACCTGAGGCTGTGTTTTTCATGTTCGTTGATCAGTATTACTTTAACAATATTACAATTTCAAGAACAAAAATAACTGTCTGAAATAGCGAGCCAAAATACTTGGAACACGCCTAATCCAATTAACTTTTCCTCGTAACACGAAAATCTCCCCACTTACACCTCCCTTCCAAAATATCCGAACTACCGTCACACTACTACAAAAGTACTTATTCAGGTTGCCTTGTCTTTGCAAATCATCTCTCTCCATTCCTCTCTGACGAACTATAGGGAACAACCGAATGGTAATCCCTGCTTGCCCGTTGGGCTTTTTCAAGTTAACACATGAGCAATTAACTAAGATTGTCCCTGCTTATCGGAGAAAACAGTGGAACAAATCTAAAAGTAGTATTTCATCAGATTACTTACATAAACGTTACTGTAGAAGTTCCTCCAGAATGGAAAGCTGTCAGGTATGTAATTGTTTCACTGACAAGATCAAACGATGGTGAGGTGGATGCATCCCTATCGTATCGATCTCTCAGTTTAAGATCACCCTCGTTTTCACCAAACGGAAACATTATTATCTCTGAAAATAGTTGTGATAAAAAGTATATAAGCAATGTTTTCGAAATGCAAAAAGAAAGATTCATATAAAATCCTTATAACCGCATAGGTAAACTGTAATTTACAAATCGTTTTCTCATAACCCTATTTGCTAAATGATTAACATCTTAAAAAGCTATGTAGCCTACTATAAAGCAAATGCAGGGGCATTCGCGAAAATTGCACCAGCAAAAATGGCCCTCTTGTGACAAATCCGACTTCATTATAATAATATAGTTTTAACAATAGACACAGTAACTGATCAGCAATTACTCAATAAAATTTACAAAAAATTGAGAACAAAAAAATTACCTTTGCAGTCGAAACCGTCACCTCTATATCCAATCTGGCATATACAATAATAGCTTCCACGGTATTGGTGCAATTTGCATGGAAATGACAACTGTGTAAACCACCGTTACATTCGTCCATATCTATGTAACAAAATGATGAGAGAATGCTTTATAGCGTCAACTTCATGTTCTTACTGACATGAGCAAATTTAACAAAGTACACATTCCTTCAGCGCTTTCAATTCTCCGTCCCTGAAGATTTAAGTATGGCTATAATGCTCGCCTACCGGAAAGCATTACCAAAAGTTTAATCGTAAACCTTACACTTTGCGGCCTACGCTTTTTTACCGTTTAATAATAGTTACCTATGCAAGTTGCATCATCGCTATCGAGGTGATAACCATCTTGGCAAAGGCAATAGTATCCCCTTCCGTCCATAGTTACGGTCAACGTTGACACAAATGTGACTACAGTCGTCATCGTTCGATTCACACTCGTCCACATCTGCCGAGTCGAAAATAAACATAAACGAAAACACAATCGTCACTCGTACAATGCCTGCTGTAACTTTTCGGGCGTTTCTCACGGAAGTGTGTCTATTAGATCAATTTAAAACATACCCTGCTGAGTAGGATCACAGGGCAAACAAAGCCATGCAATATGTACTTATAGTAAGTCAATGTACTAGATGCCTAGTAGGGTGTCTTTAAGTTTCGTCGTCCTTAACTAATAGACATGGAAAAATATCTACGCATTAATAACAACTGCTGCTAGTTTTCGCACCCATTGCTGCAGACCAATTGTGACGTACTCGGAGGATCACTTCAAAAAAAAGTAAAGCAACTGACGAACAGGCTCAAATTCGTACGTGAATTTATTCTTACCTGTGTCACAGGTGCTTCCATCCCAGCCTATTTCACAAACGCAAGAATACATGTTTATCGAATCTCTGCAAGTACCATGGACACACGGGTTACTGAAACATTCGTCAATATCTGTAACGAGAGTGAAAAAACCGTGCGTATATACTATTTGACATTTTCAAAGTGCAGCATTTAAGACGTATATCAGCTATTTATCTACATGCGTTTCTGTAACAATGGCAATACAGCAATACCTAGCAATGGACTCCTAATCTTTCATGTATCGATGCCATAGCACCAATGTGAAATCACCTGTGCTACTTCACTGTAGCCGATTACAGATATTTGTTTGTTTTCTGTTTATCTACATTTGTAACATGTACGTGGATTCCTTGTTACTTTCAAATAAACGTTTTTTATTATAAATGGTTGAAAATATGCTTTCTTAAGGGAGAATGGATATATATAGAGAGAGAGAGAGAGAGAGAGAGAGAGAGAGAGAGGAGAGAGAGAGAGAGAGAGAGAGAGTAAAACAGAGAGAGAAAGGAATACATAATATATATATATATATATATATATATATATATATATATATATATATATATATATATATATATATATATATCAAAACTTTAGCAAGTTTCAACCTGAAAATCACGATAGAATTCATCATGGTGGCAAACTTCCTAGGCGTAACCTTCAACCTCATCAACGGTAAATACCAGCCATTTAGAAAACCCAACGATCGCCCATTATACATCTACACGAGGTCAAAATACACGCCAACTATCATCAAGCACATCAAAGCGGCAATGAATAAATGCCTTCAAGAGAGCCAACCCAACATATGAAATGGCACTGAAAGCAAGCGGATACAAGGAGAACGCATTATACGCAAGAATATGTGCACCACCTATTAAAGAAGAAAGAATGTCAAAACAGCAAGAATGTCAAAACCAATGTTGGGAAAACCTTCTTCAGGCTGATTGAAAAACACTTTCTAAGGACTCCAACCTACACCCAATAATCAACAAGAACAACGTAGCTACAGCTGCAACATGCCTTCGATCATCAACGACCACATCAGAAGAATCGCAACACGCCAGAATGATGCTAAACAGAAGGCCTGCAACTGCCGAAAGAATGAAATTTGTCTTCTGCATGGAAACTGCCAAGTGACATCTGTCATATACAAAAGCATAGTGAAAGAAGAAATTGAAGACACTAAATGCTACTACGGACTAACAGAATCAACATTCAAAAGCCATTACACCAACCACAGGTACTCATTCAACCACAAGAAACATGCAAATAGCACCGAAGTTAAAAACAACCTATAAAAACTAAAACAAGGAGGACTACCTTTTACCGTCACCCGGTCAATCATCACCAGGACAACAGCCTACACCGACGAAACAAAATGATGCAACTTGTGCCTCGCACAAAAACTCTGCAAAATCAATACCGGCAAGACAAAAGGTCAGAACTAGTCTCTAAATCTCGCCACGAAAACAAATTTTAATTGATGAAATAGACCTGCCTTCCTACCTAGAAAATTGAACTGTTTACCACATACCAGCAGCTTCGCTACCTGGCTGCCAAAGAACATATAATCATGCCGGGAGCAATAATTCCTCAGTTGTCTGATGACCGCGAAATATAGCGCGAAACTCAGCGTCATCACTCAGTTACTTTGTCACTTCAGCCTATCCTGAAGTATACAGTATATATATATATATATATATATATAAATATATATATATATATATATATATATATATATAGTGGTATATATATATATATATATATATATATTATATATATATATATATATATATATATATATTATATCTCATCGTTTCTTTTTGTCCACATAATGCTACCCACAATGGACAAGGGATTGTACACACTTCTACGTTACAAAGTCAGATACCAAAGCGATTTCAATTTGTCAACTTACCTAATTCGCATATAAGAACCAGTCCATCCAGGCGCACATGTGCACTCGTAGCGAGCAAGTAAATCATGGCAAGTTGCTCCATTCATACATGGCTCACTTTCACATTCGTCGATTTCTACACAAAAAAAAACAAAACAGGTGAGTGAATGCATATTTTCAGTTCGCCTATCCTGTTCACTTCTCTCCATTCATCAGTCGATGGGTTCTTTCTTCTCCGTTACCTTTTACCGCTAGTTGTTATTATTTAATCTCTGCACCATTTGCGGTGTTAACATTCATTTTGCTATTTATTAATACGAGTTAATTAATTGCAAAGTGTTTCAATGTTTAACTATGTGACCGATTTAACAACATGCCAGTTGAAAATACATTGAGGAAAAAAGTCTGGCTCTGTTAATTTCACGGCCACGAAGGTGTATATTCGTTTGACTTAAATTTGTCAACATTTCCATTTTTATGATTGATGTAATCTTCAGAGTATACCTCGTAAAATGCAGTTTTCATATAATTATTAACTACAGTATACGAATCTTCGATATTATTGATTTCTTTTACCGTATTTAATATAATTTTATGGATAGGATTGAGTCAGCACGGACAGATTGAGCTTATTTCTGGAGTGTAGGAGACATCTAGATACCTGTTTTTTCGATGTCTCCCACACTCCAGGAATAAGCTCAATCTGTCCCTGCTAACTCAATCCTATCGATAAAATTATGTTAAATACGAAACATATTTTCTAAACTGTGACATTGTCTTTCGTTTGCACTCATGTGAATTCTAAATTATCATAATTGTGGCCTACCATGATTACAGTTGATCGCTTCAAAACCTTCCCAACAATCACATCGATATGCATTGATCAAATCGACGCAGTCACCATATATACACGGGTCGGACTCGCATTCGTCGATCTCTAAGAAAACATAATAGAGTTAGCAATGTAGTATAATTAATGATACATGCTGTAGTGTATGAGCTCCTTAACGTAGCAGGGGAGAAGACATGCTAATGTGTTGTCGACTTCGATAGAAGTGGCAATATTGTCACCCCTGGTACATTCACCGTCGTATTTGTCGGCAGCATCGTTGTTATCGTCATCATCAACATCATCACCATCACCATCATCATCATCATAATCGCCACCAGCACCACCAACACCAGTTCAACCACCACCAGCATCGATCGATACATAAATAACATTATCATTGCAAGGAACTACACAAACTAAATTAAGAAAATATACAATGAGTGTCAAAATGACCACAGGACAGAAGTCAGTCCCCTGGGATGGGGAAGGGGTGGGAGGGATGGGTTTTTGTGCGACATTACTTTATATGATTTTATTAATTTTGACTGTGATATTTCAAATAAAGATTTCAACTCCAAACCGTCAGCTGCTTTCTTTATTAAATTTTGACTGTGGTATTTCAAATAAAGATTTCGACTCCACACCGTCTGACTGCTTTCTATATAACCTATAATTCCTTATCTCCTCTCCAACTTGTGTATACACCACTGTAACTGCACCGAAACATTGCCAACTGGCTAATTCGCTGTCCGTATCAGTGGATTAATTGATTGAGCCAACACCATAGTCGTCACACACGTAATTCTTATTTTACTACGTGTGGGACGGCTGTGGTGTCGACTTAATAAGCTAATCCACTGATACGCAGTCATTAACAAGTTGGCAATGTTTGCGGAGCAATTGGAGTGGTATGTACACTGGTTGAAGAGGGGATAAGGAATTATAGGTATTAAAAACGCAGTCAGACAGTATGGAGTCAAATCATTATTTGAAATATCACAGTCAAAATTGATAAAATAAACTGTTGCAAAAAAGTCCACCCCTCCCCAACACAACTAAAGTAACGTTGCACAAAAACCCCTACCCACCCCTCCCCCACCCCAGGGACTGACTTCTGTGCCCTGTGACCCTGACCATCATTGCGATCGCCAATAATTGGTGACTGGTACTAACATGCAGGTAGTAACAAGTACCAAATAAAAGCGAACAGACCACTCCAGGGGTCTGACAATTATAATGATCCTCTATAACTGTAGTCAACAACTTCAAAAGACGCTACTGTCGAATGCGAAACTTTAGTGATAACCACAACAGAACATAATAAATCTCTTTACCAATTCAAGTGAAATGTGCATATGTCGAATACATCTATTAAACTAGTCGTAAATGGCTGTTTATAGTCTGCTATTACACTTACCCGTGTCACAGTGTTTACCCGTATAGCCTGGACAACATTCACATCTATATGAATTGACCATATCCACGCATGTCCCATTTATACAGGGATTCGATGCACATTCGTCAATATCTGAGGTAAGGAGTAAATTTGTACAGTGCATCGATTAAGCATTAGGCTTATAACAAGTTAAGCTCTGATATTTTGGTATTAGAGGCAAATTGAGTCCTCTGATTGATCTGATACGATGCAAAAATTCGAATCATAAGGACGCCTGCTTAACCTTTTTAACCCTAGCGCCATCACTCAGACATTCTTTCCGCACTTGTTTCATAATTTACAACAAAAATAATCTATAAAATACATTTGCATACATCTTTACCGACAATGTGATCCATTATGACAAGCAGACAAACTTTTGTTGCAATTTTTATATTTGAGGTGTTTTCGTAGATGTTAATTAACTAACTTTGTTAAAAGTTGTTACTTGGACAATTCGTTATGTTAAACAATTTACGTTGTCTATAGATCTTTCGGCAATAACAGGCACGCGAAAGACGATATAAGAAACACGCAATGAAGAGATAAGTTATGGAGTGGTGTTACAGTGGTTATACGATACCATTGTGTTTTGGCAAACTGTCAATAGCGCCATCATTGTGTGTATTTCTGAACACAAGACCCGTGTCAACGGTAAACTACTTTTTGTTCGATGTAATTGCCTCTGAACTATGCGATCTGGTTTATTTCTATAGTACAATAGATGTATTAACTTTGCATTACACCTTTCTGATCAATAAAATTCCAATGATATTTAATTTCCGAATATCAGTAACTACGAAGCGCGCATACTGCTATAAAATTAGATATAGAGAGGTTCGGCTACACGTTTTACGTGAACGTGAATGCGTAACGTCACGAATTTCTGCGATGATGTCATCGACTTGTGCGTACGTTCTACACGTACACGGAGCCGGCGTCGCGTATTTACGTGGAGACAGCTGTTTTCACGTAATTTGTAAACGTGTAAATTTATTCTCATCTTTAGATATCAAAACATGATATAAACTGTGAATCATTCATGCACGTTGTTAGTTGGATATATGATAGTGACATCCTCAAAGATATTCATGTATTTTCGTTATTTTTTATGTGGAATTTTTTCGTCGATTAACGGCATACGGGCAAACCATTGAGCTATCCCTGTGATGCGGAAACAGACTACGCGGGCGGCCGGGCCCAAGCCGGGCCGAATCATTTCTTACGCGTGCCACAAGAACGGTTGGCGTAATGCGTAGCCAAACGGACTTTTGCACGCGAACGTGTACGCCAACGCCAACGTGGATTCTAGGCGTTCACGTTCACGTAAAACGTGTAGCCGAACCTCTCTATTATTCCCTATTATATTATAGCTTTGTCAATACCAGTGAATTTTGTGACGTCATATCCATACATTATTACTGATAATGTATTCCATTATTCAGCATTGCGGCCCCACAGTGAGCAAGTTTGTTTTTTGGAAAACGAAAAAAGGACTGCACATTTTAAAGGAGGGAAATATCGGATAAACCATGTAATACACAAAACTATAAATCTTGACAATGGTTCACAATATTGATAATAATGTCTTACTGTACGATTTATTACATTTTTTGAGTCCTCACGCACGCACTTGCCGTCTGTCTGGCTGGCGCTCAGCATGCAGTCCCCGTCCGATACGCTGGTTGTACTACGTTTGTTTACAACATGGTTCGCTTCGTTGCTCCTAGACGATACTGGGTTTGACACATGGCATATTATGTATGTCAGTGGCCATGTAAACGATGCAAGCGTGAAAGGCTACTCGAACCAGCCGTAAACGGGCCAACAATTAACGGCAACTGTCATCAACGTTGACCGTAAGTGTCTACGGAAATTACTACGGAAACATTCAAAGTCTCGGTCCAAGGTCAGCTACTGCCAACAATCATGACGACCGTGGACTCTCCGTTGATCTAACATCTCAGCCACCTAGTTCTAATGCACTGACTGTAATCGGAGACAACTTTCATTCATCGTTTTTTTCTCTCCTTGTCTTTGGTTTCACCTTGTCTTGTTCTCGACACCGCGACGGAAACGAAACCCTCCATTATGTTTGTCAACTGTACCTTTCAAGCACCCGTTTACGTCGAGTTTTCTCGTTCGCCGAAATAAAATAGCTCTTCTCAAGGAGCCATCGAAAATTGAATTTATAGACACAATTATTATTGAAATATAAACATTTGAATAACAATGTTGAACTCTATTGATATCGTTTGCAATGAATGCTGGACTACTAGCGACATAATAATGATCGTATTGATCAGCTGATACCATGGCATGCAGCTCGCTGATCATACTGATGTCGATGCATGAACATTCCGTATTCTTCTTTGGCATTTCACCGTGTCTACTTTTTGAATGGCATGATATTTAAAGGTGATGTTTCAAGTTTGATATAGACGGTAGGATGCGGTTACTTTTCATTTCCTTCGAAATACATCGTTTTTCATTCGAAATGAACCGTGAAAGTGCTGGATATTTTTTGTGCTGAACGTGCGTGTTCAGTGCAGTGCAGTGCAGTGCAGTGTGGAGTGCATGTAATATGTACAGAGTCAGGGCCGATCATGCTGGACGACGCTCACTGGCTTCAAACTCTGTTAAAATTTCCTTTTTTATTCGTTTTCTACAACTACAATTCACTGGCATTGCCAAAACTATAAAATAATAGCAATAATGCACCCCCTCCCGGCCATAATGGACTCAAGCAAACTTTGCACTCCATAATGTACTCGGCTTCGCCTCGTACATTATGTCGTGCAAAGTTTGCTTTCGTCCACTATGAGCCGGGAGGGGTGCATTATTGCTTAAATATTTTCTTAGTTCAGCGAAGGAAATACGAGTGACGTAATGACCGTGTCACCACTCGTCTTCGACTCGTGGTGACACGGTCATTACGTCACGAGTATTTTCCGAGCTGAATGAAGAAAATATTAGGGAATAATATACTTTTCACATGCACAAGCTAAGAATTCGTCATTTTTTGCAAAATAAAATAAGTTTCCATGACGATTCCGCGTTTTAACTTTTGAACTACTTTAGGAATAAATATCAGTACGCCGTGCACAATTTGTCAATCATTTCCAGTCGTCCGTAGTGTGCGTTAGCGCTCACGTTCGTTCGTGTGTTTTGAGCAAATGACAGCTCTCGGTCTACACGTAGGCTACCTTCCGCAAAGTTATACTCTATACAGAAAGCATAGTCCTAGAAATTTATCACAGACGAAGATACGCTATTTTTCGGGAGCAAATATCGACTGAATCTCGACGGCGCGAACACTGTAAACGTCGCGCCTGACCCTGTTTGCAATGCATACGGAACCCACGGTATACGCGACCAGCTTCGAGTTCGTTGTTTCCGCAAATTATTCACGTAATTCTTTCGGAATATACAGGCTGTACACTCTTGTGTTTACATTGTTCGGATTTGTAATGTCGTAGTCTGTGAAAATATCGATTTCATTACATGACTTTTGATCATGGGAGAAACATCGGCCGCCATGTTGTTTGTTTACATATTTACGAGCACACCGAAGATCGACAAAAAAGGTCCGACGCACAAATATTGATGACATAGACGCGGGTTGTCGTGACGTAGAACGACCAGAGAATAATCCCGTATTTTTTGTTCGGAGACGACAAACTTGCTTGTGCATGTGATAACAGTAATTTACTCTTCCAAGAAGCAAGTAAAATTCCACCTACCGGTACAGGTTATTCCATCGTATTCCGGGATATATCCAGGTCACAGAGACAAATATGGGATCCAGGAAAATTAACACAGTGCTGAGAACATTGATGCGATCCGATCGAGCATTCATTTATATCTGATGAAAATATAATTCAATCTATAATATAAGAACTGTTGCTATACTCATATCGGTGTAATTATTTAACTTTGCGAATAGTTTGCTAATCCAAAATTGTGTGTTCAGTCTTATGCACTAGCTATTGCTCGTGCACATATGCAGTTTAACTGGTCAAAATCTCCTTGTTTACCGTCGTTGGGTGCGCTTTATTGCTTAAGTATTGTTGACCATGTTATTGATATTAAGAAATATTCCATGAACAAGCATAAAGCAAAGATTGATATGTTATTCAGTCATGTGTAGACGTGTTAAATGTGAATGATTTCTTTGCAAGGGTTTGCATACCACGTACCAATGTTGTGGTATATTTTTTGGCTATACGCATACCACATGACATTTGAATAAACTGCGTCATAAGGCTAACTTACCGACACAGCGATCAGTTTCGATACCTCCTTGGACCCATTTTTCAAAACCACTGTTGCACCTGCATGCCTGTTTGCCATCCACTATCTCACATGAGCCGAATATACAGTTTTTTGTGCAATCTGGGCGAGTTGACCCTAAAAATATAGCATACACTTAAGGAGCGTTCAGTTTTTACGGCCTGGGGGGCCGGCAAAATCTTGTCGCCGGTGTTAAAAAAAATATAGACCCCCCCCTGCATTTTTCGTGAAAAAAAGATGACCCCCCTTTGTCAGACGAAAAAATTTGATGACCCCCCCCCCCTTGAAAAATAACCAAAACCCATATGTCAAATTTACCCGCATGGTTTGGATTTGAACTACGGTACGCGGCGCACTTTATTCGTGTAGCAGAGATGCCAGTGCACAACTTCTCAGCCACATCCATTGAAACGTCTGTAACTTAGGACGACTGTAAGGCAATTTTTAACTTCATTTCCATAGACAACTTATCCCCATGGACATTGTATAAAGTAAACTTTATTGGAGTGGTTCGCCAAAGGCAGCCCTCCGGTTAAGGGGGTCATGGGCCATTACGTAAAGTCAATTTTATTCTAGTGGGCCACCAAAGGTGGCCCGCCGGTAAAGAGGGTCGATCATGGCTATTGCATAAAGTAAACTTTACTGGACAGGGCTGCTGAAGGCGTGCGGCCATTAAGATTGCCAGGGGTATTACATTAAGTCAATTTATTGTAGTGGGCCGCCGCGGGCGGCCCGCCGGTAAAGAGGGTCGATCATGGCCATCGCATGAAGTAAACCTAATTGGAGTGGGCCGCCAAAGGCGTCTGCCCGTTAAGAGGGTCATGGGTAATACATAATGTATATTTATTGTAGTGGGCCGCCAAAGGTGGCCCGCCGGTAAAGAGGGTCGATCATGGCCATGGCATAAAGTGAACTTTATTGTTGGTATTATGTTTTTGAAAATGTGGTGACCCCCCTTTCCTACCAGTGAAAAAGCGATGACCCCCCTTTGCGGATTCCAAAATTATGATGACCCCCCCCCCCCCGCCCGTAAAAACTGAACGGTCCCTAAGGTAGAATGCGCCTTTGGGATAGATTTTCGGACTCTCCATCTTGTACAGGATCTTTGACCTATCACTTGCGGGGCTTATAACGTAGCTTATGGGGTAATTTTAAGTTTCCTAAGGCTTAGTTTCCTGAAAATCGGGAATTTTATTTTCTTCTACATAGATAAAACATAGATATAGATCATTTCGAATTTGAACAGTCGATAATTCGTTTCTCTTTGCAGGATAACCTGGTATGTATTCTTGATTTGAAAGAGAAAGCTTGATTAAGGGTAGTTTGAGCACAAGGTTAAGTCTTTTATTTTTAGGGCGTAAACTACCTTAATAGCATATTCTAGGTGACACGCCAGACAAGGCATATAGAAGTAAAAGAATATAAATTCACTGAACTCACTGTGAATGAAGTGCTGAGATTGACCAACACTGTACACAATTGTTTTTAATTAACACAATGTTTCAGTTTGGGTAATTTAACAAATTGATGTTTAAATATATCATATTGCACCATTATTTTCACGACTAATTACAATTATAGTCCCTCATTATGAATATGGCTTTTCACATATTCAACTGTTCATATAAAATTAAAGTTATTTATCAGTGTCATCAAAATATGCATCAATGCCAACATTGATGCCAACATAGACATGTATTACAGTGTTTCCTCAGAAATATGACGACAGAATACATTCTTTCAATATTTTATGTGGCACTCCTTGAAAAACTCTTCTTCGTTTTGGTAACATATATCGGATTATTTTAACACAAAAAAGCTCAATGTATACGCATACATGTACTCACTTTGTTCGCAAGAATCTCCATTGTAACCCGGTAAGCACTCACACCCATGCCCATCTACTGTACTTGTACATGTACCACCATTTGCACAAGGTGCATTCAAACACCAATCTCTCACTGGAATCAGAAAACTTATTTTCGTGAAAACTTTCAGGAGAGTTTGTTTCAACACGGTAAATATAGAACATTAGTTGTATTGTTTTCAAAAGCAGCGAATTTTATATTTGGAGGTTAAACGGTGCGCTCGGGTATTTGGTTGCAGATATTACATCTTGGGTGAAAGTAAGCATATTTGGCGTTATATTGTAACCTCGCCTCGCTCGGTGATGATTCCCTGCCAAATATGCTAATTTTCACCCCAGGGGTCTTATATCCGCAATTATATCATACCAGTATATTGATGGCGCAAATACAGCGATCTGATTGGTCGAGACGCGAAAAGAACCGTGGTATATTGGCGATATACCACGGCTGGCAAACGCGCGAGCTCTCAGCTTAAACAAAATTCCGTTTTGACGTTCCACGCCAGAATTTCAATATATTGTTATGATATAATAGCAATAAATCACACCCAGCGACTGTATACCACTCGATTTAGACCAGTTCACTTCGTATATGCACTCGCTATCACTCGTGCATATATGTCGTGAACTGGTTAAAATCTCGTGGTATACCGTCGCTGGGTGTGCTTTATTGCTTAATCAAATACCCGAACGCACCGTTTATAACCTCATTATAATATGCTAAAGTTAAATACAAGTGGATAATGTTGTTATTTATGACCGATATTTGAACGAGAGTACAAGAGCCCAGCCTCAAGGCCAAGGCAACAAAGAAGTCACGTTTCAGAACGCACGCGTGTGCACGATTGTTTCCATACAGCACGGTAACGCAACGCATCGATATCGCGATTATACGTCAAATTTGAAGAATTTTACTTGAAAAAACGCTCAGAAAGAACTTTTAAAAAGTATGTTGTTGTTACATCGTCATCGCTGCTTATACAAAGTCTTCATTGTGGGTTCATCGAGCTCCACCAGAATAAAATTTAACAATCAAAATAAATCTCAAGCCGTAGACTTGTTCGACATTTTGGCGTGTTGAGCTCTCAAGTTGGAGTTCTAAATTTGCGCGAGGTCAAAAATGTATGCAGCGCACAGGTCTTCTTGTTGAGGATATAAACCCCGCCGCACGTCAATCAGATTGCCGGATTCAAGCTAAGCATTTTATAATTGACAATATGAAAGGAGTGTCATCAGATTATCTTGGCCCTTCGGTCAACGAGTTCATTCCATTGATTATTTCAATTAATAAGTCGTATCAGGCTACAAGAATAAATATTGACTTTACGGATAAGTCACTGCATGCCTTGTGGAAGTTTTACAGAAATGTACTTGTACAAATTCGGACTCAACTCTATCTATATGGAGTATTTGATGACCATTGTGTGCGTTCGCGGTAACATAATAGCTAGCAGTCGGCAAACATCAAAAATGTACAGATGCGACATTACAGCACTTACTGAGTGTGCAGTTTCTTCCAACCCAGCCTCGATGGCAGTAACATATGTAAGAGGATCCGGTTCCGTAACAGGTACCTCCGTTTTGGCAGGGATTAGGACGACATGGATCTTTTGGTAGAAAACAATAGTAAATTGATGTTTAAAGCTTATTTTGACATAGATGTAAATAAGCAATATTCAAAATATGCCATTAGTTATACAAGAAAAATATTAGATCCAACTTAACAAAATTTATTCCATATTAAGCTTTAGTGCTGAAATAACAAAAAAAATATTACTTGCCGATTTGTTCTGGACATTTATCAATAGTCGCATTGAGTGGAATAGTTGACTCGATTGTTACCTTGTTGTAGTATGCGTAATGGTTGTTGTTTTCTCTGTTGTACTGGGTGTGGTAGTTTGCACAGTTGCTGTTTCCTTTGTAGTACTTGTCGTTGACGGGGGAAGAGTATATGGCTGCTTCGTTGTACTCATAGTTGTAGGTACAAATGTTGTTGTTTCCTCTTTCATGCTGAATTTCGTCGTAGCATCAGTTGTTTCTTCCTCTGTTGTACTGATCGTTGTAGGAAGTGTTGTTTCTTCTTCTGTTGTACTGATCGTTGTAGGAAGTGTTGTTTCTTCTTCTGTTGTACTGATAGTAGTAGGAAGTGTTGTTTCTTCCTCTGTTGTACTGATAGTAGTAGGAAGTGTTGTTTCTTCCTCTGTTGTACTGATAGTAGTAGGAAGTGTTGTTTCTTCCTCTGTTGTACTGATAGTAGTAGGAAGTGTTGTTTCTTCCTCTGTTGTACTGATAGTAGTAGGAAGTGTTGTTTCTTCCTCTGTTGTATTTAAAGCTGTTGTTAGAATTCCTGTTGTTTCTTCTACCATAGCGGACGCTGTTGCAGTAACGGTTGCTTCGACGTCTGTTGTATTCATCGCTGTAGTTGAATCTCCTGTTGAAATATCGGGGGAAGACATGCCGATGAAAGTAGATGTTTCGCTGCGTGTTTCCTCTGATGTAAGTTGTGATGCCCAAATAAAACCAAACAAAAACGTTAGAGTCATGCAACTGAAAAAACTTGTTTGAAGTGTTGTACTCGTAGTTACGTAATTAGTCCCAATTCTACAGCAGATAATTCGTTCACATTGGGCATCTTTAAGGTGGTGTTGCACTTAACCAACATACTTTTTCTAAATCATTATCAGTCGTCAAAGACGAAAATCCTCTTATGAAATTAATTTTCGAACCACAGAGAATCTTATGTTTAGTATTGTAGCATTCGTACACTTTAAGGATAAAGGGGTACATATTTGAGTTAAAAACACGATTTTGTCATTTATTGTTAAAATTAAATTATAAAGTCAAAAAGGTGACGCTATTACATAAGTTTTGATAATTCATTTGAAACTTGATACATTAAGTGGGCTCTGTGAACTGCCACCGTGCTGTTATAGTCACATATAACCGCCGCCCTCGGAATTTCTTGTTTAAAATCGCCTCAGCCTATGGCCTCGGCGATTCTTAACCTGAAATTCCGAGGTTTTACAGGTATCTACTACAGAAAAATTCCAGAGAACTCTCCGAACGCTTTGGTATTGCTGAAGTATAAACCACCTGCCATGCAGGAAAATGTACCATCCTGCTCATCTACGCATGTCTGGTTATCGAAGCAGTGATGTCTGTCTGGACTGGAACATACTTTATCCTCATACACTGAAATAAAATGGAATAATGTTAGTGACGATAATGTAATGGTAAACCCTGATGTGTTTCTTTGCACAAGTGAATAGAATCTAATGCTCACCTTCAAATCTGAAATCCTCAGCGATAGTGAAATTGAACAAAGTTTCGTTTTCCACATTCTCCTTGATAGTTTCCGTCAGGTTTTCTGCAGTGACGTTCTGCTCGTCGCGAAAGGTGCTGGTGTAAGAGACTTCGATGCTGCCGCTTTTGAAACTAAGAACGGTTGATCCAATATATATGTATGGAAAGCGGGAGTTCATGATCATGTCAATCTGTCGAAAAGTAAAATTTATTTGAATTTTAAAGTCCTACGAGATATATACTGAGCAGGCTTTTGAGTTAAATGGAGGAGCAGTCCTGCCATAGCATGTCCAAACATCCTTCATGCATATTTTGGCTGTACGTATACTGGTAATCGCCAAACGAAGGGACTTCACCAACGATTATTTGGCAGAGTTTTTGGGTGATTGGAAGACTACAAATCTTATTATGAACAGGCATCAAATCTGTATTTGCTTCACTTTTGCACGACATTCATCGCCAGTTCTTTGGAAGAGGCATTATTTATCAAAAAGAATATACAGCTAGTTTTCAATCGGATTAGAACCCAAAACATACGGCATCAGTCGCCTAGCGGAGAGGCAGCAGAACCGCAGAAGCGCACGGCTAAATCCCCACTCTCAAAAAAGAGTGGTTCAATAGCCGGCCAAATTGTTACATTTTTCTGACTGCGACCGCTCCACACGTTGTAGAGTTCGTGAAGCACTCACGCACATAGGCTCACTATCACACATCGCACACACAAACTTTTATCGAAGCGAAGCAATGAATACAATGCTATAACTGGGCGAACGAGTAGTCTCGGGGACAAATCTGTCCACCAGCAGAACTATCACCCAGGCTAGAAAATACGGCTAGTTTTCAATTGAGTTTGAATCCACAACATACGGCATCAATCGCCTAGCGGAGAGGCAGTAGACAGAACCGCACGGCTAAATCCCCACTCTCAAAAAAGAGTGGTTCAATAGCCGGCCAAATTGTTTCATTTTTCTGACTGCGACCGCTCCACACGTTGTAGAAAGTCGCGCAGCCGCTTACAGGACGACCCTCCCTTTAACGCTCTGAAGAACACACCTTTTCATCAAACGGGAACTTAAAGGACCGTAGGCGCACAATAGGGGGATTACTGATGATGCAACAGTATGAGAAATTTGAATAATCATGATTGGAAATTTTGCGACATATACAAATGGGCGCACAGGGAATACATTTTGAAGCATATGCGTTGTCTGACAACAAACGGAATTTTTTTCAGTTATTTTCGACTCAAGTTTAGTCGCTTTATATTCACAGACATCATATACAAAATTCAATGGCAATGAACGCTTAAAACATGGCAAAACCATGGGATTCTTGGACAAGACATGACACGTCCGATCAGTAACGCGGCTTTTTACATTTGCATAGATGTACGATAACCGGGATTCTATAGCGGAAGTTCCTGTTAAAGCCCTTTGGGGGTTAGGGGGCCTATTGTATTTACTGATGTCTGATGACATTTGACTTTTTAATTAATTAATTAAACACTTAGATTCCTTAGGCCCCAGCATTACTTGCAGCAATAATTTTACTTTAGGTTTACCTTCAGTGATTCCTTATGCATTTTGACATTCTGTACAAGTTGTAAAATAGTTTTGAAATGGATACTTTGCAGGTGAACTGGTCGTTATAATATGTTTGAATGCGAACGATTTAGGTATGATACTTTAACTTACCATTTCAATAAAGCTGTTGGCTAAAGATATGTACGCTGTTGATCTTGAATCGTTTAACTCAGATGTGTAATCAACTGGTTGGCCATGAATTCGATGGATCTTCAGAACACCTTGAAACAGCTGAATACCTGTTAACCGAGCATGAAAGATTTCTTACAAGGGATTTTTTCCCCTTAATAAGTCTTCCATTGCAACTTATGTTTAATTCTATGGAGGCCAACTTCAAAATAGGTTGAATATCTAATAAAAGAGTGATTGTAATGGCTTTGGCTATAAAACAGCAGCATAAACTGGCGCCTTAGTTGAGTATCTCTATGAATCAGAAGACATATACTCGAATTCTACGTATATGTTTTGTTATTTATTAAATGAATATATGTACGTATGTATGTATGTATGTATGTACGTATGTATGTATGTATGTATCTATCTATCTATCTATCTATCTATCTATCTATCTATCTATCTATCTATCTGTCTGTCTATCTATCTTTCCTTCTTTCTTTCTTTCTATCTATCTATATATCTATCTATCTATCTATCTATAATCTTAAGGAAATTTTAAGTGGTATGTATATGTTGAACAAAACATGCAATATGCCGAATCGCAAATTATGAGGAAATATAACGGTCGAGTATAGGAACAACACACGGTATAAGTTTACTGTTGATGAAATGCTATTTTTATGCCAATACTCACGCACACATTCACCATCGACCGGTCGCCGGCCAGCCCTGCAAAGACACTTATGTCCCTCTCCTTCGTTCTTACAATACTCGGTGTCTCTATCACATGAATCTTCAGCACAGAGGCCTGTTCCTGAGATGTAGTAATGGACCGAGGGATTTTGTCATGAAAATTGACAATTGCAAAGGACTAATGTGCAGCCGATAGCAAATACTAAATGTAATATGAGGTAAAAATGTGCCCACTTAATTACACTAAAGCCCCTGGTCACTTAGTTACATGGAGACTGTTCGCTTTTTCACGCCTTAGCAGCGACCAACTTGCTCTCCCAAGAATAAGGAAAATATCTTACTTCAAACGGCATTGTCTTGATATTATTCTCAAGATATTTTGTACTTTCTCATGGGTTAATATTGGGTTCACTTTTATCAGGCGAAGTGAGAATCCTTTTTGATATGAAAAGTAGTAGCTCAGTGGTACTGAATAACATAAGTGACTATAGTTTGTTCCTAACCTGTTCTTATATTTGTAGTAAGCTTTGCGTTTGTAACTTCTGTTGTACTAAAGGTTGAAGCTGGTTGTGTCGTGTGTTCGACAGCTGTAACAGTAATTGAAAGGATGGCAGTTATTTGCTTCTCTATTGCCACTGTATTTGACGATGGCTTTGTTGATGTTTCTTCTGAATAACTGCAATACCCTTTTAGTTGATTGTATGTTTGGCTTTTCTGTTGTATCTCAAGTTGAGGTCATCCTCCTTTGAGAAGCCGGCTTGGTTATTGTTCTCTCGGTTACTCGATGTCGTTTCCTCCACTACATTACAGCGTATAAACCAGCATACTATAATCGATAATGTACACTTTACTGTGCATAAAACAAACAATTTCTCTGTGTTGGATGAATAGCATAGCCTATGACTCCATTGTGGCCATCAGCCTCTTTGTAGATTTGCATAAATTAAGCCAAATATGTGGACGGTAGAAAAGCTACAAGATCGGTGACATTTCTGCATATTTGTATCCATATGACTCTTGTCTTTTTCCACGTATAAATAAGAAATTGAGCAGTGTCCAAATATACTTACACTGACAAGCGCCATTCTCTTCAAAGTACCCTCTATCTTGATCACATTGCAGTCGTATCCACCGATAGTGTTTACACAAACTTCACTCGAGGTAGTGCAATCATTATGTGAATCACATTCATTAATATCTAGGAAAAAATCAAGGACAAGAAATATACCAATATTGAGAGTTAGAAATATTATCATGGCCTCAACTCCATAAAGAAAGTCTCATTGAGTATTGAAATTATTTTAAAAAGGTTTTGAGTGCATATTTCAATCTTCAGGGCATATCAATAGTTTTCAATCATACAACAATATTACATTTAGAGTTTACAAATATTATTGTTAACATCATTATATTTAATTCAAACTTCCATTATTATTAAAATCCTTAAACATTTGAAAACACAGTTTGTGAGAATTTTCAAAACGACTCAAACGCTGAAAATTGCCCATTACATTACGATTTTAATAGCATAATAATATTTCTTTATAATTAGTGGATGTCGACAGAATCGGCATAACATACACTGATGGTAGAGAGCAAGAATAAATGACAGGTATGAAAGATAATTAACATTTTATTAAATAAACCCATTAGCCGTATAAATTATATGTTAACTTCATTGAGATAATTTTCTACTGCTTTTGAACATTGCTGAAAATTGCCCGTTACATTACGATTTTAACAGCATAATAATATTTCTTTATAATTATTGGATGTCGACAGAATCGGCATAACATACACTGATGGTAGAGAGCAAGAATAAATGACAGGTATGAAAGATAATTTAAACTTCTTTAAATAAACCTATTAGCCTTATAAATTATATGTTTACTTCATTGAGATAATTTTCTACTGCTTTTGAACAATTTTCTTTAAGACACTGTATTTAGTATTACGTAGCCCACCTTTACAGGACGAGTTGTCGTTTTTGTAACCTGGGTCACATACGCAGCTGTAAGACCCAAGAGTATTTCACAGTGTGAATTCGTAGGACAAAATGGCGTTTTCCTCCAAGTCTGTGCATTCGTTTATGTCAGCACAACGTGTTCTACTACCGTCTCCTGTGTATCCTATTTTACAAGTACACTCATACGTTCCCGGAAGGTTGATACATTCACCACCATCAGCATCGGACTGGCAGTCGTTATCATCGTTTCTTGCACATTCGTTGTCATCTAGTACGGGGCAAGTAAGCAAATATGTAATTGAAGTATCAGAACAAGGTGAAGGGAACTCTCTGAACGTAGTTGAGATTAGAGACATGTGTGTGGTCATTATGAATGTCGCCCTTCCAAAAATTACAAAATAAGAATTTAAAAACAAACTAGCGAATGGCGTTTGGTAGTACAGCATATTGTTTTCTCAAACTTGGCACACTTTTTCATTGCATTGTTGTTATGGCTCATCGATCTGAATAATGACTGACGTTAGTTGACTCGTCATAGATTCGTTCGACTGTATGCTTCAAATAATTTCGCTCGTATTCTAGATTGCTAGGGACATAATGTAAAATACTTAGTAGTGACATTCTTGGGGAAAGCAACAATAATAGCAAATCGTCAGGATTGGCAAAACGACATATACTCCGCATTACATGGCAAATCTTAAAATTGTCGCGAATGAATCATACGAATCGGTCTTTCGAAACGGCCGTATAGTCTACAGAAGCTGTTGGAAATAGAAAATGCAAGATGCTAGTTACATGAATATTACACGTTGAAAAGAGTTTATACCGTAAAGTAGATTTTTGTGAAAAAATTATTTAATCCGTGTAGAGAAATACTAATACAGCTAAACTTTTGCACCGAGAGGTTACGAAACCAAGCAAACTTCTTCGCACCTATCTAATATTCTCAATGATTCATTACATACTTTTCTGATGAATAAAACCGATAAATGTTGCGAATTCATGTCATCAAAAGCCTCCTTGGCGTATCCTCAGCGTATCAAAAATAATACTTGGGAAAGATGTAACCTCTGGTAAAACTCATAACCCATTTACCAATTATCGCCAATTGTCGAAAAAGAGATGAAATTCTTACATGTCACTGAATAAAAAGTCATTACCTTGGCATATCGTTCCGTTCATATGATAACCATTAAAACATTGACAGTAAAATGATCCGACTGTGTTTATGCAGTCTGCTTCATCAGAGCAGTCGTCAGTCAGTCTCTCACACTCGTTTACATCACTGCAGGTTTTGCCATCTCCATCGAAACCGGAGTTGCACAAACATCCATACGAGCCAATCTTGTTGATACAAGTAGCATTGGTATGACACTCATTATCTTCGGAATCATTACATTCATTAATATCTGCAGGATTAAGAAAATTACATCATAAAATCTGCATGATAAATCTGCCTTCAACGTAATTTGAACATAGCAAACTGTTATACAATATTTGTTGCATGATACTTTAGATATCTCTTTCATAATAATGAGTTACATATATTTGATTAAATTCAAAATTAATATAAATTTATCGATATTTCAAATCCAGTGACGCTAATATTTCAGGTTGAATTCACTGACAAAATTAAATAACGGTATTCCTTTCACAAATTATCGTATGGTTGAAACATGCATTTTCTATAGTTTACAAAATAGGTGGTCAAAAGCTCTGGAAATATAAACTGTTTGCATTTATTGATGAACTTATTGGTTTTTCATTTCCTCTTGTCATTCGAACAAAACAATTAGCAAAAGTTTGTTTTACATGATGCATTGCAAACCTTGGCAGTCTTCTCCGTCGCCCATGAAGCCTTCATTACAGACACACGTGTATGAACCGATTGTGTTGTTACACGTGGAATCGTCATGACAAGTATCTATATTCTCTTCGCATTCATTAATGTCAACACAAGAGTCTTCTCCGTCTCCGCGAAACCCCGTGTTGCAAGTGCATCTGTAACTCCCTGGGATGTTCGTACATTCAGCATCGTCTGCACAATCATGACCGTTGATACATTCGTCAATATCTACATACAAATGTATGAAAAGACAATGTTCATCATTTTTCGGTTACATTGACACACGACACATGTAAAAGTGAATAGGCTCTTTTCTGCTCTAAAATAGCCGTACCTCTTCCAGTTCGATAAGTAAAAATAAGTTTTAGAAAGCCCAATGTATACTTGAAATAGGCCCGTTCAACTTTTTGAAAAATGTAAAAATAATAGGTGGTAAACATATTCGGAAATAGTTACTCATACTTGATAATTTATATTAATTAATAATAATAATAATAATAATAATTTTATTGTCATATATATACGCTATTGCATATACAATGAAATACATCTTGGTTTTGCGAAAACAAAAGGACAGACAGTGAGATACAAAAACAGGGAATAAAAGAGCAATACACAAAATAAAACAAACAGAATTAAAATAACATGTTAGAATAAAAGCGCCGACTTCAGAGGTACAAGTGTAGGAACTATGAGAGACGAGATGTGTGAGCTCTCACAGTACTCGATTTACATTCATTTAACACGCGAATTGCTGTAGGGTAAAAACTGTTTAGGGACCGATTAGAACTTGACTTGATTGAACGGTAACGTTCACCAGAACGCATAGTTGAAACAAATATAGGGCTCAACCCTTGATGTCGCGCCAGGGGTTAAGATTGGCAATGTTATATGTATTTATTCATGATAAAATAGAATTAATTGTTACTTCATATACGTTTGTATGGCAACTATGCCTAGTTTCCCTCTGATGAAAGCAGTTAACGTACGTACACGACGTCAAACCCTGCAGCAGTGCAGGTATAGATTTCTGTAATGTGTGAAATGTTGGACAAAAATTGGCAATTTTACCATGATAACAGCCTGTTATGCCATCATTACCATTGCAATGGTAACCGGACTGCCCACCTTCCACTTGCAAACTGAAAACTAGAGCGTTCCGTCTAAAAACCTGCAATTTTTGAATCTATTTATTGACACAGGGGGGGGGGGGGCTTTTCTAAAATTCATTCCCAGCATTCTTTGCGTATGCCTCCGTTCACATGACAGTTTTCTCCCATTTTCTATTTTTTATGCGTGATATTAACGATATTTTGTATCAGCGACAAGGTGGATAATAACACTAACTGGCTAATAAAAGATATATTTTATAAATGGCATGTTATAAAATAATAATTTGCACGTTTCATATTTGTTTATTTACAAGTACTCAAAAAAACATGGCGGCGCCCATGAAAGTAGGGTACACTTCCGGTTAGTCGCATAGTATA
This sequence comes from Ptychodera flava, assembly GCF_041260155.1. Lineage (NCBI taxonomy): Eukaryota > Metazoa > Hemichordata > Enteropneusta > Ptychoderidae > Ptychodera > Ptychodera flava. The sequence goes on along the minus strand of NC_091945.1, from coordinate 9,768,043 downwards.
TTAGGAATATGCGCATGCGTAGTCAGTAAGCCGCTAGCGTGACTATTTAAGTGTAAATAATACTAACCAAATGAATCATATCTTACCATCGCATTTGATGCCTGTACCGTTGTAACCGTCTTTGCAAGTACAGTTGAAGTCACCCAGTCCGTTTACACATACCGCAGCACTAGCGCAATCATCAGCCTGGGGGTCGTCTCTTGGTAACTTGCATTCGTCGACGTCTGTAATGGTAATGCTATATTTTCATGTTTGCTAAATTACACTTGCATACAGGGCCATGAAAATATGTTCAGTTTAGATCAATAGTTTTGACGAACAAAAAATACATGAAACCTATCAGACAATGACTTTCAAATATAAAGTTTGTTATACCAAAACTGTAATGTAATCCATACTTTCATGCAACTTTTACAAATATTTCAAATTTCGGGATTAAATTACCCTCGATCACCTGCAAAGATATATGACAGATATAGTGATTTGCGAACAAATATGTATGCAAATTCACTATCATTTGAACAAACTAGAAAAAGATGACTGATGTCTTATCTCCAGCTTGTCAAAGTGCATGCTAATTTGAGCACACTAAAAGTGGTTAGCAAGAGAGATCTTTATACTAAACACAGGTTGCATCTGATGACAGGGATCAACCATAATAGGTAAAAATTGCGATTACATTTACTAAACAGATGAAGTCTTAATAGATATATGCTGGTGTCTGCTTCATTTTTTTAAAATTTACCTTGGCACCAAACAGTAAGAGTTAGAAACACATCTTTCATAATCGACGAAATATAAAAATAATAATATTCAGTTACTGTAGTAGGTTTTTTGACCTGATAACACACGGATCCTAGACTTTACCAGATATTTCTGTAAAAGTGAATATCTGTATAGCAAATGATTTGTTCAAAATTTATTAATAACTGTTCGGGTTTTTATATAAGATTGCTAGTATTCAGGATAAAAAATTCTGACGAAAAGAGATACACTATGCCCTTCTTCAATCATTAATGGTAAAGCTTCCTTACCGAGACAGGTCCTACCATCCCCCATGAATCCAGACTTACATAGGCAGGTAAACGAACCAGCTGTATTGTTACAGTTGCCGTGTTTTTCATGACAGTCATGTATCTCAGTAAGACATTCATTGATATCTGAAAGGAAGTATGGCAATCGTTAAAAGTTTGAACCCGAAGACGACAGTGAACTTTTTTATTCAAATGCTTGATGAATATGGAAATTCAAAACTGATAATAATATTACGATCAAAATAACACGTTTTTTGTATTGCAATAAACATTCACAATTGTTTGCTGGTACCAAATGTTACTGCAAGAATACTTATTTATTGTCCTGTAATTTACAAATTATAATATTGTTGTAATGACGAAAACGATGCCTGCTTTGACGTATATTGAGCATAACCACCAAAGTCCTTTCGACTTTGATGTGGTCGTTTTCTTCGCTTGAGTTGTTATGTATTGCTTACGTAACAGCTAAAGTCATAAGTAATGACCGGAGATTGAACCTTGACCTCCACACTGGGTGTTTACAGATTCGCTTCATCTTATTTTGACAATTTCCAATTTGGAGGTGTCCTCCAATGAGACCAAATTGTCTTTTACTTAAGTAAAACCGCATAGCAAGTCACTATCATATCAAATTTTGGAACCAAACTGCTACAGTTTGTAGACACAGATACACCTTTACAGAGAGAGAAGACGTACATACAACTTAACACCTTGATACGCTTGATGCCGCCGACTTCTGTGGGCAGTCTAATCAGAGTGGACTATTTTGGACCGTGTATTTTTTGCGCATAAGGTTTTCTAAGATGTCGCAATCATTAGGGAGTATCGTGCTTAAACTCAATTCAAGACTTCAAGTATTTCTCGCCTGTATATGTTTTATAATTGTAGATTTCTATTTTTACACGGTATAGTATTACCACCAATTAATAGTGTTGTAACCGGCGACGTGACATCACATATGATGTTGATAGATCTCGAAAGCAACTTATCTTTGTGGTATACGTTGATCGAATTCTATGCGATGAAAGCACTTGAATTACCTTCTATACCTAAAGTTGGCCACACATTTAAAATGTGAATTTTAAAGGATTTGGTACCATACCCTTTTGAAGAAGGTTGGTTCTCACCTTCACAATTTTCACCAGTACCGTTGTAACCCGTGATACAAGTACAATTGTATGACCCGGGAAGGTTTGTACATACGGCGTTCTGATCGCAGGGATCTTCATCTGAACATTCATTTTTGTCTGAAAGAGTGCAAATTCGTACAAATTCATAGAGCAAAATATAATGTGACTTTTAGGTCACGAGCACTTATTGCTAATATTAATATTCCTTCGTTGTAACAAAACGTATGTTCCGCTATCATGACCTACCAACTTTTCTCAACAATTCCCTCGTCTATTTTTGTCTGTAAAGAAACATTCAAACATTTGTTCCAGTAGGGGACAAGCAAGCAATGAAACGATCGGATGGTAAAGCAGAATGTAGAATGACTCAGAAGAGACAAGCATTGTGATTGGAAGGACATCACAGACCGGTTTGACACCGACAAATAGCAGCAATAGGAGGGCAGTAAGATATCTTCTCAGAGATCAAAGTGAACGGTGCGTAAAATGGAATGAAAAGCAAATAGCAATCGCTATATGTTACCGTTGTCGTTTCGTAAATATTAGAGTTCTTACTCACCTACACATAGAAATCCATTGCCTTCATACCCGTCATTACAATTACAGAAGAAGGATCCTTCTGTATTGTTACAAAAAGCATTTCCATCACAGGCAACCGTGCCGTTCTCACATTCATTAATGTCTGTCAAGAAAACACGACAATGGGCATACTCCAGTGTGACAAGTTGAAATAGGAAGGGAAAACGTGTAAGAGGAGACTCGGATAGATTCAGTATCTACAAAGTCCAGAAATATTACCGATGTCAGCAAAGCCAAGGCATTATCGAAGTACCATACTGAAAACTTGGCTAATCAGAGTCTCAAAATCAATGATACCGTATACCGTCCTTGCTCTTTTGACTATCAACTCAATCACAATTTCAAAGTGTACCGTGTTGAATAATTACCTTCACATCCCGAGGCTGTAGTGCGGTAGCCATCTTTACATACACAATTGTAACCACCATCGTTATTGACACATACCTCACTGTCTGTACAGTTACCTTCTCCAAGTATGCATTCATCTTTGTCTGTGAGAACCAAATGAACGATTGAACTCTTCTTATATGTTCTGCAAATCCATGATGATCGATTCATGCAACCTTGACGGTGTCAATATCTTTTACTATCAAATGCATAACTGCGAAATTCATGTAATTAGTAGATATGTCTACAAATAGCAATGTATCTATCTCCAATGATTTGAGCATCCTTCAAATTTTATTTTAAACACCAACTAAATATCTGCTGCTTGGTAATGTTGTGCACAAAACTATGAAATCCGCTTCACTTAATCTACAGAAAAAATTTCAATTAAGCATTTCTTCATTACTAATACTTTGCACCAAGAAATCGATCTCTTCAAAATAAAGGGAGAACATGAAGGATCAGGATTGTGCAAATATCGATCAATAGATTTTCCATATTAGCTAATGTGTATATCTCAAGTTAAAAATCACACAAAGCAAACATAGCATCGAGAATCTATCTCCAGGAGCTATCTCAGAAGTAATATGATTTCCATCGCGCACGATATCAATGAGAAAATTTAAATGTCCTATACTAGACGCCATACAGCCATTCATCCTCACCAGAACAAGTCCTTAGATCAGCTGTGAGTTCATAACCATCATTGCATTCGCATCTGTAGCCAGGCGTTTCGTCAATGCAGGTCTCTTCACATGCTTGTTTATATTGCATTGTGTCATCCCCCGTGTCATTACACTCATTTATTGCTGAATTTTGAAATATAAAATAGGCCTCTTTAAATACGTTATCAGTAAAAAACGATGCTCCTCTGCAGCCAGCTGTTTACTTTAAGCAAATGCAAGTTGGTGTATGATTTCAAGTTTATTACATTGAGTGACATATGTCTGCAATCTGTACACTATGAAAGTGGTATGAACGTATGGAAGAAATGATTTGCTTCCGACAACATCAACACAAGAGAAACGGAATTCTAGATCTAAGCTCTATGAGAGAATACTTATATCCGTACATACGTGTACACAGGGTGTCGTCCGTGTCGCTAATCCGGTATCCCCGATTACAGTAACAGGTTTCCTCATCAATTCCATTAAGATAGCAGGTGCCACTGATACAGTCCTTGGAGCAATTTCGCGTTTCATTCACTGTAGAAAAGGATGAATTCACTTAAACCATATCTTGTCGAAGTCGTATTACTATACATGAATATGAACTTCTCATGCTAAATGTGCATTGACCGCAATCTAATCCACACGACTACGTAGGTTTCGTTTAATGAACTATTAAATTGTTTGTCGTATACTATAACTGACAGTGTGTAGTATGACGTATGACATCAATTTTGGATAACGGATGGGAATCATGCTATTTATTTATTACAGGCCCTTTTAATGAAGCCATGAAAAAAGCTCGATTGACAAATTCTATGATATTGCGCGTAAGATCTCCTGAACATAGACAGGGCTTAAATTATGACATTGATTATAATTCTGAGGTTATATGCTTTAGAACCTTCGAATGAAGATCTTAACTAATAGCCATGTACTTGCTAACCTGTACATGTAAGGCCATCAACTTCAAGGTAAAATCCGTCCACACAACTGCATCTATACCCATATGAAGAGTCTTCAGTGCTGTTAGTATCCTCACAAAGTTGAGAGCACTCGTCAGTTTGATACGTACACTCGTTGATGGCTAGGTGAAAATAGAATCAAACCAGCTTTAGGGTGATCAGATCTCTCTCTCTCTCTCTCTCTCTCTCTCTCTCTCTCTCTCTCTCTCTCTCTCTCTCTCTCTCTCTCTCCTCTCTCTCTCTCTCTCTCTCTCTCTCTCTCTCTCTCTCTCTCTCTCTCTCTCTCTCTCTCTCTCTCTCTCTCATGTATCCCAATGGTAACAGACACTGCCCACTTAGGATCAAAGATGTCGTCATATGCTCATATATCAACAACAGGTAACCCTGACAAATTTCTAAACAAAAATATATCATGTTTGTATCTTACGATCACAGTTAATTCCATTAGCGTTAAGTATGTAGCCCTGTCCACAGGAACACTGGTAAGCACCCTCTTCGTTTGTGCAGTTCTGTTCACAAATATCCAAATCGCATTCATCAATATCTGAAAAGGGTGAATGAATTCATATTGGCATTAGTTGCTTAATTATTCCCTCTTACTGATTAAATGTTATTGTTTTAGACAATCAAGTGTACATAAATATAGTGGGACGATTGTTAAAGCTACTTGGCAGTTTCATAGCCGAAAAGTGCAAGACCGCAATTATGCTCCTTTTAGGGTGATTAGTTTGTTTACATGTCAACGGCTTGTCATCACCTGACTTAGTTGAAAATTGAAAAGCATAATTTACTATAATTGAATCAAATATCTGAAACTCATTGTTGTTTTGAAAAGTTTCTACGTGAAGTCTGCGGTTAAAACGTAACTCACTGACCTTCACAATATGTCCCATTGCCGGTGTATCCAGGATTACAGAGGCAATGAAAACTACCAAGCGTGTTAGAGCAGGTGGCGTCTTCATGGCAAAGATGACGTCCATCATCAGCACACTCATCGATATCTAATTACGTATATCATTCAAAAAAATACAGATACTATGAGGTTATTACAAAAATACCTCAAAGAATGCACGAGGATATTGGCGCAGCGTATTCGCGTCGGGCGATGCGCGGCGCCAATATCCATCTTATATTCGTAACCGGGGCATCAAATTGTCAGAGTAGTGATCGTTTTCATGCAAGGTCAACGATTTTTCTTCCGACTTATAGCGCAAGTGTGGAACGCTATCTCGGACGCGCTTCTGCAAGTTCTGGATAGTGTGTGTACACTAACATGAAGTACAGAGAGCGCGCGAGAGACATGTTCTGGCACCCGTCCAATGAGTCCCTTGAAACCACTCAACAGTGAACGCGCAGATACAGCCGCAGGGGATGGGGCACCTGGAAACCGTACGTGTTAAGGAACGGGCGTTCCGTTCGGCTTTTTAGCGCACGCAAAATTCTATTGTTCTCGAAGCAAGATGTATAATAATTGGTCTTACCGGCAATGTTATTGTCAAAAAGAAACTTGGCTTTGATTCCATATTATACATGGCAATTAATGTACAGACGGTTTGCTAACGAGAGGAACATTGCAAATTGAGGTCTAAATATTGTTCTCACATCTTCGACCATCATGTATATTTAACCTCAGTCTGTTTTAGTGAAGCAATTTTTCGTTGGCCATTCGAGAGGCAAGGAAAACGAGGAGGTAATTATAGAGTCAATGTCAAAAGACCAAGAACGAACATCAAGGACAAACACACACTTGTACAGCTATAACACCTGACGCATTTCATGAAACGAACGAACATCTTACCGGAGCATGTTTGGCCATCTCCAAGGAAACCATCCCTGCAGATACATTGGTATGAGCCTGGTATATTCTCACACAAGGCGTAATCAGAGCAGGAGTACGTAGAATTGTCCGCGCATTCATTAACATCTGAGACGAATTTTTTAACATTAAAGCATTAAATTAAGATGTATGAAGAGGCGGTGACATAACTGAAGTAAATATGCATATCAGCATATTGTGCATAATATTGTATATCGCTGGATTGTAAAAGAAAATAACGTGGAATTCTTGGCCAGTTATGTGTGCTTTTCTTGACAACATATGCCAAAGCCTGGAACGAATCTCCCCATTCGGACACTAATTAAAAACCTTTTATGGTGAGGATCTCATAGGTATGGGAGGGAGCGAAATGATACAGGTGAATGATATCAATAAATATTCATTTCCAGCAGTCGTCATTCCTGAAACCTGGTATAATCTATGCTCTTTAAAATGTGTTAAATATGTATTACCCAGCAATAACAAATATATATACCTGTTGATTCTGTATTTAGAAAGCGCAATGCCCAATGTGATTTTAACACGTAGACACATCTTACCTCTACAGAAGGTCCCGTTACCAGTGTAACCGTCCGCACACACACATATATAAGATCCAACTTTATTTACGCACTGAGATCCCTCGACTTTACACTCGTGCTCTGCAGTATCGCACTCGTCCGTATCTGAAACACCATTAACACGTCAGACTATTATGTATTCATATTGACGGGCACATATGTACTCAAATGCAGACGATGTTGTCTATGACGAAACACAATGACGCAAACTTGCATCGACACAACAATATTTCGTTTTAACTCATTAACAACTTGATAAATCTAGTACGGTAACTGTAACATCAGTGTGTCAAATACGCCGATGCGTCACACTGATCGGAGGAAAGCTTACACCAGCAATGGTAAAATATTACTATACCAGTACATATACTGTCCCTTTAACTAGTACAGAAAGTGAATACCATAATGCAAGGAGTTTAGATGACAAAGAAATTTTTGATTAGAGCAAATAAACAATCAAAAGACAAGAACATTGTTTTCAGCGGCAGCATTAATCCTTGAAATCGAATTTTTAGGCCCCATTGGAACATTCGCTAAGTGGTCAAAACTTTGTCATGAGCTTAAATTGCACTGACATGCCTGAGTTGACGTGAAAAATATCCACATAACGCAATGCTTCTTTCTGGGCTCCTTCCTGTTTGGGCACTCAAACCACCTTAGAACGCCATAAACTTATTAAAAGATATAATACTAGTGTACGAGAAATATCTCCTTCATTGGTGAGCATACATTGGAATAAGACATACTTGTTGTAAAGCATTCGCCCACAGGCTTGTCTATGTTTTGCGATTCACCAAATTCTTCTATATGCCCATCAACACTTGAGTTGGCTATTACTTATGCTCTAAGCATACCTTCACAAGTTGAACCATCTCCGATATATCCGGGTTTGCATGCACATGAATAGCTGCCTTCAAGTTCGGTGCAGGTAGCCCTTTTCACGTGACAATTGTTCATTGTGATGTCACTACATTCCTTGACATCGGAACAATTGACACCGTTTCCAGTCCAGCCGTCATTACAATTACATTCAAAGGAACCGATCGTGTTGGTGCAAGTTGCCTGGGGGCTGCAGTTGTCTGTGTGTCTCTCACACTCATTTATATCTGAAAACAACAGCATACTTTACTAACTTTTTGTGTACTCTTCCTTCTTTCGCATCTGACTTGTAAAACCTGAATGAGTGATGAACAGCCTCCAATCATTATTCATTACAGTAATAAGTAAAAATTTACGGCCAAGGACGCCGTCAAAATTTTAAATTTAATCCTTAAAGTGACCATTTCCTAAACTTCATCTTCAAGCCAGTGCCTTGACTGACAACAAAGTAAGATTTGACAGGAATCGTTGAAAGTAATTTAAAATCTATTAAGTTTAATAGAAAATTAATATAGATTAAAATGTTGACCAAGATTTTGCTAAAAGACATTTTGACCTTCCTTTAAACGTTTTCTTATTATCGACAAAATTACTCATCGGAGGTAAACGAACGAAAACGTCTGACAGGAAGTAAACATTGCTTTGCAAGTCAAAGTCAAAGTCATTCTTTATGCAATCCTAATGCTTAATGTGAAATTTAACTTTCACGATATAAAGAGGCGAAACCAATGTTATGTCAATGTTTAATTTTGATTAACAAAGCACAGTGAATTTTCAAAGTCTAAATATTGGAGGCGCATTCTACCTTAATAGGCAATAGACACCGTCGCTCCAGTCAATCGACACCCCAAAAGCTAGCTTAATCAAGGGAAATAACTGAATGACGGCCTACCAGAACAATTGAATCCACCACTATCAAATTCGTAACCATCCAAACAGGTACACTTGTAACTTCCAACGATGTTGGTACAGTCTGTGTTTTCACCGCAAGGCTCTTGCAAACATTCATTCACATCTGAAACACAGTTAAAACTATTTATTCCCCTTGAATGCAAGATAAAGGACTTTGACAAGATTCCGATTTTGAATGTGTAGCGGCCATGTTTGTATATTTCGATAATTAAATAATTTTTATAGGAAAAACTATGATTACAAAGGGTTTATAGTAATTATATAATACTCGGTAAGGACCATTGTATTTGTTGCATTTCTACTTAATCTCACAGCCTTGCAAGAGGAGCTATTACCTTCACACAGTGTTCTGTTGCCATCGACGCCAATGTAACCATCATTACAGGTGCAGTTAAATCCGCCACCAATGTTAATACATGTTGCCTTCTGGTGACAGTCATCAATGTTTTCCGTACATTCATCGATATCTGAAAACGAATGTTTATGAAAATTACCATATTTACACAAATAAGGCAGTCTTTCGCAGTCTTTTTTGCTAAGAAAGTATACACACCGTTGGCCGTGAATTAAAAAAAAAACAATTAATTACCACGCATCCTTAGAATGGTACAGCAGACACCACAAGAAGGAAAACGATGGTATCACACTAAATCCAGACCATCTCGCTCACCTGAATAAATCTCATCTTAAGATGTTATCAATATAAATTTCTAATTTCTTAGATTCCAGTAATGATGATAACTATTTTATACAATGACAAAGATGAATTTGCCACATAGCTTAACTCACAGATGAGTCTTTCTAATGTACTTGTGTGATTGATTTGTGTATGCTGCAGTGACTGTTGCAGTTTTGTATTCCAGCTGTGTGCAGTAGCTATGACAAAATTGCTACATGAAAGTGGGTCATTGAGCCGTCCTGTGTGAGGATTAGAATGTGACTCGGAGGCGTTTTCTACTGTCCTTCACCGACCATGCTGCAAGTCTACAATTGTATAGTATACGTTGATGGCACCCAATGAAGGGCAAGTAGTTCAATTGGCTTGATCATACAGTGCTGTTCAGGAGAAAGAAAATATCAATTAATTAATTACCTGTACAGCCTTTCTCGTCAGCGTCGAGGCGATAGCCCTCTGAACAGCGGCAAACATAACTTCGAAGGGTATTTTCACATATTTGATCGCAAAATGGTTCACTGGAGTGAAAATCTCTCTCTTCTTCGCATTCGTCAAAGTCTGCAAATATACATGATACAAGAATGTGAAGATCATCACATACCTGGAAATTCCATTCCAACCAAGCGTTTAGGAAAACTGTCTCGTAATGGTTTATGAGAATGAAGAGTAATGGCATAAAAATCTTCTGATCACTATAACAATATGATCAATTTCCTAGACATAATTGTATACGTTGATTTGAGAGAGCAACAGCTATGTTATAATTAACAGCAACACTTCATTTGTAGACTCTGACACGTAATGGGTTATTTCTTCACATACAAATATTAAAGATATACTGTCACCTGTTCCAATTTTGCCACAGTTACCATGGAAACAGAAAATCTAACCAATCACAGATTTTAAGCGGGTGCCTGCTTTTTAAAAACAGCGCCCTCACATGGGCATTTTGAATACCAAGGAAGGCCCCTTTGACCATATATGGGCATATTTCGATTACAGGTGACTGTATACCTTTAAGCTGGTGCTTGTATGCATTACTTATACATATGATTATAATATGAATTCTAACTCATGAGAAGCCAATTAACTTGTAAAGGCTCATACAAAGCTATACAAAAACATGGCACAAGACCACTAATGCATTTCCCATAGGTAACCACAGTAGCGTTGAGCTTAATTTTCCCATTTTAAAACATTTAGTGGCACGAATCCTCTTAACATGTGTAAAGTTAATGTCAGCTTGACAACTGATGAATTTTTCGTATGGGCAAGTCCATGGAAATTTTCAGATAACGATAAAAATAGCGCCGTCAGGGGTGTTTTTTACAAAATTCAGGCTTATTATTATAATTTCTATGAGCCTTAGAACTCCACATATTACCACAGAATGCTTCAGCCATTATTCACAACAGTCTGCATTTTGATTCAAGCAGAAAAATATCTTTACAAAATACTTCAATTTAAGTTCAAACCAAACAAGCATCCATGCAGGTATCAAAACTTCAAGGTCTGCACTATTTTTCTTCCGAACTATTTTCATGGGTAACGAGCCCGGAAGTGAATAAGTGGTCTTGTTCCACATGCCATACTCACCAAAACATTTGTGCCGTTCCCTATCAACCCTGTTGGACATTCTCCACATTCAAAACCTATCGACGGTGCTTTATTGTCTGTACAATTGACACCAGGAAAACATGGATTGTCTGCACATGCGTCGTAGTCGTCCTGGCAAAAGTCACCGCTGTAGCCAGGTGGGCAATCGCACGTTACCACCTTTTCATTGCAAAGACAAGTTTAAAACCTTTAGAGTTTTGAAAAGAGTTCCATTTGCTATGAAGCCATTATATATGAATATACTAACCTAACGTGATACATTATAACTTCAAATAATTGCAGAAGTACATGCGTTCTGCTATAGTTGACTATATAAATCTCAGTGATAATGCACAAAGTTAACAATTATCGTGTTGTGCTGTTCATATTCTGCTTCATGTTCAGGATAAATCTGGTAACCTACCTCAAATTTGTCATTTACCAGATCTGACCCTTCTACAGATACATTGTAATTGCAACTGCCACCATTTTGGCAGTCGCATACTTTGACTTGAAGCACAACGGCAGTACTGGCTGAAGTATCGGTAACAATGATTGATAGATTGACTTTTTCGGTGTCCAGAGGGGTCCATGTGAAGTTACCATCTGTTCAGAAAGAATAAAATATTTGCTTCTATTTGGTCACTGTTTGATCTATTTTGTAACCAAGTCTCCGTTGACAATATATTTTGAATGTGCAAAATTATTATCTTACCTTGGGTAATGTGAGCGCCGAGCACGGGATCCGCAAGCATATATGTTATGGTGTCTCCAGGGTTCGGATCAGTCGCATCCAATTTCAATGACACAGCCTTTCCAACTTCCACTTCTAATAGAGAACTGCCCTCAATCGTTACATTCGGAGGGAAGTTACCTGGTCATTACATAACAAGAAAATGGAATTGTCACATGTCTCTACGACATTCTAGATTTATTCTCCATAAAAACTAAAAACAAAATAAGATTTGACCTACCCAAATCCGTTTGCTGTTGTCGTATTTGTGTTGATGAGTTCCTTGTCAAGAGACCAATCTCTTCCCTCTCCGTAGCCAATGAATCAAACAGACATTCCTGATCGTCGCCACAATTAGATCGGACCTTACTCAAGTAAGCTGGGTCTTCCCTTTCATAATTGTCGATTAACTCGTCCAAGAACAACGGTTCGAATGTTGGGTCGTTGTAATCTGACCACGACTTTCCTTCTTCGTACCAAAAAATTGACTGATTGGCCGATATATTCCCTATGTGTGGAACAATTGTGTTAACAATAAGTGATAATTTGGCACAAAAAGTTATGTTTCACTCCAAATGCGACCTCTCCATTGGAGGGGGTAACAGTAAATATTGGAAAAAGTAATTGAAGATACATGCATGTAACATTGTATTGTCTGCTCGACGGTATTTTAAATGCTATCATGAAAAGATGGACTTCTGAGCAATCTTACCACGGAGACGTTGAACGTGTTTTCATGTTCAATTGTCATTTGGAAATAGAAAAATTGATCATATATAGGTTTAGAGTTGGTCGGATTGTGAGAAAGAAATTTGCTATCAATCATAGATCCAAAATCTCACTAAGACAACCATACAAAGAAATGAAATAAATCAATATCAAATTAAGTAGTCTTCAGATGACTTGATCATTTTCATGTCCATTTCCGACATCCCTCCGCGCACTCACATGACAGTTAAATATGCGATATCAAGGTAAAATGATTTACTCACACTGCTGACCAAATTCAAAGTACTCGGCGTCTGTAAAGTTGTCACCTGTTGGTTGTTTTATATTGCCGTCTGGGAGTTTGAAGTCGTTTGTAGGATCACCATCCCAAAATCCTTGTGATATGAAATGTCGATAATTGTAAAATTACTATAGCTGCAGCTGTGAATTCGAGGCAATGTGAAACATATTTGTTTCGCGATTGCTTGTCAAAAAAATCCAGATGTTCATCAATAACAAAAATTTCACTTTCAATGAGATATAGTTTTGTAAATATGTTCAGTTAGCATGGTTATAATTAATTTAGCCGGAGTCAAAATGCTTCATGGCATTAGCAATGGTCAAAGAGCCTTGTTAGCAAAGATTAAGAATCTATTAATTGAACTTTAATTCCCCAAAAAGAAAGCATAAAGTTTATAGAGAAACTTTATACAGTATTTAAATCAAAAAGCAAATGCCAAGGCAACGAACAGCTGTGCAAATGTTGAAGGTTGCCAATGAAGTCAACTCTGTGTAGCTATGCTGAACCTCTCATAACAGTATACATGCGTTGTGGACTTTGGTCTACAGCATATGTGCAATTTACCCAGTAAGCCTGTAACACGACCTTTGAACTCTTCTGGTGCCGAAAACAGGACATCAAGCATCTTCTCTGCGACTCCAATAGATATCGACATTTTGGATGTGAATGATGCGACGAATCTAACTTTCGCACCCGACCCTACAGTGGATTCTTCTTGTTTCAATGACATAGAAACGTTGGTGCCGTTTGGAGTAAATGGTTCTGGGGATATAGTAAAGTTGGTATATCAATGATAGCAAAAATCCTAAGTAAGTATGTTTATAATCGTCTGTAAATGTTCTATTAAATTGCTAAGCACAAAAATGATGATAAAAATGCACAAGGGACGCTGAATCAAACGAGATTTTAAAAGCATCGAAATTCGTGGGAATTCATCACCGATACTAAAAACCTAATGCATGATGCATACTTTGAGTGCCAACGTATGCATGTATGTGTGTATTATGAGACTAACTTTGGATTCAAACCCGAAAACTCCCAAACACTTCGATTCTGATAAAACAAGCTTACGAAACCACATTCTACACCTAAAACAATGTGATTAATAAAAAAGGTAAGTTTAAATCATAATCAAGATCACTCCACTGTAGTTCAACTATTAATGTGTGTATATGTAATTAGGTAGGCACGTAGGTAGGTAAGTAGGTAGGTAGGTAGGTAGGTAGGTAGGTAGGTAGGTAGGTAGGTAGGTAGGTAGGTAGGTAGGTAGGTTGGTAGGTAGGTAGGTAGGTAGGTTGGTAGGTAGGTAGGTAGGCAGGAAGCTAGCTAGCTAGCTAGCTAGAAGTAGGTAGGTAGGTAGGTAGGTAGCTATCTATGAATCTACGTATCTATGCAGGTATCTTCGAATCTATATATCTTTGTATCTATGTACAATCATATGTCGATGTAATTAAAAAACATGCATACAAGTATTTGTTTGTATTTTTCTACAAATAGGCCTACATTAAACAGGTTTCAGTGCTAGTACTGCTATGTGTCGGACTATTTGTGTTTACCAACCCTGGAAAACAGATCTTACTACATCGATATAATTTGTAAAACTCACGATCATCCAGGAAAGTCTTATTGAATAGTTCGCCATCGACGAGTACGTCATAATCAGTACCATCATCTGTCAGCTTGACTTGAACCTATTTAGTGGTAATGTATTCAAGGCCTTTGATAAAATGACTATAAATTAACATCTTAAAAGTTATTTCATGGTTTATTTTAATGTCTTATTAATGTCTTAAGTCACCCTTGTTTCCTTCAGTGGGGTATGTTCCGTACAAATGTATAATTGGATAACTATTGGTTGTTCTTTGGCTGAGAGACATCGCATGAATACTTGCGTACTATTATCTCTGTTACTTCAGTTAGTAATTATGGTCTGACTGCACCAATATTAATAATGTCAAAAACCTTACCGTAGAACTGTTCTGTTGTTTTGCAGCAAAAGCTACAAACACCGTAGCTTGACTCATTGTGCCATTCTTTGTGATTGCCCTTGCTGTTCGTCCTTGTAACTTGAAGAAGTCGTCATCAACCTGCACCAAGGTGTACTCGCCTAATCCATTAAAGGTGTACGAAACGCCATCAAGAGTTTTCAAATGGGGATCTCCAAGCATCCAGCCTATGATCAATGACAATATTTTTTAACAACAAGGACATTCTATTCTATTCTATTCTATTCTATTCTATTCTATTCTATTCTATTCTATTCTATTCTATTATGTTAAACTATATTATATTATATTATATTATATTATATTATATTATATTATATTATATTATATT
Source organism: Ptychodera flava (assembly GCF_041260155.1). Lineage (NCBI taxonomy): Eukaryota > Metazoa > Hemichordata > Enteropneusta > Ptychoderidae > Ptychodera > Ptychodera flava. The sequence goes on along the minus strand of NC_091945.1, from coordinate 9,752,738 downwards.
ATATTATATTATATTATATTATATTATATTATATTGTTATATTATGTATATTATATTTTTTTTTTTTTTTTTTTGTATTAAAATAGTAATTTAGTATAGAATAGTATTACTATTACTATACTATAGTATACTATAGTATACTATAGTATAGTATAGTATAGTATATATAGTATAGTATAGTATATTATAGTATAGTATAGTATGGTATGGCATAGTACAGTATTGTATATATAGTATAGCATAGTTATAGCATAGTGTGGTGTAGTGTAGTGTAGTGTAGTGTAGTGTAGTGTAGTGTAGTGTAGTGTAGTGTAGTGTAGTGTAGTGTAGTGTAGTGTAGTTGAGTTGAGTGTAGTGAACTGGAGTGTATTTACTGTAGTGGAGTGCAGTGCAGTGCAGTAGAGTATAGTATAGTGTAGTGTAGTATAGTAGGCCTATAGTATAGTAGGCTATAGTATAGTAGATGTAGTAGTAGAGTAGAGTAGAGTAGAGTAGAGTAGAGTAGAGTAGAGTAGAGTAGAGTAGAGTAGAGTAGAGTAGAGTAGAGTAGAGTAGAGTAGAGTAGAGTAGAGTAGAGTAGAGTAGAGTAGAGAAGAGTAGAGTAGAGTAGAGTAGAGGAGAGGAGAGGAGAGTAGAGTAGAGTAGAGTAGAGTAGAGTAGAGTAGAGTAGAGAAGAGTAGAGTAGAGTAGAGTAGAGTAGAGTAGAGTAGAGTAGAGTAGAGTAGAGTAGAGTAGAGTAGAGTAGAGTAGAGTAGAGTAGAGTAAAGTAGAGTAGAGTAGAGCAAAGCAGAGCAGAGCAGAGTAGAGTAGAGTAGAGTAGAGTAGAGTAGAGTAGAGTAGAGTAGAGTAGAGTAGAGTGGAGTACAGTGCAGTACAGTACAGTACAGTAGAGTACAGTACAGTAGAGTACAGTACTCACAGTAGAGTAAGTAGAGTAGAGTAGTAGAGTAGAGTAGAGTAGAGTAGAGTACAGTACAGTACAGTACAGTACAGTACAGTACAGTAGAGTACAGTACAGTAGAGTACAGTAGAGTACAGTAGAGTACAGTAGAGTACAGTAGAGTAGAGTAGAGTAGAGTAGAGTAGAGTACAGTACAGTACAGTACAGTACAGTACAGTACAGTACAGTACAGTACAGTACAGTACAGTAGAGTAGAGAGAGTAGAGTAGAGTAGAGTAGAGTAGAGTAGAGTAGAGTAGAGTAGAGTAGAACAGAGCAGAGCAGAGTAGAGTAGAGTAGAGAAGAGTAGAGTAGAGTAGAGTTGAGTAGAGTAGAGTAGAGTAGAGTAGAGTAGAGTAGAGTAGAGTAGAGTAGAGTCGAGTAGAGTACATTACAGTACAGTACAGTACAGTACAGTACAGTACAGTAGAGTACAGTAAGTACAGTACAGTACAGTACAGTACAGTACAGTACAGTACAGTACAGTACAGTACAGTACAGTACAGTACAGTACAGTACAGTACAGTACAGTACAGTACAGTACAGTACAGTACAGTAGAGTAGAGTAGAGTAGAGTAGAGTAGAGTAGAGTAGAGTAGAGTAGAGTAGAACAGAGCAGAGCAAAGTAGAGTAGAGATGAGTAGAGTAGAGTAGAATAGAATACAGTACAGTACAGTACAGTACAGTACAGTACAGTACAGTACAGTACAGTGCAGTGCAGCACAGCACAGCACAGCACAGCACAGCAGCACAGCACAGCACAGTACAGTACAGTACAGTGCAGTACAGTACAGTACAGTACAGTACAGTAGCATAACATAGCATAGTATACTGCAGTATAGTGTAGTGAAGTATAATGTATTATACCATATCATACTTTATGGTACCATATTTGGTGAAAATGTCGGTGAATATATGTTGAAACACGACTGTTCCAGTATTTCCGGAAAACTAAGTGGGTAAAATTAATTGCTATTAAAAGACATACAAGTTTTGACCTGGCTTTACTAATTGTTAACGTTCATATATAGTAAAGTGCCTAAAAGATACATATTGCATCGAGTTTTAGTATTTTACTCACCCCATATAGGTGGGAAGTACCCATTACACGTTCCTGGTGGTCGTTTCTCGGCATACAAGTCACAAAAATAGGATCCCTTGAATACTGGCAGCAGTAATAACGTGGCAATATGTCTTCGTCTGGAAATTAGCATGACCAGATCTGATAAGTTTGCTATTAAGCCTTAGGTCCTATTCATTCCATATTCTAATAGTTTTTCGTGAAATGTCATTGAATGACATAATTACTCTACAAAACTTTTTACTTGAGTTTATCTTATCCCATTGGATTAAAATCTGTCGTGAAAGCTAGTTTCGTTCTTTTGTACGTAACACCAATTACACCCAAGTTGTACATTGAGTAGTGTTTTAAACGTAATTCGGTCATCGAGCTGTTAATGCGTTTACAATTTGCACGAATGGTTCAGACATTTTCACTTAAACTAGATCAATATTCTTACTTTATCGAAAAGAGTAGCTGAAAATATTCACAAATTACAGTAATTAAGCTAGATAGATGCAGCACTGTATAATGCTTCAAGCGAGTTTTCAAAACGAAATACTCACCGTACCAAAGCCTGTACAAATACCAATTGAACCATCTCCACCACAAGAAACGACCACCAAATTGCCATCTTTCTGTAAAACTACTATCCCATGCATATCTACCGTAGCCTTCCACCAACGTGTGATCAGACCGGTAGCGACACCTTTGCCCTGCTCCCCAACGGTTGGGGAAAATGGTTTGGATCGTAAAACTTCGGCCTATGGGCAAAAAGCAGATATTTTTTTTCCAATGACCAAACAACCTGTTGATGGAAATATTTCTTGCACTGTGGTTATACTATGAAATTTTGAAACACATTTCATCCAACGGTCAGATTGCAAGCATTTACAAATGTATGAGTCAATTGGTCTTTTCGAAATTTTGAAACATATGAAAAACAAGAGTATTATACATATCATCAAATAGTGTATTAAATTTGACAAATAGTATGGCGTAGTGTAGGAGTTTCTAATGTGTCATATAGGATTAAGGAAATATGTTTTATATAGGTACATTATTGACATAAAGTGTTTGTGCTCTACAATAATACTGGCCTTGTCGTCGGTTGATCGCTGAAAGTAAATTTGGATCAATCTCGTCATCATTGAAGTTTTGTGCTGCTTCTCCATCTTCCTCTGTGCCACTACCGAAAGAATTATCTTGCCTTCCCTGTCCAAATCCACACGGGCAGGTTCCAAGTCCCCAACTCCATGTGTCCGGATGAGGTTGTCGATAGTACCATTCGAGGCAATACTTTTTTGGATTAACTGTGTATCGGTAATGGTTTTCAACACGAAATATCCACCTTCCTTTCTTGTTTGTGTTTCCATCGTACTGATCAGGTCGGTATTTTTGATGAAGCAAGGAAAGTTCCGATTTTTGTACGTTACGTACGTAGTGATATTTATACGAACTGTAGTAGTAGCTGTAGATTCCATGATAACCAATAATGACGTCATTGTTCTCGCGCACTTTGTAATTCCATTTCATTTCATCTTCCATATAATTAATGACAACGAATCCGTATACACCGTCTGTCACCAAAGCTGCTTGAAAAGTGTTAGTCTGGAAACAAAAGAAAATCCAGAACACAAAATTAATGAGTAGAAATCATTTGTTGAGAGGTTCGAAAAGGGAAGTGATAGGATTCGGTATTCGATTCAGACTTCTCAGGAGAAATACATGTCACGGAGAATACCGATCGATCCACTGGATGAATATTTATGCTGCAGTACGATAATGTGCTCCAGAAAGGTTACCATTTGCTGTTCAGTCGCACTGTTTATAAGCCCATACCAACAAAAAGAATGATCGTAAATTCCAAGTCAGTTGTCATTCAAGCATGATTTATCGGGAAAGGATGCTGTTCCTCAATATATCAACGAGAGCCGTGGTCATCCTGGTTAATTCGTATAACACTCTATCTGCTGCTGTGACATAACTTCGTCAGGTAAGTAGCTTCATTAAACTGGTTCAAGTGCAAATGTTCGATCAGAATGACCCTGAGATGCGCGTGTTGAGCTCTCAAAAATCCCAAAATGAGCGACAGTTTACATTTGCTACGGGGAAGAAAAGTTCCATTTCGCAAATGCATATGTTCCAGATTAATGATACTATTCAATATACGGGAGCCAAGTTTTCTGTTTGGGTATATAAAGCTGGGCTTTTTTACATCAGATGTCTACATTCAGAAAACGTACGCTATGATATTAATATATAAGGAAATGGATAAAAGGTGGAAGGAATTATCAAACCGATGTTAATATCTAACATCAAAACATTTTTTTGAGTTTATGCTATCTTAAAGTTTCGTATGACGAAGATCTATGCTAGCAATATTCACATATTAATATCGTGCGTGCCAATAAGTTATGTAACAAGTTTTACTTCGGAAGGCTACTTTCATTGTTCTTAGTCAATTAGAGCATCCGCTGTTTGTCGATTTTACGATCGAAATAAAACATATTAATTAATCGTAAAGTACTTTGATTTGTGAATGTCGCACTATTCCAAAAATATTGGAACACAAGTCATTCATCATTAAATCAGCATATTGTCAGTTTTAGACAGTAATAACTTGCGCTGCACAAAGATGAATGAAAAATATATTTAAATCATATTGTCAGTTTTAGACAGTAATAACTTGCACAGATTTCTCTAATCGGAATTATAAGAGGGTGGAGAAACAGTCATGCAATCACCACTTTATACGTGTGCTAAATATTCCAGTCGGTTGACTCTGGTTTTTACAGACGTTCCTGTATGAGCGAAAGCTTATTCAATTCACTTTTTCCTTTTCTAAAAGGCCGATATACGCAGCCAAATCACTCATTTATAGATTTGATTGTGACACAGATTGACAACACTGTTTCAACGTTATAATGTACTTACATTGTATTTGGTATAGGCCACCGGTACAGCCGCTACTTGGTACCAAGTTATTAAAAGCATCCACTCTGCTTTGAAGTCGTAAAATCTTGGATCATAATAATATCTATACCAATACCAATAGTAGTTCGGCGGTTCTGGGTATGCAACTCGGTTATCCCTGACATATTTACTCACTTTGTCCAGCATTTCTTCGTCTTTATCGGAAGCGTATTTCCCGGTACTTCGATCATATACCTAAATGGGAAAGTTAGAGCGCTCATCAACGCCAGCTCAGCAGGGGAATCGAGGTTGTCGACTTCGTCCCATGTTAATCGTTCAGTAATATATCATATTTTGTTCAAAATCACTTTTTCAAACATTCATTATATTTTCATTAAATTGTTGACCAGACATTAAAACACTGGTAGGGTTCACCTTTGGACATGACAAACAGTCGTAAGATGGGTGAGATAGAAGTGTAAATTTATGCACATTTTGGCAAATCACCCGAATTCTTGGGTTTTTTTTGTTTTCCCCGTTTTTAACATTTCAAAAACTATTGACGTCATCGGTCAAATTGTGTAAAACGTTAACAGTGTTCTTTAAATGCTATGTTGCATAACAACTTTGCACATCACAATGACGGTACGAGACGAAGCCGAGTATATTATAGAACTCAAGTTTGTTCTTAGTTTGAGTTCATTATGGGCCAGAAGGGTAAAATATTGCTATTATTATATAGTTGTTGCGATGCAAGTGAATTTTTAGATGAAGGAAACGAACAAAAAAGATTTAACTGAGTTTGCTAGTGAACATCGTCCAGCATGATGGCCGTGAATCTGTATACTATATTATACATTTACACACACTCCACACTGCACTGTACACGTGCGTCTGACACATAAAAATGAGCAGTGCATTCATGGGTCGATTTGAAAAAAAAAAGCAATATATTTACGAAGGAAATGAAAACTCATTGCATTCCCAACGTCTATATTGAACTTGAAAGATCAACTTTCAATATCATGTCATTTAAAAAGCTGTAATTCGCAAAATGCCAGGCATAAAGAAAACGGAATGTTCATGCATCGACATTCTATACATATTGACTGGCTATGACGGCAACACCATACGTCTGTACCCCGAGGGAGTGTGAGTCAGCCCATAAAACAGACTGTTTTTCCAAGGCCGAAGGCCGAGCGAAACAGTCTAAGACCGATAATACCACAATTCCAAACCCTCATAAGCCAGCTCTCTAGATATGTCGACTATCACTTACAACCCATCGTTTACATAAAAGATACAAACCACCACCTAGAAGATCTGCAAAACAAAGAAATTCACCAAACACAGTCATGGTGTCCATGGATGAAGTATCTCTCTACAGTAACATCCCTAACGAATTTGGTATACAGGCAGTCAAGAAACACAGGATAGACAGAAACATCACAAACCCAACCACCAGAACTGATAAGCGAGATGCTAACTTTCATACTTAACAGGAACTACTTCGAATTCAACGGGAAGTTCTTTCTACAAACAATGGGTACAGCAATGGGAGCGATGACGGCACCATCATACGCCAACATCGCAATGGGGCAAATCGAAGACACCATACTGAAACAGGTAGAACACGAACCAGAAAAGTGGAAACGCTTCATCGATGATGTCCGATTTCTCTGGAACAACAGTCTCGAAAATCTACACTTCTCTTTCACGAATATAGCAACACCATACATCCAACCATCAAATTTACAATAAATTACAGTACAGAGAAACTGCCATTCCTGGACACAACAATGATCAACGAGTACGGCAAAATAGCGAATACAATATACACCAAGCCCACCGACAAACATTCATATCTATGGTCAAGGTTCTATCATCCAAAACACATTTTCAATACCATGGAGCCAATCCCTCAGATAACGACGCATATGCAGTGAAACAGTCTAAGACCGATAATAAATACGATACAGCAAGCGAGGTCCTAGACAACCATTTAACACATCGCGGGTGCAATCATGAAGAATGCTATAGAGGGCGCTAGACTCAAATCAAGATCACAATAGCCACAACCCAGACATGATGCGTGCGAACCAACTACCTAAAGAAGTATCAAGTTTCTTACTTCGATTAAAGTTATCATACCAAAATTGACATTTTCTTCCCCAAATATGAACCGCTTCATCCTTTTGGGTAAACTCGTACTACCATACAAAACTTAACATTCTCTGCGTTTTTAGATATGCAGTACGAGGGGATTTCATGCAATCTTTCATAGAAACATTGCCTTGAAAAAAGTGTGTTGTTAGGTGCAACGCCACGTGAGCTCTGGGTTATGATAGTGTAATAATTGTGTAAGCAGGCTATGTTTCATTGTCTAATCAAACGAATGATATTCACTTCATATCTGTTTCGGTATGTTTCATATAAATTGTCGTGATAGGGTGGTGTGTGCGTGGATGTGTATCGCATTTTATCGCGGTGCAATCGTAGTTTATTAATTGGCAGAGGAATAAACAGTGTACACGGCATCCTTTTTTACATAACAAATCTTTCTCGACATGCCGTTCCAACTTAAAGTGTGAGGAAGTACATCGTATGTCGATGAATACTAATCGGCGTCAGCACTTTACAGCTTATGGACGCACTAGTATCCCAGCTGGGTTACAATCGGTCAAGTCAATAAACAATCCTTACAATGTGAGACTTGCTTTTGAAAACACATTACACTTACATGGTAGTAGACTTCGCCGACAGTCGGATCAGAGACATCAACATCATCCCAAAACGCAGCCACCATGGGAAATGAATACGAGTCATTGTACGTTTGAAATCCATTTTTATAGGGATTCGGGAAGGCAAACTTTTCATCGTTTACATTTTTGAAGATAATCAAACCATTGTCCGTGAACTGTTAGGAAAGAATATATAATGAGTTAATTATTCCTCTAGCACACACACATTTAGATGGAGTTAACCCTACTTTCAATCAATACTATATGCTGATGTAAATATCGGTTAGCCAAGCATGCAATTTTTTAAAACTGAAACCTAGGGTTGTTTTACATGTTCATTTATCTGTATTATTTAAACAAAAACACAATTTAAGAGAAAATAATAGTTGTTCGTGACGCCGCACTACAACTACTTTGAACAACCTTGTGCCCTGGCTCTTTCCTGCTAACATAAACTTCTCCCCACTTCCACCTTAAAATATCAGAACTACTCTCTCCCTACTACAAAAGTCCTCATTCAGTTTGCCATACCTTTGCAAAGCATGCCTCTCCACTCTTTCTGAATAAGTACGGGGAACAACCAAATGGTACTGATTGCTTGCCCTTCTCTTTGGGCTTTTTAAAGTTTACATGTGAGCAAGGTAATAGGTACTAAGACTTTCCTGTTTCACGGGGAACAGAGTGGAACAGAGTTAAAAGTGGCATTTTATCTTAGTACTTACATAAACGTTACTGTAGAAGTTCCTCCAGAATGGAAAGCCTGTCAGGTATGTAATTGTTTCACTGACAAGATCAAACGATGGTGAGGTGGATGCATCCCTATCGTATCGTTCTCTCAGTTTTAGATCACCCTCGTTTTCACCAAACGGAAACATTATTATCTCTGAAAATAGTTGTGAGAAAAACTATAGGCATACAATACATTAAGAAAGACTCAAATAAAATCCCAATAATCGCAAAAGTAGGCAAGTAATTTACAAATCATTTTTGTATTACCGTACCCCTGTGCTTAATAATTAACATCTTTAAAAAGCCATGTAGCCTATATATGCAGGAAAGGCAGTATCATTCCGGTGCCCGCAAAGTGTCCTCTTGTGATAAATCTTACTGAATAATAATAATAATGAATAGTTTTTAATTGTTGAGGAACATTAACTGATCAGCAGTAATTCAATAAAATGTACACTTAGGGACTGGTTACTTTCTTCGGCCGGGGGATAGTGGATTTATGGGGGCAGATCACCCTGTTTTTGACTTTGGTGATGGGGGAGTCACCATGTTTTTGACATGCCCAATACGGGGCTCAGTGTGTGTTTTTCAATTTCAACACGTGGTCATACTTACCTAAAATAAATCTTACCAGCCACGAATTTTATCATTTAGTCTCATTTTTCAGTGCGCCCTTTGGGCGCGTAACGTTTAATATCAGACATATATTTTAATATATCAGACACATCTCAGAGCGCCTTTCGGGCGCGGAACTTTAATATATCAGATTTATGTCAGGGATATCTTCATGTTAGCAAATTAAAGAGTAAAGAATACTGATTAAAGAGTACTGATCATTATAAAATCTGCAGTTCATTTGAAACGCATGACAAATTCCTGATACTTTTTTGTTTTCTCTATGAGAAGTCAGTATAAGATAGCAACATGCATTAATATTTCACAATACATTTGATACAGTGACATACGTTAGAAAGAGAAAAATAACAAGATGTGTTTCATTTTCATTGATGCAACGTTTTTCCTTTGTGTCACGGGTTTTTAAGTAAAAGATGTTAAAATGACAGTCAACAAAAGGCAGTTTTGTCATAACTGTGCTTTAATTGTTTTAACGTTAAGAGAAAAGTCTTCTCAGACACTTTGCACACACGATTTGGCTACAACCTATAACAATGGCTCTCTATGGCTTTTCAGGAGAAGTAATTGGTTTATGATTCACTGATGTTCTCTCTTTGATACTAGTGATTGACATCCACTTATGCACAACAGTTCTGGATAGATTGTTATGCATAGAAAGTGTGGAATACATTTGCAGCTCATTCAAAATACTGTATTCAAACTTTTAGATTGAAACTCTGAAATTCCTATCCTAAAACTGACATGTCAACGATTTTATCAAAACACAGAATGAGTGAATGTTTAAAATATACCAAAAAGTTGTGCACTATTACTTTATTACTTTGAACTTGAAGTAATTTGTGTCATCCGAAGAAACTGATCAGTCCCTCATTGAGAACAAAGAACCTTACCTTTACAGTCGAATCCGTCACCTCTATATCCCGTCTTGCATGTACAATAATAGCTCCCCTCCGTATTGGTACAATATGCATGGACATGACAGCCATGTAAACCATCTTCACATTCGTCGATATCTGTGTAATAAAAACCATCAAATGCTTTATTTCGTCAGATTAATGTTCGTGAACGCCAAGGTCTCTTAGAAAAGGGGGATTATGGTAAGACTATGCACATGTAAAAAGCCATGCTATACGGATAAGACGCACTCGATTTACACCGAGATTTCCAGAAATTCGACGTGTGAACGGCATTAATTTCCATCTAATCTCAGATATGACGTCTGTGAATGTATAAGGACTGACTTTAAAAATGTTGAAAAGCACTGCTATTTAATTCAGAGAACGCATTTTTTCACAAAGCGTGGTCCGAGAATGTCCAATTGACCTCTGTTCTAAATGTTAATGTATGATGCATGCTGTCAATCATGATTGAAAAGAACCGTTTTGTATGTGGTCCTGTAAAAGTTATGAACATTGAGAGTCTTGGAAGGCATTCAAAATTTCAGATATCGAAACTGAATCTTTTCTCTCATATTTTAATGAATTACCTTTGCATTGTGACTGGTTTGATCATTGTTTATATCAGTTGATTCAGTTCAGTTGAGCTGACTGGACTTGAAATTTCAGCGTCGATTACATCGTTACCACTGTCTCTGGCTACGTCAACATTGCGTTGTTTGATCATCCACACTCATCGATAACGGCCTTAGCCCTGCACTAGAGGGACTCATCAGCCTCATTAACATTCTTAACCAAAGTATTTAAAAATACTCAAGTTGGCTGGTCATTTAATTTCCTTTTTAAAGTTTTCTGGCTTACAAATCGTGAAAAGCAGCGTATATGGTATTTAAATATGCATGCATATCTTTTGAAATACGGACAATTTTTCCTATACGTCTCAGTCACATGTCATTTGCATATTACGAACGGTTGTCGAGGTTACATATCCGAAGTAACCGGATATGCGACCTGCAATTACTTCGGGTCATGCTGTTACATGCCAAGCTCTAACTCAAGATCGTAACATTGTAGATCAGTTTTACTCAAACTTTCTTCACTCGTTTCTGTAATTGTTTCGAAATACCTAAACTTACACTGTGGGTGAATATTTTTTTATAATTCACAAGGATTTTTTTGCATATCTTTTTTGTAATTTTTTCTTCCTTTTCTATAGCGAATCGCATTCAGAGCGCAGCCCGACTTTTTTGACCGAAGCTCGTAATATGTATATTTAAACGATCGGCTTCCATCACAGCGCCTCTACATTAAAATCACCCTTTGCTGTTGTAAGAAGGTAGTCATTTTGTGTTGAGAGCTGGGGTTGAAAGCAGAATCCCGTTTGGAAATCGTAACGGTGTATGCACAGAAGATAATCCCCTTGGAATTACTGTGTATGCACAGAAGATCGACTTAGACGCAAAACGATAGCAGATATGAATTCAGAGATGTATTGAAAGCCATGCATCGTTGCTGGTTTATTGAATAAATTGTTTGAGGGAAATCCGTCTCCGAACTCGGCGATACTGATGCATAGCGGCCATTCTGTTTCCCAACTTCCTATATTTCTATTGATACCACAGCGGCCATCGCCGTGTATCGAACCACAAACGACTGTGGTTTAAATTCAGTAAATTTTCGATGGGATTCAAACTCACTACGCAACGTACGGTGCCAAGTCCCCTAGCGAAGACATCACAAAGTCGAGAAAGGTATGTCAGCCCATCTGGCGAAAAAAGGTCCTTTTTAGCTCCATGGTCAGCCAGGCAACAGTCCCTCGGCAAGTCCACAAACTCTGGTTATGAGCCAGGCTCGAACCATGCACATCTCCGTAATATTCAGGCAAAACTGATAATTGGCAGCTTCTAGTGTGACAGATAGATTATATTTCTCTGATAAGCCAATGACTAGGCAAGTGTTTAACCATCCCACCCAGTGTTTGCCAACAACCAACGTCACTACGACGTTGCCTATTGTGCGCCCACGGCGCTGGACATTTCCCTTTACTGCTAGAACCGAGCCGATACTTTTGGAACTACAATGTATATTGAAGCCTATATTACCAATGCGTTCGTCTTCATATTACTCAGAAGTGCTTCTCAAAGATACACTACTAAAGCTCAATTTCTGAGTCAGTGAAATGGATACTATTGTATGTACAACTGAGTTAGCTAAACAGTCAATTTATGTTTCCTGTTATTTATTTCTTACTCCTACGAAGCTCTACCCCCACAAGATAAAACCCCTTGCTGTTTTGTACAACACAAGGCGAACTTGCACTAGTAGTTATGTAAGACTGATTCAAAATGGGGTTCTACATTTTCTTATTTAAATTGTAGCTAAAACAGTCACTGTCAAATAAACATGTACAGAAAAAAAAGAAAAAAAAGAATTGCAACAAGTTTTATACGCCATAACTGTACTAATTTGTCACTCCAAGTTGGAATGATAATTTCAAAGATCTATGTTATCGTTTTTAAAGCGCTGTACTGCATTCTGGATACAAGCTGACTGATATGCGGATGAGAAAAATCATTGACAGCAAGTTCTTTCTGCTATCTCAATTTTCAGTCCCATACCAGCAGGGAAATGGTATTGAAAATTTAAGTGACAACGATGTGCACTTAGCAAAAACAACCCAGTACTTCGAGCATTACCGTTAAAATCAAGAAGCTTTGACAGAGTATACAGCAAGAAAGAAAATACATTTGCCGCTAATGCTTTTGTACCATTCAAAATTATTACCTATGCAAGTTGCGTCGTCGTAATCGAGTTGATAACCATCTGGGCAAAGGCAATAGTATCCCCTAGCGTCCATAGTACGGTCAACGTTGACACAAAAGTGACTACAGTCGTCATCGTTCGATTCACACTCGTCCTTATCTGCCGAGTTGAAAGAAACAAAACCAAAAGAAAACCATCAGTGGTACAATATCTGATGCAATGTTTCCAGCGTGTGTCACGAAAGTGTGTGGATTGGTTCAATTTAAAACATACCCAACTGATGAGAGTAGGATCATAGGACAAATACATGCATTTTATATATCTGGTATGACAATAGTGTCGTCGTGCTTAACTAAAAAACTAGAAAAATATTAAGAGCAGACGATAACTAGCGCCGCCAACGACAATTGGCGAACTTGTCATTGCTGCAACAAGCACAGAGGCTGTAAAGCGTACTCAGAGGACTACTTCAATAACAAGTACAATAGCTGTCAAATAGGCTCATATCCGATTGTAATTATATAAGTACCTTTGTCACAGTTGCCTCCTTCCCAGCCTATCTCACAATCGCAAGAGTACTTGTTTATCTCATCTGTACAAGTACCATGGACACACGGGTTACTGGCACATTCGTTGATATCTGTAACGACAATGCAAAAATCAGTGTGTACATATTATTTGACAGAGAGAATCTTGTTTTCAAAGAGCAGCGCATAAAACGTATATCATGTATTTATCCCCATGCCTTTCTGTAACAATGGCATCAAAGCGATACCCTGCGTTAGACTCCTAACGTACCTATGCGACAATCGCAATTGATGACCTCTTAATAGAAAGTGAAATCGTATGTGCAACTTGACTACAGCCAACAGTGTTCCAGACTCTTATGATTGTTATCGCTGTTACCTTTGTAGAATAAACGTGGATCCCTGGTACATGTTTTATGGTTAATGGTTGCAACAAACACGCTTTCTGAAGGTAGAATGAGCCTCCGGAAAAGATTCAGACTCTCAAAGTTTTCAAAATATTTTCTTTTCTACAGTTGTGAGTGCTCATTTCGGAGCTCCTGGAGTAAGTTAAGTTTTCACCCCCTGAGTTTTTGTGAAATCCATAATTTAATTTTTCCGACAGAGTTACATTCCAAATGTCGGAAAATGTTAGAAGGCGTCGTTGCCATTACATTACATCCAAATTTGTGTTTATGGCATTAAGAGGTGTTCCCCTGTAGTTTAGCATGAAAAAGGAGAGATAGCAGAGTAAAATACTGAGTGACCGTCGTCGGAAATCCGGCGCCCGGGACCGAGCATTGTTTGGAGGAAGGGTACATAGCATGACGTCCTGTCCTGTGTGGCAATGACGCAAGTGACATGAATGATTTGGCCAATGCTCGAATAAGGCGATTCTTAGCACGATATCCTATGTGTTTACAAAAGAACGCTGTTTAATCGATGATGTCTATCTTAATTAATTATTTAATTAGTACTCCATTTGTGTTAAAATAGAATTGAAAGTTATTTGAATGGGAACGTTATTGAACTCTACGCTCAACGTAAATTGCTACTTTGTATCAGCCTTAATCATCTGCAGACTTTTATAGACTGGAAACTGTCATATACCCTTTTGAGTTGTGCAAAATCAGAGAGCATCTTGCTTTAAGCAAGTATTTACATTGCGCAGTCTTCAACCTTAATAACAGAATGGTGACGTCATTAAAATATCCCAACATGCAGGAACATGTAATATAAACTCACACGTGTTGAAGAACTCGCAAATTCTATAAAATGGTTCTATACATTTCTACGTTTACAATATCAGAAACCATTAGTATTTAAGTTCGCCAACTTACCTATTTCACAATTAAAACCAGTCCAGCCAGACGCACATGTACAATCGTAGCGAGCAAGTAAATCATGGCAAGTGCCTCCATTCATACATGGCTCACTTGCACATTCGTCAATATCTACACACAAATAATAAAAAGGCGAGTATATTTTTCAGTACGCCTTTCCAGTTCGATTTTATCCTTTCATCGACTTCGCTTATGTTTACAATTAGTTGTTATTATTTAATTTTAGTCGGGTCGGAAGGTAGGGTTCCCATGCACCCCATGGATGTATTTTTTAACCTACATTTTTGTAATCCTTAGGGTCTATATTTAATGAATTTTGATGTTCCCAAAATCAAATCGTGTCCCATGGGTTTCATTTGGCGCCATCTTTGCCGCCATCTTGGCCGCCATCTTGGATTTCAACGATGGGGTAGGGGTCACGTATCTACCGCTCGACGGAAACAGAAACAATAAAATACTATAAACGTTACATTTTTAGAAAGCCAAGATCATGGCCTTTTCATTGATATATAACTTAATAGGGATTAATTAATATTCGAACGTCGATTAGACTTTATAACGGCCATTGGCCGTAAATCGTAAAATTTGCTAAATTTCACACCCAATAATTAAGTTCCCGTTCCTCCAAACAATTTTTCATAAGGTATTTATATATTTTTTGGAGAACTCAGTGCAATAAACAAGAAAAACAAGATTAAAAGTATGTGTCTTGAGATTTAGTGGGTGCATGAGCTTGTTTTCTTATTACGCGGTATGCCACATATCCGTGTGTAACATAAGGGGTAGGGGTAATGTTTCCCTTTCTGTTTCGAATCATGAATGATGAAACCATAAAAATGTTACATTTTTGAAAGTGCTGCATCAGACCTTTCTAAAAATATATAGATTTATGGGGAAAAATTGCATAATTAAAAGTTACAAAGCTTAAACCTTTCGGTTTGTGTCGATTTTAAGTGATTTTTTAAGAACGAAATTACAACATATGGGGTAGGGGTAATGTTTCCCTTTCTGCCTCGAACCATGAATTACGAAACCATATAAATGTTACACTGTTTGAAAGCTCTGAAATTGGCCTTTCCAAACATGTATAGTTTTATTGGAAAAGACCATATTTTAAAGTTACAAAGCTTATGCCTTTCAGTTTGTGTAAATTTTAAGTGATTTTTTAAGGACGAAATTACAACATATTGGGTAGGGGTAATGTTTCCCTTTCTGCCTCGAGCCATGAATTATGAAACCATATAAATGTTATACTGTTTGAAAGCTCTGAAATGGGCCTTTCCAAACATGTATAGTTTTATTGGGAAAAGTCCATATTTGAAAGTTACAAAGCTTAAACCTTTCAGTTTGTGTCAATTTTCAGTCATTTTTTAAACAAAATTATAATATAAGGGGTAGGGGTAATGTTTCCCGTTCTGCCTTGAACCATGAATTATGAAACCATATAAACGTTATACCGTTTGAAAGTTCTGAAAGTGGCCTTTTCAAACATGTATAGTTTTATTGGGAAAAGTCCATATTTGAAAGTTACAAAGCTTATGCCTTTCAGTTTGTGTCAATTCTAAGTGATTTTTTAAACAAAATTATAATATAAGGGGTAGGGGTAATGTTTCCCGTTCTGCCTTGAACCATGAATTATGAAACCATATAAATGTTATACTGTTTGAAAGCTCTGAAACGGGCCTTTCCAAACATGTATAGTTTTATTGGGGAAAAGTTGCATATTTGAAAGTTACAAAGCTTAAGCCTTTCAGTTTGTGTCAATTTTAAGTGATTTTTTGAACAAAATTATAATATAAGGGGTAGGGGTAATGTTTCCTGTTCTGCCTTGAACCATGAATTATGAAACCATATAAATGTTATACTGTTTGAAAGCTCTGAAATGGGCCTTTCCAAACATGTATAGTTTTATTGGGGAAAGTTGCATATTTGAAAGTTACAAAGCTTAAGCCGTGCAGTTTGTGTCAATTTTAAGTGATTTTTTGAACAATATGCACAAAACAGTTAGTCCGTTGGCCAGGTATCGAAATCATCCCCTCTAAGGCATTTTACCTACTATGATTTTCTGTTAGCTAGTATTCTCAGCTGTCATAATCTGCTTATTTTCCATTTAACTGATGGTGTGTGAGAGTGTAACGACTTGTTTGTGAAGGGCTGTCACGCCCTCAGTAGTAAAATAGGAATGGGTTAGGGGTAACATATTTACCGCTAGTCGGAAACAAAAACAAAAAGTACCATAAACAATACATTCTTAGAAAGCCCAGATATAAGCTTTTTACTTTTATGATAATTATTCGACTTTAGATGGCGCCAATATTCCGTATGTACATGGCGGTCAGCAGCTGAATCATTCACATAACGAACGTTGATATGGCCTGAAACTTCGGTAAATTCATTCAAGCAAACTCTTGTTTGATTAAGTTGATAGTTTTCTTTTCTTTTTTATTTCGAGTATTTGCCATGGCATGACTGAAACGAACCTTGAAACGAAGGCTGTACGTATCTATATTAGTCCGAGCCTGAGCGTGATCTGAGAGCAAACAGATCCGCAGATAATGCGAACGATCGCAACCGTTACCAACAGACTCATTATGCAGAGCCATGCCCCAAAACGCCCAACCAAACTTGGCACTAATCATGATCCCAGTCCATTTCGAGCCGGGCTTTAAGGGAAGTGCGGTGGCCTTTGAAAGACCCTTTGGTTTGGTTTTGTACCGTAGTATAGGAAGAAAACCCGACCTGTCGTCGTTGCTGATGAATGTTTGTGTTGTTTTTAGCCTCTTTTTTTGCCTATTTGAAGAATCGTCTTTGCAGCCTTCCATCCTGCGTTCTGTGTAGCGAGTGTCTTCGATTGCTCTCTTAAGTTTGTGATGTACAACTGTCTTGAGTCCCGGTGCTTTATTGGGTGTAGAGGTAAATAGTTAGAGATCAGGGTGATAAATTGGTTGCCGCAGTGTCTTTCCAGGTGTTGCCACTTTTGAAGGAATTCAACTCTCGGTATTTTGCCTGGTAAGTATTCTTTAAGGTGTACCTGTAGGCTACGTGGTACTGAATAGGGGCCACTTAGGTTTCAACACATTCGATACTCTTGGCTTTCGCTTATACCCCGTTGAGTAACTGGGATCGGAAATGGGAAAGGCTCAATTAATATCCATCTTTGCTAATATTAATTCTCGTTTGGCTTACAGATGGCCACCTCTACTTGTTTCGGTGAAAATTTGACTTTCAATTGGACAAAACATTGAGTATGACTTTCTTCTGTGTGTTATTTAGGCCTATGAAAAATATGAAAATTGCATACATATTGTTGTCAAATATCTCAAATCTTAGATTGTAAGAGATAGGCTTAGGCTTCCCTGTAATCATACAAATTAGTTAAATGGGAATTTATTGGAGTAGATTACAGTAATCGAAGAGAATGGTTGACACTATAGAAAGACTTATCTCGGATTGCGGGGACCTAACTATAAAAGAACAGCACAGAATACTTGCCGGATGTATTGACTGTTCATTTATAGTACAGGCTAGTACAACATGGAATGTAAAACATACAAATCAAAGAAGTGGCAAATTTTCTCAACTTTTAACAAAGTTTATATTCCATCATTACTATCAGGATTAGGATTTTCCCAATCTATAAATAAGCTATTACTTGATTACACCTTGATTCAGCATGACTAACATTTTGCATTTGCCACGCAACCAGCCATGCCCGTCCCTGGGATCGCGAACAATGCCTTTAACGAAGCTTTTGAGCGCTTTTTTTGAATTGTGTAAGAATGTCCTCTGTGGAGTATAATGTGTGAAGCCGTTGTCTAGCTCGCTTGACTCTGATGATTATGTTGACTCTTTTTTCTCAGCTGCTGGTGGCTGATCTAACTCGAAAGTTAGATCAATCTAGTCTCTCTGATTCTATCATGCTGGTGGGAATGGTATCTTCAAGCATTGACCCTAAAACGTCCGTTTGTAGGGTCTTTGCTTCAAAGACGTCAGGGTCTAACATTGGTTAAATGTCATCCATGATAAGAAACTAATGATAGATTCACTCACAAGGCATTTTAAACATTGAGGTGTCAATGGGAATATAAGCCTTTTTAGTCATTTTCTGAGGTTTGTCTAGCCTTCTTATTGCTTGGTGTAGAGAGTGTTTGTTCGCCTTCTGTTTACTATTTAGTTGCGTAATTTGAATGCGTTCTGTGACATTTGGCTTTTCGAGTTTTAGTTCCGGAATTATTTTGCTATTGAATTTTAGTACCCAGTCGAAATGTAATCCTCATTGGGAGTATATAGTGTTCTGCGTTGTAAAATAATTTCGAAAAATTGGTTATGATCTCTTGTTTTCTGGTAAGGAAGGTAAAGTGTTGTCGATCCATCTTATCTTATTATGGAGAAGCTATATTGTGGATTAATGGTGATTGGTTTTCAGCGATAAAAGATTCTCTCGTGTTCCCGTGTGGTATTAAAAGTAACACTATTAATAGTGAGCTCTGATTTGCCCAGACGGTCACGTGACTGTGCATGTATTTACGATATACTGTAAAGTTGGCCATTCCCATCTCCAAAGTGGGTTTCTTTCACATTGTTTGTATTTTCATCACAAGTTTCAATATACTGATATAATATAGCGATAAACAACCCCTATAAGTTGGGTACACCACTCAAGCTCTGTTTTGACCATTTCACTCCTTATACACACGACTGAAGTTCGTGCGTATATGTTGTTTACCGGTCGAAACCGTGTGGTATCCTTTCAAAGTGGTGCTTTATTGCTTAATATCTCTAGCGATACAATTAAAGAAAAGGGATTGATTGTTGCTGCTGTCATATCAACTTTGCATGACGACTATGACATCCAATTTAGTGTTTGTGGGTTTGGAATATATAATTTTTGACATATTATAGCTGTTAACTTTCTTTCCCTAATTTGAGTTATTGAAATAAGTAAAACGTCTTTTATTACCACCATTTTAGCTTTTTAGTGCTGTTTAATGCCTATAGAGTATTTTTCTATGTTCCTTTTAACAAGTAAATGTCAGTAAAGTACACAAACTTTTGAGATTAGGCATTGTCACTGCATAATTTTTGAGTTTACCCCATCAAGCCATATCTTGTTGAAAAACAACTGCGTTAGTGTTTAAGAGATATGATATTTATGTGGCTTCCTTATTCGCTGCGCTTGGTAGGAGAGTAAACATTACCCATACCCCTATCCCTTAAATGTATATTATAGAGGAATGTATGGCATACCATATATTAGGTAAACAATCGACGCACCCCATAAGTCTCAAGAAGATACACTCTTTTAATGTTTTTTACTTCTCTATTGCATTAAGTTCTTCCAAATGATATATAAATACCTTGTAAAAATTGTTTGGAGGAACATGAACTTAATTATTGGGTTTGAAATTAAGCAAATTTTACAATTCACATTTCATGTCCGATATAAAATCTAATCGATGTTTGAATATCGATTTATCCCATTTAGTTGTATACCAATGGTAAGGGGATTATCTGGGCTTTCTAAGAATGTATTGCTTATGGTATTTTTTGTTTTTGTTTCCGACTAGCGGTAAATATGTTACCCCTAACCCATTCCTATTTTACTACTGAGGGCGTGACAGCCCTTCACAAACAAGTCGTTACACTCTCACACACCATCAGTTAAATGGAAAATAAGCAGATTATGACAGCTGAGAATACTAGCTAACAGAAAATCATAGTGGGTAAAATGCCTTAGAGAGGGATGATGTCGATACCTGGCCAACGGACTAACTGTTTTGTGCATATTGTTCAAAAAATCACTTAAAATTGACACAAACTGCACGGCGTAAGCTTTGTAACTTTCACATATGCAACTTTCCCCAATGAAACTATACATGTTTGGAAAGGCCCATTTCAGAGCTTTCAAACAGTATAACATTTATATGGTTTCATAATTCATGGTTCAAGGCAGAACGGGAAACATTACCCCAACCTTTATATTATAATTTTGTTTAAAAAATCACTTAAAATTGACACAAACTGAAAGGCATAAGCTTTGTAACTTTAAAATATGGACTTTTCCCAATTAAACTATACATGTTTGGAAAGGCCCATTTCAGAGCTTTCAAACAGTATAACATTTATATGGTTTCATAATTCATAAATCGAGGCAGAAAGGGAAACATTACCCCTACCCCATATGTTGTAATTTCGTTCTTAAAAATGACTAAAAATTGACACAAACTGAAAGGTTTAAGCTTTGTAACTACAAAATATGGACTTTTCCCAATGAAACTATACATGTTTGGAAAGGCCCATTTCAGAGCTTTCAAACAGTGTAACATTTATATGGTTTCGTAATTCATGGTTCGAGGCAGAAAGGGAAACATTACCCCTACCCCATATGTTGTAATTTCGTTCTTAAAAAATCACTTAAAATCGACACAAACCGAAAGGTTTAAGCTTTGTAACTTTTAATTATGCAATTTTTCCCCATAAATCTATATATTTTTAGAAAGGTCTGATGCAGCACTTTCAAAAAATGTAACATTTTTATGGTTTCATCATTCATGATCGAAACAGAAAGGGAAACATTACCCCTACCCCTTATGTTACACACGGATATGTGGCATAACGCGTAATAAGAAAACAAGCTCATGCACCCACTAAATCTCAAGACACATACTTTTAATCTTGTTTTTCTTGTTTATTGCACTGAGTTCTTCCAAAAAATATATAAATACCTTATGAAAAATTGTTTGGAGGAACGGGAACTTAATTATTGGATGTGAAATTTAGCAAATTTTACGATTTACGGCCAATGGCCGTTATAAAGTCTAATCGATGTTCGAATATTAATTAATCCCTATTAAGTTATATATCAATGAAAAGGCCATGATCTTGGCTTTCTAAAAATGTAACGTTTATAGTATTTTATTGTTTCTGTTTCCGTCGAGCGGTAGATACGTGACCCCTACCCCATTGTTGAAATCCAAGATGGCGGCCAAGATGGCGGCAAAGATGGCGCCAAATGAACCCCATGGGACACGATTTGATTTTGGGAACATCAAAATTCATTAAATATAGACCCTAAGGATTACAAAAATGTAGGTTAAAAAAATACATCCATGGGGTGCATGGGAACCCTACCTTCCGACTAGACTATTTCTACATCACTGCCAGGGACAAAACACAGTTGCCCACATATTGATACGAGTTAATCCATTGCATGTGTGTAACGCGATTGGAACTAATTTGGGATAATTGGATTGGTGAAGTAATATCTGTTTAATCTGGAAATGTAACCTCAACTACTTTTCTTTTTGAGTTACACACAGGTTTTTATGAGTAATTTGTAATATTGCAACATTCAGCTATATGGCACAGAACACTTTAAGAAATGAGTTCCAATCATGTTGTGTACTTTTCAACTTTTAAACACCCAATAATATGCCATATAAAAGTCACGGAGGAAGAAGACTGGCGCTGACCATTTCATGGTCGCATTTCTAAATGTGTATATTCATTTAACTTTTGATAAATTTACAATTTTTATGATTGATGTGATATACGGAATATACCTCGTAGAGTGCCGTTCTCATATCATTAGCGAAACCTAAATATTATTGATTCCTTTTAGCGTATTTAATCTTATCTTATCGATTGGGGTCAGAGAAGTCTTTATTCACGTAGAATCCGTGGTGCCATTAGGGACGTGTTGGTTTTTAAATCTCCTATACGCCAAGAATACGCCCAATCAACCGTGTGCACTACATAGTTCTAACTGTGTAAATTCTAAATTGCGTAAATTGTTTTTACATGTAAACAAAGTCTCGGGGTAAACAACACCGCAATATTCGTACACACAAGTCACGTACATAGTTCCGATAAGCTGCCTTCGCCCTTTTCCATCAGACTAGCCGTGTTTTTCTTATTCACATTCGCATGCCTAAGCAAACTGATTGTGTTTGTCATTGGCAGCGAAATTAGATTCACTTTTTGGCAGATAGTTTGTCATAATTGACCTTGTTGATATCGATACTAAATCAATTCCCAGGCGATAGAAGGCAGACTGGCCATTCTCAATCATGTGAGTTAAAGTTACCATCTCATAGAAGTCGAAGTATTCTTGAGAAGAAAACGCTAGACACGTACAACACAGAAACTGACTCTCAGTTAGTGTTATTAATTTTTTCAAACACAGATGAATGTTAATCGCACCATGAGCAACACCTTTACCTAAATACATTTATATTCCTGTTTTTTATTCTTTCCCTTAAACGAATAATGATTTATGAGTTTGCGTCGAATATCATTACATTATATGGCATTTTAAATATTACGAGAAGATGTTGGGTACCGACAAGGGACGGAAATGTATTCATACTGTAAACACTGGGACAAATAGAAAATTTCAGTACACCTAATGTGTTGTCGATCTCGACAGAAGTGGCAATATTGTCACCACTTGTGCAGTCACTGCCGTAGTGATCGTCAGCATCGTTTTTTATCATCATCATCATCATCATCATCATCATCATCACCGCAAAACATATTTTGCAAACTGTGACACTGTCTTACACTCATGTGAATTCTAAACTGTAATAATTGTGGCCTACCATCAATACAGTTGATCCCTTCAAAACCTTCCCAACAATCACATCGATATGCATTGATCAAATCGATACAGTCACCATATATACAGGGGTCGGACTCGCATTCGTCGATATCTGAGAAGAAATGTAGAGTTAACAATAGAGTATATTTAATGATAAAAAGCTGTGTTGTATCAGCTCCCTAATATGGCAGGGGAGAAGACACGCTAATATGTTGTCGATCTCGACACAAGTGGCAATATTGTCACCACTTGTGCAGTCACCGTCGTAGTGATCGTCAGCATCGTTTTTATCATCATCATTATCATCATCATCATCATCGCTACCACCACTATCGACCGATCCAACAATACCATTATCAGTACAAGCAACTACACGAAATCAAGATAATTCACAATGAGTGACACCATGATTACCATTGGGATCACCAGGAACGGAAACCACATGAGAGCGAACATATCGCATCCAGACAAGAGTGACAATTATAATGATCGTTCGTAACTGTTGCGAAAATGTTTATGGACAGTCAACAAATTGAAAAGACGCCACTATCGAATGCGAAATTTTAGTGATGACCACTTCAGCACTTAATAATCCTCTTGTGCGTATGTCAAATAAGTCAATTACACCAGTCGTCAAATCGTTACTTGTAATCTGCTATTACACTTACCCGTGTCACAGTGTTTACCCGTATAGCCTGGACAACATTCACATCTATAAGAATTGACCATATCCACGCATGTTCCCTTTATACAGGGATTCGATGCACATTCGTCAATGTCTGAGGTAAGGGGTAAAGTTTTACAGTATATTTAATAAAAAATGGTGTATAGCAAGTTAAGCTCTGATATTATAGTGTTAAAGATTTTATTGAGTCATCTGAGTAATCTGGTAATACGTTAAATCTCGATCCATAAAGACACATGTTTAATATTTTTAACCTTAAAGCCATCACTCAGACATTCTTGTTTTATATTATACAACCACGTTAATTTATGAAATACATTGGCATATAATTTGATGCATTATGAAAAGCAGGTATAGCCATTTGCTTCATTTTAGCACACGTGTTCACATGTGGGCTAATGTCATAGCGATGTATGTGTGTCTGTCCGTGTGTGTGTGTGTGTTAGTGTGTGTGTCTGTCTGTCTGTCTGCTTACACGATAACTCAAAAACGCCTGAACAGATTCAAGTCAGATTAGTACACGGGTACCATATCCTAATTGCAAGAACTGATCACATTTTGGTATCTGTGGCTTGCATGTTAATGAAGTTATTTAATATCATTTTTTCCATACAATGGTTTCCCTGTGGAGACGGTAATGACAGTGTAGACATATATCAAGAAATACTTCACAAAATTTCATGAAACTTTTCACTGATGACAATCTCGTAACATTATGATGATACTGTGAGTGTCTTGTCAATTATCTGCTCATTTGCATATTAAAGACTTTATTAGTGACATAACTCTGAAATTCCTGCACCAAACTTGATGATACCTGCAACAAATATTGATCTGATATATATCTAATTAATAATCAAGTTAATAATAGCTCATTTGCATATTTTATGAAGTTTTATAATTAGTCAAATGTGATGAAATCTTCTGCAGATACTGTTCTGACTGATATCTAACTGCGGTGTAAAGCACTTAGTAGTGTCAAGTTAAGTAAGGGTTCATTTGCATATTCAATGAACTTTGTAATTAGGTATATAACTCTGAAATTACGACATCCAAGTCAGTGAAATCTGTTACAGATATTGATCTTATAATTATCATATTGTACTAACAAGCATTTTGCAGTGTCAAGTTAATAAATACCTCATTTGCATATTTTATGAAGTTTTGTAATTAGTCATATAACTCCGAAATAACTGCACCTATGTGATGTAATCTGCTGCAGATACCGATCTGACAGATATCTAATTGTGGTGTAAAGCATTTAGTTATGTGGAATTAATTAAGGGTTCATTTGCATATTTAATTCCACAACACATCTGTAAACTGTTTCCGTTGAAAGCTTACACGTGAACAATTAAGAGTATGGTGTAAAAGTTCCTATGTATTATATATTCGCGTCAAATTTTTAATAGAGGGATTGTATTTGAATTACATATGCTAGATGGCCACTTTTCACATGTTTTCAAGTCTTGTAATCTTTCCATCGCTTAAAAATTTTCATCTACGAATGCGTGTAAGGACAAAATACAAGACATTCATGACAGCAGGTTAAGGTAAATGGTGAATGACCAAAGGTTAATCATCGTCCATAAACATGGGAGAATACTGTAATTTTGTTACGAGCAAGACAGTGTTAAAGCAGTGAAGCTTTGCAATATACGTCTTGTCTTGTTAATGTAATTAATTGACATTGATAGAATCTATGCAATCTCTCTCGGATATTTTCAATAAAATGCCTTTCACTCGTCTCTCCTTCGGCAATAACAGCGCGCGAAAGACGATATAAGAAACACCCAATGAAGAGATTAGTTTTGGAGCGGGGTGACAGCGGTTTTACGATACCATGTATTTTTCTTAAATTACTAATATCGCCATCATTGGTTGTACCTTTGAAATATCCCTGAACATGAGAAAATATGTAAGGTTAAATTACCTTTCGTTCGATCTAATTGCCTCTTAAATATGCGATGTTTTATATCAAAGAAACAACAGAGGGTAGGAACTCTGCTTCATATCTTGATCTGTTCCTACAAGTGGGTACTAATGGGCTACACACTAAGCTGTATGACAAAAGGGATGATATCGATTTTGAAATCATAAATTATCCCCACTTGTCAAGTATATTCCATCTGCACCTGCTTATGGTGTGTACGTGTCTCAACTTCTCAGGTATTGTAGGGCTTGTGATTCCTACACTGATTTAACTGAGACACAGCTCATTGGCATCAAAATTACTGAGACAAGGATACACAACAAAAGACTCGTTAGGACTTTCAAAAGTTCTACGGTCGATATGACGACATTGTGGCCAAATATGACACCTCGGTCACTCAAATGATTAACGACAGCATTCCCGGCTTTGACTAATTACAGTGATTCATATCCTGTATCTTTTCATACAATATTTAGACAATTTTGGGACCAATCCTGACGGGTGTAGCATGCTAGCAGGGTACGCTTACCCATTCCGGACACCTGGTACCACCACTAATTATCAGTGGTTCAGGATGGTCCTACTTAAATTTGTAAATCACAATTGTCCCATGGACCTGGTAATATATTACCTTGAATGGAAATGATTATTGGACCAGTTTAATGTCATATTTATTAATAAATCAACAGTAGATGTATTAGCTTTGCAGAACACCTTTAAGGTTAATAACATTCAAATGATATTTCCTTTCCGAATACCAGTAACAACGAACAAGAAGTAAGTAAATTTCACTTACCGGTACAAGATATTCCATCGTATTCCGGGATGTATCCGGGGTCACAGAGACAAATGTGGGCTCCAGGAAAATTAACACAGTGCTGAGAACATCGATGCGATCCCGTTGAGCATTCATTTATATCTGAGGAAAATATTAATCAAAGAATAAAAGTTGATGCTTCACTCACATCGGTTTAATCCGTTAAGTGACAGTAAGAAAGTTTCAAATGGCTGCTTTTGAGAATCACATGAAAGCAAACAGTTTGCTAACCAATTTTTTTTTCTAAATGGTAGCCTGACTGTTATTTTTTATTTCTGTTGATCCTCATCTGTAACTTCCTGCAATGCTGATGCTCACTTGGTTTTCATTTGTAATAATGGAAGAGATAAAAAAGCAGACAATAAATACTGAGTTCTTCAAGCATTAACAACTGCATCATACAAATGTCATATCTTTTCCATGTCCAATTCTTCTCGTACAACATACTGTATAGTAATTGCAATCCGAATAGCTTTGAAGTGCTCATCGATCATTTGGAGTTTTAGAAAGGTTAGCCAAAAGGAACTGATGATGAGATTTTTGCAAAACTACATTGACTGTTCTTGCAAAATGACATGCTGTTGTCTACTTGCATGTAGGAAAAGAACAAAACGAAAACGTGGTTGAAAATGTAAAACAGACCACAAAAAAGCATGACAGCAAGAATAGTATGTCATTATACTATTTTCTGGTTTAGGAGAAGATAAGTC
The DNA here is from genome assembly GCF_041260155.1 of Ptychodera flava. Classification (NCBI taxonomy): domain Eukaryota; kingdom Metazoa; phylum Hemichordata; class Enteropneusta; family Ptychoderidae; genus Ptychodera; species Ptychodera flava. The sequence continues at coordinate 9,725,464 of NC_091945.1, read as the reverse complement.
TTCTTAATAGGATAGATTCAGCATAGTTTTGTTGTACAACCAGATACTTCAGTGAAAATAGTATCTTTAGTATTTTTGACCATATGAACTGATATTAAGAAAACTTCGATGAACAGGCTCAAATATTTAACATGTTATACAGTCATTGTAAACGTGCTGGAATGTAACTGCATTCTTTGCGAGGGTCGCATACCATTCAAATCATCATATTGTTTGTGTGGAAACATTTAGTGGCCTGGCTATACACAATCGCACATAACATAAGAACAAAATGAAGGCAAACTTACCAACACAGCGATCAGTTTCGATACCTCCTTGGACCCATTTTTCAAAACCGCTGTTGCACCTGCATGTTTGTTTGCCGTCCACTATCTCACAGGAACCAAACACACAGTTTTTCGTGCAAGATGGGCGAGTTGACCCTAAAATATATAGCATACACTTATGGTAGAATGCGCCTCTGGGACAGAGATTCAGACTCTCAGACTTTAAAATAATCGTTGGACCTGTCGCTTGTGGGGCTCATTATAAAGCCTTTGGAGTAAGTACATTTTTAAATAGCTTACACTGCATAAAAACCCTATAATACTTACTGTATTAACATGGATTATTGCCTGTATTTTAGCTGAAGAGTGCATATACAGATGAATACAGTCAATAATCCACTTTTTGTACTCAGCAAGCCTGTATTCATGTGGATTTATGTGAATTCACGTGTATTAAACTACAATACAGGCAACTCATTAATGTGAATTTATCTGAATTATTGGGTTTTCATGCAGTGTTAGTTTTGTAGAGATAAATTTATTGTCCCGTAGAGATAACACAAGATGACGATTATTTCGAGTTTCAAATATCCGTAAACATTGCACATTGTTTTTCTGTGCCGTGATGACCCAGAGTTTTATTGTACTCTTGATTAGAAAGAGAATGGTTGAAAGTTTCCTTGTGGAAACTTTGAGCAAAGTTTAAGTCTTTCATTTTCGTGGCGCAAACTGCCTCGATAACATATGTAGTGTAAGGTGTAAGCCAAATCTATACTTTTCATGATGGATGTAGCAGGAGAAATTCAAATTCACTTTCAATCACCGGTGCTGGGATTGCCCATCACTCAACACAAGTTTAATCCGCTATCACTCTATGTTTGGGTGACTACGTAACAATTTCATAAATAATTACACTCTTAGCTCTTTATTTTAATACGACATTAAACATAATCAGCTGTTCATATAAAAGGGAACTCATTTGGCTGTGTCATCAAAATATGCTTCCATGCCAACATTTCTCACAAAGTGTTCATCATCCGTTGACATTTGCCACACTATTTGCTCAGTAATATGAAGGAAGAGTGTATTTTTTCAATAGTTTTATGGGGCAGTAGCGCAGAACTCTTTTTATTTCGATAATACATATCGGATTATTTGCAAACATGTCGTTCAATGTATACGCATACATGTACTCACTTTGTTCGCAAGAATCTCCATTGTATCCCGGTAAGCACTCGCAATCATAACCATCTGATGTACTTGTACAGGTACCACCATTTGCGCAAGGTGCATTCAAACACCAATCTCTGCCTAGAATTAAGAAACATTTTTCGTGAAAAGTGTCGGGGAAAATATATATTAACTATATATTCAAACGCAATAGTTATATGAACCCTGTAAATGCAAAAAATTAAGAATATAAATTGATGACTGTTAGGTAACAACAGTAATTGCAAATTTTGATTATGCTTCAAAATAACTAAAACTACAGATGCTTGCATGATTTGCTATAGAACCGCATTTTATATTTTGATAATGTAAACGTTGTGTCATAAGATTACCTAGGTCCTTTATAAGGCTCTTTTATATAGCTTTTCATTGATTATTTCAACTTATAATTCGTATAAAGCTACAAGAATACATTTTGATTTTACAGTCACTGCCTCATGGAAGTTCTGTAGAAATGTACTTTCACTGTAGAGACTGAAGTCCTTGTCAAAGTAGAATAGCGACTATGTTGTGAGGTCATACACAAGACAAAAAATAAAGCATGTAACTAAAAGGCAAAATTGAAATTAACCATCATAATGAGAGAAGTTTATAAAAATTCAATAAGTACAACCAGCTCACGTTTCTATTCTATTTAAATATTGTCAAAAAAGACATTTGCATGGAGCAAGTATGCACGGAAAGGACACATTAAGCATTTTGGCGAAGTCATTTTAGTCTGTCATCTTTGAATAAAGGTGCAACGGTGGTCTCTATTCTTATCTTTGAGAGGTAATACTGGTGTTTTTATTGTACGCGAACATCAAAGTGCACATCCGGGACATCACAGCACTTACTGAGTGTGCAGTTTCTTCCGACCCATCCTCGACGGCAGAACATATGTAAGAGGATCCGGTTCCATAACAGGTACCTTCGTTTGGCAAGGACCAAACTGACATGAATCTTTTGAAAGAAAAAATAGTAAATTGATGTTTAAATCACATGTTGACATAAATATAGATAAGGAATATTATCAAATGCACCATAAATTATACATAAGAAATATGTATTAGAGTATCCAAATTAACAAACTTTATTACATATAAAGCTTTCATCCTAAAAGGAATAGTACTTGCCGATTTCTTCGGGACATTCATCAATAGTCGTTGTATTAGGTAGGATAGTAGCATCAATTGTTGTAATGGTTGTAGTATGCACTATGGTTGTTGTTTCCTCTGTTGTACTGGGTGTGGTAGTTTGCACAGTTTCTGTTTCCTTTGTGGTGATCATCGTTGAAGGGGAAGGGTGGTAAACGGCTTCGTTGTGATGACAGTTGTAGGTGAAATACCCTTAGAAGGTGTGATTTCTTTCCCAATTGTACTAATAGATGTGAGAAGAGTTGTTTTTTTCTGTTGTACTGATTGTAGTATGGAGTGTTTTTCTTCCTCTGTGGTACTGATTGTAGTAGGGAGTGTTGTTGTTTCCTCGGTTGTACTGATGGTACTAGAAAATGTTGTTTCTTCCTCTGTTGTACTAATTCTAGTGGTAAGGAGCGTTGTGTCTTCTCCTGTTGTACTGAGAGTGGTAAAAAGTGTTGTTTTTTCCTCTGTTGTAGGAGGCAGTGTTTTTTTCTTCCTCTATGGTGCTGATAGTTGTAAGAAGTGTTGTTTCTTCTTCTGAAGTACTTATGGTAGTAGGGAGTGTTGTTTCACCCTCTTTCGTACTGATAGTAGTTGGAAGTGTTGTTTCTTTCTCTGTCGTACTAATTGTTGAAGGGATCGTTGTTTCTTCCTCTGTGGTACAGATAGATGGGAGAAGTGTTGTTTCTTCCTCTGTTGTACTGATAGTAGTTGGCAGTGTTGCTCCTTCCTCTATTGTACTGATCGACGTGACGAGTGTTGTTTCTTCCTCCTTTGTACTGATAGTAGTAGGAAGTGTTGTTTTTTCCTCTGTTGTACCGATCGCAGTATTGAGTGTTGTTTCTTCATCTGTGGTACTGATAGTTGTGAGAAGTGTTGTTTCTCCCTCTGTTGTATTGATAGTAGTAGGAAATGTTGTTTCTTCCTCTGTTGTACTGATAGTACTAGAAAGTATTGTTTCTTCCATTGTTGTACAGATACAGCCCCTAAATGTCGTTTCTTCCTCGGTTGTACTGATAGTACTAGGAAGTGTCGTTTTTTCCACTGTCGTACTAATTGTAGTAGGAAGATTGTTTCCTCCATAGTTTTACAGATACAGGTACGAATTGTTGTTTCTTTGTCGGTTGTATTGATAGAAGTAGGAAGTGTTGTTTTCTCCTGTGTTGTACTGATAGAAGTAGGCAGTTTTGTTTCTTCCTCTGTTGAACTGATAGTAGTAGAAAGTGTTGTTTCTTCCTCAGATGTACTGATAGTAGTAGGAAGTGTTGTTTCTTCCTCTTTTATACTGATAGAAGTAGGCAGTGTTGTTTCTCCTCTGTTGTACTGGTAGAAGTAGAAAGTGTTGTTTCTTCTTCTGTTGTACTCATAGTACTTGGAAGTGTTGTTTCTCCCGCTGCTGTACTCATAGAAGTAGGAAGTGTTGTTTCTTCCTCTAATGTACTGGTAGTTGTAGGAAGTGTTGTTTCTTCCTCTATTGTACGGCTAGTAGTACCAAGTGTTGTTTCTTCCTCTGTTGTACTGATCATAGTTGGAAGTGTTTTTTCTTCCTCTGTCATACTGATAGAAGTAGAAGTGTTGTTTCTTCCTCTGTTATACTGATAGTACTAGAAAGGGTTGTTTCTTCCACTGTTGTACAAATACAGCCACTAATTGTTGTTTCTTCCTCGGTTGTACTGATAGTCCTAGGAAGTGTTGTTTTTTTCCTCTGTTGTACTGATGAAGAAGAGAGTGTTGTTTTTTCCTCTGTTGTACTAATTGTAGTAGGAACAGTTGTTACCTCCGTCGTTTTACAGATACAGGTACGAATTGTTGTTTCTTCCTCGGTTGTACTGATAGTACTAGAAGTGTTGTTTTTTCCTCTGTTGTACTAATTTTAGTTGTAGGGAATGTTGTTTCTTCCCCTGTTGCACTGATAAAAGTAGGAAGTGTTGTTTCTTCCTCTGTTGTACTGATAGTAGGAGGAAGTGTTGTTTCTTCCTCTGTTGTACTGATCGTTGTAGGAAGTGTTGTTTCTTCCTCTGTTGTACTGATCGTTGTAGGAAGTGTTGTTTCTTCCTCTGTTGTACTGATAGTAGTAGGAAGTGTTGTTTCTTCCTCTGTTGTACTGATAGTAGTAGGAAGTGTTGTTTCTTCCTCTGTTGTACTGATAGTAGGAGGAAGTGTTGTTTCTTCCTCTGTTGTACTGATAGTAGTAGGAAGTGTTGTTTCTTCCTCTGTTGTACTGATAGTAGTAGGAAGTGTTGTTTCTTCTTCTGTTGTACTGATAGTAGTAGGAAGTGTTGTTTCTTCCTCTGTTGTACTGATCGTTGTAGGAAGTGTTGTTTCTTCCTCTGTTGTACTGATAGTAGGAGGAAGTGTTGTTTCTTCCTCTGTTGTACTGATAGTAGTAGAAAGTGTTGTTTCTTCCTCTGTTGTACTGATCGTAGTAGGAAGTGTTGTTTCTTCCTCTGTTGTACTGATCGTTGTAGGAAGTGTTGTTTCTTCCTCTGTTGTACTGATAGTAGTAGGAAGTGTTGTTTCTTCCTCTGTTGTACTGATAGTAGTAGGAAGTGTTGTTTCTTCCTCTGTTGTACTGATAGTAGTAGGAAGTGTTGTTTCTTCCTCTGTTGTACTGATAGTAGGAGGAAGTGTTGTTTCTTCCTCTGTTGTACTGATAGTAGTAGGAAGTGTTGTTTCTTCTTCTGTTGTACTGATAGAAGTAGGAAGTGTTGTTTCTTCCTCTGTTGTACTGATAGTAGTAGGAAGTGTTGTTTCTTCCTCTGTTGTACTCATAGTACTTGGAAGATTTGTTTCCCCCTCTGTTGTACTGATAGAAGTAGAAAGTGTTGTTTCTGCCTTTGTTGTACTGATCATAGTTGGAAGTGTTGTTTCTTCCTCTGTCATACTGATCGTAGTAGGAAGTTTTGTTTCTTCCTCTGTTGTACTGATAGTACTAGGAAGTGTTTTTTCTTCCACTGTTGTACAGATACAGCCACTAATTGTTGTTTCTTCCTCGGTTGTACTGATAGTCCTAGCAAGTGTTGTTTTTTCCTCTGTTGTACTAATTGTAGTAGGGATAGTTGTTTCCTCCGTCGTTTTACAGATACAGGTACGAATTGTTGTTTCTTCCTCGGTTGTACTGATGTACTAGGAAGTGTTGTGTTTTCCTCTGATGTACTAATTTTAGTGGTAGGGAATGTTGTTTCCTCCCCTGTTGTACTCATAAAAGTAGGAAGTGTTGTTTCTTCTTCTGTTGTACTCATAGTACTTGGAAGTGTTGTTTCTTCCTCTGTTGTACTCATAGTATTGGAAGTGTTGTTTCTCCCTCTGCTGTACTCATAGAAGTAGGAAGTGTTGTTTCTTCTTCTGTTGTACTGGTAGTAGTAGGAAGTGTTTTTTCTTCCTCGTTGTACTCAAGTACTTAGAAGTGTTGTTTCCCATCTGTTGTACTGAAAGAAGTAGAAAGTGTTGTTTTTTCCACTGCTGTACGCATAGAAGTAGGAAGTGTTGTTTCTTTATCTGCTGCACTTGTAGTAGTACGAAGTGTTGTTTCTTCCTTATTTGTACTGATGGTAGTAGGAAGTGTTGTTTCTTCCTCTGTTGTGCTCACAGTACTTGGAAGTGTTGTTTCCCCCTCTGTTGTATGAAAGAAGTAGAAAGTGTTGTTTCTTCCTCTGCTGTACTCAAAGAAGTAGGAAGTGTTGTTTCTGCCCCTGTTCTACTGGTAGTAGTAGGGAGTATTCTTTCATCCTCTGTTGTACTTATATTACTTGGAATTGTTGTTTCCCCCTCTGTTGTACTGATAGAAGTAGAAAGTGCTGTTTCTTCCTCTGCAGTACTCATAGAAGTAGGAAGTGTTGTTTCTTCTTCTGTTGTACTGGTAGTAATAGGAAGTGTTATTTCTTCTTCTGTTGTACTGAAGTAGTAGAAAAATGGTGTTTCTTCCTCTGTTGTACTCATTGTAGCAGAAAGTGTTGTTTCTTCCTCTGTTGTACTGATAGTGGTAGAAAATGGTTGTTTCTTCCTCTTTTGTACTGATAGAACTAGAGAGTGTTGTTTCTTCCATTGTTGTACAGATACAGCTACTAATTGTCGTTTCTTCTCCTCAGTTGTACTGATAGTACTAGGAAGTGTTGTTTTTTCCTCTGTTGTACTGATGGAAGCAGGGAATGTTGTTTCTCTGTTGTACTAATTGTAGTAGGAACAGTTGTTTCTTCCGCAGTTTTACAGATACAGGTGCGAATTGTTGTTTCTTTCCTCGGTTGTACTTATAGTACTAGGAAGTGTTGTTTTTTTCCTCTGTTGTACTGATAGTAGTAAGAAGTGTTGTTTCTTCCTCTGTTGTACTGATAGTAGGAGGAAGTGTTGTTTCTTCCTCTGTTGTACTGATAGTAGTAGGAAGTGTTGTTTCTTCTTCTGTTGTACTGATAGTAGTAGGAAGTGTTGTTTCTTCCTCTGTTGTACTGATCGTTGTAGGAAGTGTTGTTTCTTCCTCTGTTGTACTGATAGTAGTAGGAAGTGTTGTTTCTTCTTCTGTTGTACTGATAGTAGTAGGAAGTGTTGTTTCTTCCTCTGTTGTACTGATAGTAGTAGAAAGTGTTGTTTTTTCCTCTGTTGTACGCATAGAAGTAGGAAGTGTTGTTTCTTTCTCTGCTGTACTGGTAGTAGTACGAAGTGTTGTTTCTTCCTTATTTGTACTGATGGTAGTAGGAAGTGTTGTTTCTTCCTCTGTTGTACTCATAGTACTTGGAAGTGTTGTTTCCCCCTCTGTTGTACTCAAAGAAGTAGGAAGTGTAGTTTCTTCCTCTGTTCTACTGGTAGTAGTAGGAAGTGTTCTTTCTTCCTCTGTTGTACTGATAGTAGTTGGAAGTGTTGTTTCTTCCACTGTTGTACTGATAGAAGGAGGAAGTGTTGTTTCTTCCTCTGTTGTACTGATAGTAGTAGAAAGTGTTGTTTCTTCTTCTGTTGTACTGGTAGTAGTAGGAAGTGTTGTTTCTTCCTCTGTTGTACTGATAGTAGTAGGAATGGTGTTTCTTCCTCTGTTGTACTCATTGTAGTAGAAAGTGTTGTTTCTTCCTCTGTTGTACTGATGGTGGTAGAAAATGGTGTTTTCTTCCTCTTTTGTACTGATAGAACTAGAAAGTGTTGTTTCTTCCATTGTTGTACAGATACAGCTACTAATTGTCGTTTCTCCTCAGTTGTACTGATAGTACTAGGAAGTGTTGTTGTTTCCTCTGTTGTACTACTTGTAGTAGGAACAGTTGTTTTCTTCCGTAGCTTTACAGATACAGGTGCGAATTGTTGTTTCTTTCTCGGTTGTACTTATAGTACTAGGAATTGTTGTTTTTTTCCTCTGTTGTACTGATAGTAGTAGGAAGTATTGTTTTCTCCTCTTTATTACTGGTATTAGTGGGAAGTGTTGTTTCTTCCTCTGTTGTACTCATAGTAGTAAGAAATGTTGTTTTCTCCTGTGTTGTACTGATAGTAGTAGGAAGTGTTGTTTCTTCCTCTGTTTTACTGATAGAAGTAGGAAGTGTCGTTTTCTCTCCCTCTTTTGTACTGATAGAAGTAGGAAGTGTTGTTGAACCCTTTGTTGTAGTTGAACTTTCTGATGAAATGTCTAGGGAAGACATTTGAAAGAAGTAGATGTGTCACTGCTTTTTTCCTCTGATGTAGTTTGTGCTGTGACCGTCACTGCATTTATTGAATCGAACAAAAACATTAGAGCATTGTAACTGAAGGACTTTTTCGAGTTGTACTTGTAGTTGTGGAACAATATCCAATATTCTACAGCAATCAGGTAATTCAAAAGTTAGGATATTTTTAAGGCATACATGAACAATGTTTAGGTAAGTTTTACATAAGTGTCATTGTTATCACTGCATGGTACTCAAATATGTTGACTGAAGTATATATCGTATACATGGTCTGTTATGGCTGCCTCTCTTATGTTACGATTATAATCATTATCATTAACATCGTCATCAACACATAATGATATTATAAAGTTGAATAAATAATCCTATTCGTATAATCCTCTTGATAGTATTGATTTAATTGCAAAGAAAAATTCACGCAACTTTTTGTCAAGACGTGAAGAACCAATGCCATAGAGTTGTTAATAGTGCATACATATGGAAATTCTTAAGTCTCATGTAAAATTAAATTAAAATGCACAATATATGTTATGAAATTACGATTGAAGTGAGTGACAGTAATACAACATGCCATATAATTGATATTATCGGATTCTTTTTAATCGAAACATCAACATCATTTACTTAACAATGAAACAGAAAGAGCATTAAGAGAAATGTTAAATTCATAGCGATCAATTTCCGATGTACTATTTGATAATTGATATAAATGTACTAGAAAATGGTCATTAGAAGTGCATATGTTTAAAAAAATCTTTAAATCTTAAAAGTGTCATTTTAGCTCACGTGTTCACACAAGTGAGCTAATGTCGTAGCGATGTATGTCTGTCCGTGTGTGTGTGTGTGTGCGTGTGTTAGTCTGCCTCTCTGTCTGTCTGTCTTTCTGTAAAGGTGACTTGCATATATTAATGAAGTTATGAACTATCACGATTTTTTCATATAATGGTTTCCTATGAAGACAGTAATGACAGTGTCCAAGAAATACTGCACAAAATTTCATGAAACTTTTTACAGATGACAATCTCAAAAACATTTTTATGATAAGGTGAGTGTAATGTCAATTACCTGCTCATTTGCATATTTAATGAACTTTTGTAATTAGTGATATAACTCCGAAATTCCTACACAAAATTTGATGATACCTGCTACAAATATTGATCTGATAGATATCTAATTGTACTGAGAAGCATTGGGCAGTGTCAAGTTAATAAATAGCTCATTTGCATATTTAATGAAGTTTCGTAATTAGTCATATAACTCCGAAATAACTGCACATAATTTGATAAAATCTGCTGCAGGTACTGATCCGACAGATATCTGATTGTTTTTGAAGCATTTAGTAGTCTAAAGTTAATTGAGAATTCATAACGAACTCTGTAACTAGTGACATGACTCTCAAATTATTACATCGAATTTGGTTAAACCTGCTACAGATATTGATCTGATAGATATCTAATTGTCACGTGAAGCACTGAGCAGTGTCAACTTAATAAATAGCTTATTTGAATATTTAAAGAAGATTTGTTATTAGTTATATAACTCTGAAATAACTGCACCAAATTTGATAAAATCAGCTGTAGGTACTGATCCGAGAAATATGTGACTGTGTTGTAAAGCATTTAGTTGTTTGAAGTTAATTAAGAATTCATCGGCATATATAATGAACTTTGTAATTAGTGATATAACTTTCAAATTATTCAAGCTGGACCAAATTTGGTGAAACCTGCTACAGATGTTGATCTAATAGATATGTAATCGTCGCGTGAAGACCGAGCAGTGTCAAGTTAATTAAGGGTTCATTTGCATATTTGATGAATTTTGAAACATGTGATATTACTCCTAAATTACGGCATTAAATTTGATGAAACGTGATAGAGATGTTAATCTGCTAGATATCTAATTGTCCCATGAAGAATGAAGGAGTATCAAGTTAATGAACAGCTCATTTAAATATTAAATGAAGATTTTCAATTCGTGATTTCACTCCGACAGGACTATGGGAAAGTTTAAACCTGCTACATATAAACATCTGACAGATATCTGATTTTTCTGTGAGTGTACTACTATGTAATGAACCTGATGTAAACCAAGTGCGCACATTCAGTTCACATCTTGTAACTATGTGTGGTATTCTATAGTGCATAATATGAACAATTTTATTTCAATACAAAACTATTTAAACCTGTGAATTTATATGTTTTTCTATTGATATAAATGTACTTCTCTAGAATATGGTGAATAGAAGTGTTTAGGTTTTCTGCAAACATTGTATTGAGATTTGATCTTGAGATATCTTTGTGTAATACATCATGAGTATTCCATGCAAACTAAAAAAAATCAATATAAACCTAGCTATATCCATATACCCTCGATAACATTATCGAAAATTTATGTAAAATTGATCAATCAGCTTTAACGCCCTCTTTCGCCACCACATAGTCTACCTTTTAGAATCCTATGATAGTCAACTGTTATTGTCATTTCTCATTCCCACACTTTTGCAATAAGCATTGTACACAAGCACTGTCAAAGTTTATTATCGACATTCTTTTAAACGCAAATGTTTCCTTAGATAATCTCGGAAAAGTGGTTTATAAAAAATTGTTTTGTGTCCCGTTCAAAGTTATCATCTGCATGATCAATTTGTTCTTAGAAGCCGAGAGCTGGATAAATATTACCGCCCGTTTTGCGTTTTCCCCGACTACTTTTCACTATCCAACATTCTATGGCTTTCAATTATGGCAACGCCGCCGTCGCTCAAACGTAAATATCAGATACGCAGTTTCATAACCTCTTTTCAAATACGTATATATACATGTTCTATGTACAACAATAATAGTTTCTAAATATCTATTTTGCGGTGGTTATGTTAATATGTTGTCTCGTGTGATTGGCAGATGGACGCTGGCTCAGCCTATCTAATAACGGACATCGTCATCGGTTAGAACTTCGCATGGAAAAGTAAGTTTACGTTAAAGCAGGGCATCTTTTCAATAATGACTGCCAAGAAGAGGATGGTGGCGATGCGGATGGAAGATTCCTTTTCAAAGAAAGCGCTATCAAGGGTGTTGTAGCACTGAATTGATGCAGAGAGTTTCCATTTTTCAGAAACAAGTAATGAAAGTGAAATGTACTTTATAGATGTACTGGTTGTAGCCTTCACTGCCATTTACTGGCTAATTAGAAAAGAAATTGCGAACAGGAAGATCATGTCCCTCTTACAGTTGGTAGAAATGGTTGTGTTTCAGAACTAAAATATTTCACGTATACTTCTAATAGGTCAATATGGGAAATGTTTCTTGTTTTAGGGGAAACCTTGTGAAAACAAGTATTACGCAAAGTCAAAGCAGGGCCTGTTTCGGCTTGCTGGCTGATGGGGCTACCGATGTCTCTGTTGTCAATCAAATGCTTGGTTTTGTACAATATCTGAGTAAGGAATTGGATAATAGTGACAACAAGATTTCTTTTTGAATAATGTTTTAGAAGACCTTGTACAGGGTGATATAATAAGATAGAAGAGTCAGAATTGGATAAAGAGAAGTTTACGTCATATGTAAGTGAGGGACAGTGTGATGACTGGAAAGTTGAATGGTGTAGCCACAAGAATCTGACTCAACATCTAAAGATATCCTGATGAAGATTAACAAGTGCAAATTTCTCGGTGCATTGTATATTTTAAGAGAAATACTCCAATCTCTTTCTATGCTGAGCAAGTCTTTTCTACAGGAAATGTGGATTTCTCGAACATAACACCCACAATTTAGTACAGCAAAGACAAACTCCAGCAAGTCGTGGACTCTTATTCACCGTTAATAAAATTAGGACACCAATTCAGACTGGAGAGTGGTTTCGAGGCCCTATCATATATGAGTTTAACAACACACAAACCCCATCATCTACAGAACTTGTTCGCTTACTATGTCGACAAGTTAATATAATACATGGACAGCAGGTTTGAGCAGTCATTACAATCTAAACTAGCTTCACATTGTTTGACCGAATGATGATGCCATCACGATCGCACCCTGCCTTCAAATATATGGTGATGCCCATATTATCAAGACAATCGGTTCTCATTACTATCAAGGATTAGGACTAGTTGAGCAAAGTATCAAGAAAAATCAGCTTCTGTCACTGGGCAAAATGCTTGATATACGACAATATACACACATAATATTATACTGATTCTGTACTTTGGTGGAATACGTTCAGAATGCAAATACGTATTATAATAATAAAATGCACAAGTACAGTGTATACTTGGTGTGCAAAGATCTGCATTACGTATACTCTTATTCTGCATAGATATACGCTATTATTGACGTATTGATATGTTCCATACAAAGATATACGTCACGAATACCATACCACTAATCTTGTCTTCCATATACGTCAATATACGTAAATATTCTGTCATGTGTGTCTGAGAGGCATAGCTTTAAGTACAGCTTTAGCAAAAGCATCAAAGTCTACGACTGGAACAGACTTTGCTTATGGTGAGAATCTAGTGAGAATCCAAAGTATATACCCGCTGCTGAGGCAGATAGGGAAATGTGCATGGCAATACCCATGTCTAATACTTTGTCAGAAAGTGGAGCAAGTGCTGTAAAGCGAATCAAGACCAGGTTAAGAAATAGACAGAATGCTCGATGTCCTCGTCCATGTGACAATAAATGGTTCTAAGGTTGACACTCCTCAATGTCAAGTTCTTTTGAAAGAGGCAGTGAAGCAATGGAAACTGGCGAAAAATAGCGTGATCATCATCCGCAGCTGCTGATGATGATCACGATGCAGTACATGAAACTTTTATTGCATGCAAGCACAATTAGAAGCCCTCCGTATCGAACCCGAGAGAGCAACAGCTGGCTTGAAACTTGGTGATTAGGCTACTGTGATAACAGTAAATCTGGCGACGAGGGTAAAGTTTGTGAGGACATTGTTCTGTAGTTTGTTGGTGTTGTACAGTTCTATAATACAAACCAAACAACCATTCTGCATTCTCATCATTTAGTAGAAATTCCCACTGAGTCTTAGTAAAATTTATATTAAGATGTCACAAGAAAACGCTACATGCAATCGTAAATTTCAATTTTCGCCTTGCGAGAGGGGACACCCTCCCCCTCGCGCGCTCACCTCGTTACTCGCTCTTCGCAATACCTGCGGCTACTTTTACAAGAAGGACAATACTGATCAGGGCTAAAAATTAACTTTTTTCCCTGGTAGTCTACCATTTTCTGACGTTGGTAGCCCTGTGACAATGGCTTGTTGGCCATGTATGTCACAAGACAAGAAAAGGCTATTTTTAAGATTCTGCCAATGAAGTGTGTTTTCTTCAAGAGTAATTTGATGTCATTTTATGTGAATAATACAAGGAAACCGGTATAATGGACGTTAGTGATACTGAAAAGTTTGGCGACCAATTGACACCCGTTTTAAACTCATAGAGTGGTATGCAAAATTTGATAGTCGTCATGACAACAACGGCCTTCTCAGCACTGAGACATACTGGAACAGGGCTAAAAGTAGACCACGGCATAAGGATGCATAATTTCCGTGTAATTGTGATTGATAAATTGAGATCAAAATGCAGGGAAAATGCTTTTCATTGGCCATCACTTCCAGTACCCTTTTCAGATATTTTAAATTTTGTTGCAAAGTTCTATCGCACGGACGCCTTCATAATTTGCATAACAAAGTCATAGTCTAGCCTTTCTGTGTCCCGCTGGGTTTGACTTCATTTAGCGCTTCCTAAAGTGACGGACTGGACATTGTATGCCAAGAACTGACTGAATTTCATGTCCAAGGTTTGGTCGTCCGTGTGGGGTACCATTTAATGGATTTTGGTAGCCAAGGCAAAAGTTAGTAGTCTGCGGACGAGAGACTACAGCTAATTTCGACCTCTGCTGATGATATGCATTGAGTGAAAAGTTGGAGAACCCTTGATGGTATTCTGAAATTCCCAAGGCCCCCTTGAACTCTCAGGGTTTTTTTTAATTTGTTTGCTTTTGTTTTTGTTTTGCTTTTCGTGTTCTGAACCCCATTTTCTGTTCCGTCACCTGCCGTTCCACCGAGCGCCCTCGACGATCACATCGTAAATGCCTGGTGCCATCGCAGACCAGTGAATGCACAGGCGGCCCAGACGTATTGAGTTTTTCTCACTGTTTTCTTTATCAGTTCCTCTCTTTCTTCATGCTCTGACTGATCGGAGTAAATAAAATGAATGAATTGATTTTATAACATAACCTAATGTCTTGACTCTCTTTTCATTTTACACCCCATTACAAGGACGTTTATCTCTCATATACAAGTCTTAGCATAATCAGTTTTGTTGACCTATTAATTATAATTACATTAATTAATTAATTAATTAATTAATTAATTAATTAATTAATTAATTAATTAATTAATTAATTAATTAATTATTAATTAATTACAAGATGTGTATATGAAGATAAACGTCCTTGTAATGGGGTGAAATATAAAAAAGTAAAAAGGCTAGGTTAGGTTATATAATCGTTTATTTTATTTTCTCCGATCAGTCAGAGCATGAAGAAAAGGCGGGGAACTGATAGAGAAATCTGTGAGAAAACTCAATACGTCTGGGCCGCCTGTGTGCAGATTTGTGCATTGATAACGCAGAAAAGTCCTAAGACTTATGTCCACTGCAGTCCAAAATAATACACGACTTAAAATGACAGCGAACAAAACTCACTAATAATTGACAGTAAACAGAGAAACAAAATAGTCCAAGGAAAATACCAAAACACGGGACAAAGCTAACAGAACTGATTATATGATTGCTGGATCTTGCGACAAGAACACTGTGTAAATAGTTTTTTTACTTTCCGTTTAAAGGCACAATTAGAGAAAACATTCCTGATGTTACCTGGTAAATTATTCCAAAGTTGTGATGCTGAATAATGAAACCCATTTTGTGAAACTCTAGCTCCAAGTGGTATATAGATTTAGACTGTCAAATTTCCACGTCGAGTATTAACTATGAACATTTATAATTTTGTCTCATGAATACAACTGAAGACAAATAACACGGTCCTTGGCCATGAACTACCTTAAGCATAAAGTTTAGATTTAAATACAGTACACAGCCATTTGTTCAACTGAAAGCCAGCCTTATTTCTCTAAATGAGTAACATCAATGTGCGCGCGGGGATGCAGATTCCCATCTGATAACTTTGTTTTGTGTTCTCTGTAAGCGACATTTAGTCGTTGCATTAAGCCTTGAATACCAATACGCACATGCGTAGTAGCAAATACAGCTAATTGATGCATGCAGTCTGTTATACAGCCACAGTGATGACAATTAACTAAAAGATAATTAACATTGTCGGGCAGCCTTCTAAGGCCAGTGAGATATTAGACCGAGCATATCAATTAAGGTGCAGCTGCATGTTGCCAACACAGTTTTTTTTCAAAGCAATATTTATCATTATAGATGACGAGAAAACCCCCTCATACTATATATTTTCAATAGCAGAGACTCTAAACGTTAGTATGGTAGCAGTAGCTTACTCGAAGGATGAAGTGGGTGTATATTTTGGGTAAAAAACTCAATTTCGGTATTAGTGATAAAAATTGAGTCACAAACTTCACGCTATTTTCTGAAATGTAATATTTGACTCGAAAGAAGAGTATTGGTAGAAAAACGACCATTGTATTTTGCATTATCTATGCTCGTTCTAAAATGGCAAGGGTTGAAAGACTGACACTTAAAAAAGTGATTCAAATCATGATCAACAAAATTAAAATGCGTCTTATACAAAATGTTAGCACTTTAACTGCCAAACAAAACAATTGTTTGTTATATAGCATGTAAAGAACATGGTGTGAAAAGTTAAGAAATTAGACCCAGCCAGAGCGAAATTAAATTCTTTGGAAATTTTAAAATTGCGATGAAAAGAAGCCAGGAAATCTAGTGATTTGCATACATTTGCATAAATTACCACTTCTTTATCACGCAACTTATGACTGCTTGACATGCTAAAAATTTTAATATTTGGTTGACAAATTCATTAAAATTGAATGAATATTTGCAAAGTGATTTTTGAGAAAATACGCTGTGTTGGGTGCAATGTCCCCCTTAATTTGTCTCTATAGAACTTAGCTGATATAACACGCAATTCACTTAGCCACTTTACAAAGGAATGGTATTTCAACTGGGTGACAATGATAGGTAGGACGTTTAAGTAGTTAATACGGTGTCATGCATCATACTACGGTCGAAATGACACATTGTATCGTATCGTACAGGTAAAAACTCTCTTAAACCACGACGATTGTCATGTACAAATGAGATAGTATATCATAGAGGTGCGGTTCCATCATCCTTTGACCTTAAGGTAAAACGCGCCTCGGGACAGATATTCGCACTCTGAAACTTTTACAATTCTTTTCTGGTATACCACTTGTGTGGGTTCATCTTAAAGCTCTCGGTGTAAGAAAACTTTTCAAATTTTATTATTGTCCATGGAGTTAACATAGAAATGGTGGCAATTTTGAATTTAAAATATATGCAAATTTCTGAATTCCACTAACCCTTTTTTAGGGGTTCAATTTTACAATCAATGATTGGTGTCAAACTTACGGCGATTTGTATGGAGTTTTAGCAAAAACAAACAAAAGGAATGACCAAAGAGTCTATAAAAAATAATACGAACGTGGCTTCATTCTATCTGAACAGGTTATTAGAAGCAGAAAAGAGCACTGTTCTTCGCAAAAATAAAATTTTCAAGTTGACAAAGAAAAATAAGTGCCATGCTATGTTTACGTTTATAATTACACTTTGAATACTGGGAAAATGGCTCAAAGTTTTGAAAATGTGGTGTTATATGAAGTGTTAGCGAAGACTTTTGGACTTATAATTACATACATTTAAACTAGAAATTGATTTTAGAATTACACTGAAATGTTGATTCACTATACATAATGTAGTCCATAAGGAAACTAATATAAAACTAGCTAAATCTGTGTATTTGTAGACGCTTGATTATTGATATTAACATACCTGATTTAGTTTGGTGTTTAAAAGAGCAGATATGAACAACAAATATGATATTGGAATTTAAACCAAGTGATTTTTTAAATTGTACAGTTCAAAAAGGATTATTTGAGAGTTCAAAGGTCAAATGAAAAGTGATGTGTTAATTAAGATATTGTATTCATATGAAGCAGAGTTCCTAAAATCTCTCGACAAAGCAAGTTCTATGAAAACTTGCAAGGCGTTTTAACAACAGGCACAGATATATTGATGATCTGATTAGTTTAGAAAATCCAGACGTATCAAATTAATTATATCATATTTATAATGATGAGTTGGAACTCAAAGAAACAACCGAGGGTAAGAACTCAGCTTCATATCTTGATCTGTTCCTGCAAGTAGGTACTAATGAGCTACACACTGAGCTGTATGACAAAAGGGATGATTTCGATTTTGAAATCATAAATATCCCCACTTGTCCAGCAGTATTCCATCAGCATCTGCTTATGGTGTGCATGTGTCTCAACTTCTCAGATATTGTAGGGTTTGTGACTCCTACGCTGATTTTCAAATGAGACACAGCTCATTGGCATCAAAACTAGTGAGACAGGGATACACATCCAAAAGACATGTGAGAACTTTCAAAAAGTCCCGCGGTCGATATGACGACATAGTGGCCAAATATGACACCTCGGTCACTCAAATGATTAGCGACAGCATTACGGCTTTTTATTACTTATTGCAGTGATTCATATACTGTATCATTTTATACAGTATTTAGACAATTTTGGGACCAATCTGACGGGTGTAGCATGCTATAAGGGTACGCTTACCCATTCCGGACACCTGGTACCACCACTAACTATCAGTGGTTCTTGGTGGTCCTACTTAAATTTGCAATCACAAATGTTCCATGGATCTGGTAATGTATTACCTTGAATTGAAATGATTATTGGACCAGTTTTAATGTCATATTGATACAGACTGTAACATCTAGGGAGGGCTACTGTTTTTGTGCATGGAAATTGGGGAGGGTCACTCTTTTCTTACAAAAACTTTTGAAGGGTCACTTTTGTACTCCTGGGCCTTAGGGTGCAAGCGGGTAATGAATCAAATCAGATGAATTTTGGGGGTCACAGTTTACAATTGATGAATTTGGGGGGAAACTTAATTCGGAGGGGTCGCTTTTTGCATTTTATTTGTAGCTTACGTTCTACCGATCCCTCCTCCGATAAAATCGAATGCTCCCTAAGATATATTTTGTACATCATTTTTTTACCAAAACGATTATGGTTACCAATCTGTGTTCAAAACGTTTTTAGAAGAATTATGAACTGCGATGTTCATTAATTTAATATTTAACACACTTCTATATTACTTTAAGTGCAATATGACCATCACAATATTTATCTTTGAATGGAAAGTCATCGCCGAGACATGCCAGCCCATTTCGTTGTATTTCGTTTAAAGTTTGAAACAGACAATATATTTTTCTTTACATAAGCACATCAATTATGGTGGAGATTGGCTTCATTGGGCTGCGAGGAAGCCACTTTTTAGGAATTTCTCACTCTTGCCGACATAGCTCAGATATGCTTAGGTCAATTTTTCTCAAGTTTGCCGCCATCACCTAAAATCGTCACATGTGATTTTATTTCCAAACGCAGCATAAGAAAGACCAGGACATAAATACACCGGGTAATGTACACCATTGGACCGTGTTTACACGTTAGGTCAATGATACAACTTCCTCCCACAACACCCTGCATATTCAGTTGATATCTCGCTTTGTGATAATTGTTTACTATCCTTTCGCGACTTAATGATCGGTCGGCCACTGGGACCCTTTTCGGGTTTATTAGCAAGTATGCCCCAGAACACTTCGAACATGTGACGTAAGCTCTTGCAAAAATCAGAAATTTGTTGGAAGCAGGCTTTTGGTGGATATTTCGAAACTGACCACTAACATTACAGCGATAACTCTATGAAAAGAAAATGTGGCCAGACCCGATGAGTCGACGATATATATCAAATACATGTGCAATTTACAATTTGTTCACATACAGAATAAACTCCACGAGTATGTCAGCAGTGTTCGATGATGTTACAAGACGTTTTAAAACATCCATGTACAGTCCAGGTATGGCGCGTAATTTGATCTCGCTGCCCACTGTTTTGTATACCTGCAACCGCTCGACTACTGTTTTCATGTATTGTCATGGTGCCTGTATATAATTATTATTATTATTATTTCACTTTATTTCGGACTAAATATGTCCATAGAAATCTCAGTACAATAATAAATTAAGGTACAGATAAATAAATATCATAATACACACTGAAGTAGTGATTTTAGTGGTGCATTATCATGCAAAAAAAACAAAACACCACAACCGCTCAATGGAAAAGTGATTTTATCCACATTTTGCGGAGATCAGAAATAAAATACATGCAATCATAAACTTGACGTACACTCGTATTTCCACTGCGTGATAAACGTACTATAAAACCATACATTTGTTTTCTAAGAAGAGCATCAAAGTTGCACAGCCCATTTGTGACAAACATGGAGCTGGCACTACTTCGTCTCTCATAACCCAAAAAAATACGGGCGGCATTGTTGTAGGCAACTTTCAGTTTTCTTATGGCATCAGCAGAATATTTGAACCAGAGGTGGCCACCGTACAATTGAGAGCAATACACTCTAAAAATTCTACATTTCACTTGAAAAGACCACATGGAAAATTTCCTTAGCAGCATATTTGCTGAGACATAGAATGCTCTCCTTTGTCGCTCAATATCGCTATCGTCTCTAAAGTTATGTGTTAACAAAAACCCAAGATATTTCTTTCTTTCGACAAAAACAATTTTGACACCATTGAGGTAAACAGCGGGAATGTGCTTAACTTTAGAACTATCTGATGTGACACACAAACATTAGGTCTTTTTCGTATTGAAGTCAGTGTCATGAGTATTACTATAAATGCTGCAAATGATGACTAATTTCTGTGTCCCTTTCACAGAGGGACTTATCAGACAAATATCATCAGCATAAAAGAGGTGATTGATGAACATGCCACCAATATTACAACCTGTTCGTGAAGTTTCAAGTTTATAGCTTAAATCATCAATATAAATATTAAATAGTTTCGGTGACAATATTCCACCCTGCTTAACGCCATTTTTCACGTTGAAACCCTCTGAAATGCAACAGCCCCAACGGATAAAAATATATTGCGACCTATACCAAACAAAGAGAAACCTGACAAAGCAAATAGGCACTTTACGAAAAATCAACTTTTTAAACAATGTCCAGTGAATGACACGATCAAATGCTTTGGAAGCATCCATGAAAGTTACAATTACGTTGCTACCATGTTTTCTTATAATATTGAATAATTTCTTTCAGAATGAAAATGCACATATTAGTTGAATGATCCTTTTTAAACCCAAATTGGTAATGTGAAGTTTCAAGAAAGGACTCAATTCTGTTCATTAAAACTAATTCCATAATTTTCGATGCAACAGTCGATAATGCAATAGGCCGGTAGTTATTTTTGTCATTTGTATTCTTATTCTTATCTTTAACAATGGGGACTAAGATGGTATCCGAAAGTCTATTAGGACAAACAGCATGAACAAGCATCGAAGTAAAACACATGCTAAGCAAAACTGACACCTTGTCACTGGCGTACACAAAATGCTCTGCAGAAAGTGAGTCTGGACCAGCAGATTTACCTGTTTGTAGATTACTTATTGCATTACTAACATCATTGGGTAAAATAATGATATCCACATCACCTTCGCAGATATGCTCACGCCACATTCTGCAATATTTGCATCGCCACTACAGCAACTTACGTTATTTGGCTTGGAAGAAATCATTGCATTTATTTTATGAACTGAACGCCAAAAATTACTATTGTTACCAGAGTGAAGACTTTTAGCCGCAGCATCGGCTTTAATTTGATCTTCATTACGTCGACAGACTCGCAGTGCACACTTAAATTGCGCTTGAGTACGACGTTTGAATTCAAAAAGTGGACCATTTCTAGGTTTTCCACAATCACGCCACAAAGTGAAAGCATCGCGAGCAATAGAGTGGATTTCTTTCAAGTGATCATTCCAACCTGGCACCTCATTATTGTTACTTTTATGCACATTGGGAATTACGTTTTTACTAGCGGAATACAGACTGTCAATAATATCATTATAGAACTTTGAAATACTTTCAACGTGTGATTTATCACTGCAATGTACATTCTTACAACTTAAAGCATTTGTAGGAACGGATATGTTACAGAGAAGCCTTTCAGAGATATCGGAATAAACCTTGCGCTGGTGATCATTAACCTTTGACCATTTCACCGTGCTTTCAGCTTTATCATCAAGACCACTATTACGATCAAATGATGGATGTACAGTAAAATCGCAATTTATACTGAGTGAAAAGTGATCTGATGATATTGCATCATATAAAATATACATAGATGTAAAACACTGATGAGCTCAATAAGTAAAAATACAGTGGTCTAATCAAGATGTAGTGCTATGAATGTCACAGACGTAAGTGAATGAGTTTTCATTTAGCAAAACCATGTAAGAGGTCACATAATTATAATCACAACAAAACTTTCTCTAGTTTTACAGAAAAGAGAATTGTAATCAGCATTCCAATACCAATTACCATAGTGTTATGGCAATCACTTGATTGAACTATTGAATGGATTTTAGCCAAATAATCTGTGAATATATCATGATTCTCCCTACTACAAGTAGGCCAATAAACACAAAAAATGAGAAGTTTACATTCACCTCTGTTTAGTTCAACACCAATGATTCTGTTATCCTGAAAAGGTCTTACTTTTACGGCATAACCTATAGATTTTCGCCATAATATCGCAACACCGAAACCATCGGTCTTCAACTAACAATCGTTAATGTTGCAGGACACATGATCTGTAGATTATGCTGTTCAAAAGCTCTTAGCTTTCAGATTTAACAAGTTGAGGTGACGAGAGTCCACTTAAAAGAGAGTGTTACGCTGCATTCTCAAATACTAGTGAGAGGGGATGGAGGAATTCAGGGGGGAATGTGAAATTCTTGGGCTAGCAGAGTGGACTTGAAAGTTTTGCTTTATATACGGGAAGGGGGACATAAAATATTTCAACGGTTCCCTATTATTTTTAACTTTTTCAGATTCCATAGTTTGGTAGGAAATTAAATGAAAAAAGAATAACATTTATATCATCCTATGGTACTATGTCAGTAACAATTGAACAAAATCTTGGAACATTTTGTCGTAGTTCATGACTATTATTTCTAAAAAATCTAATAATGTATGAATACCATTGATTTTCAAAAGAAGAGCAATAAGTAGGCCTTGTAATGGGCAGAAATTGCAACTTTTGATAATATCAACTAAATTTCCTTGGTGTCTCCCTACAGTACGCTGAAGCACACGATTTTCAGTTTGTTGACAAAGCCTGCATATGTAATCACTTTTGATGATAATTGAATTACAATCAAGACTGAAAGTCATTTGTTAATTATACAGACGCACAGTCCACAGGCTGTGATAGCAATCTGAATACTGGACAGTTAAACATGCCGTAAGGAGTAGAACAAGAATGTAGCTGTATAACGTGAACAAAATTATTGTCAACACAGTATTATCAAAGTTAGTACAGCTACTGCCCTGCTACTGCCTAAGGGCTGTGTCACTGTCACTGTACACCGGCTGTGACAGAGATAGCTTTGACTCTGATGTAGCAACAAGAGTTTGGGTTAAATGACGCTCATGACAGAGAAACATACTTGTTCACAAGATAAGACCGACATCACCTAAAAGATCATCATAGTTAGCAGTCATCAATAGACAATGATAAAAGGGGAGATAGGCGTGTCACTCTTCACAAATACATGTTGACGGTGCTACACAAAAAGTGCATCTCCTTGAATGTAATGGTGCAATTTACTTCTATTCCTATGGCTATCTGTATTTGCCGTTTTAAATCAACACATGTCCAAGGAGAGCAACATAGATGCGAATGATCAGTAGGTATGTTAGACTTGATTTTTTTCAACGTTGTATTGTGTATCAACATATTTTTATACATAACTTTTTAGAATCAAGTTGAATACACACAGCCTGAGTATTAATATGCGTTGGTCTTACGGTATATTGACATTTCGATGTATATAAAATGCAACTTACAGCAATATACCTGTACATAACACATATGTAAATTGTGTAAAAATTGTTATCAACATTTGATTTTGTAATATTGTATGCTTAAGGGTGTATGATCAGAAAAATTGTACTTATTGTTACACTTTTGCATTAGAGATTTTGAATTCTGATATATTGAATAATCAAATATTAAAGAAAAAATATGGAGTCCCCATGCTTGATTTTCTAAAATGTATGATGAAAAGTCACAGTTTTTCACGAAAATCACTTAAAAGTAATATACAAAATCAGTCATTTCAAGTTCATACAGTAAAAAATGTTCACATTCTCTTCTTACAATAACACAAAGTAAAAATTTGAACAGTAAATATTCCAATTTAAATTGAAAAATATAAATTTAAATGTAAAAATAATTTGTAAATTAAAAAATATGTGAGTAAATTGAATTTTTTATTTTTCATACCTTCCAGGATTGTCAACTTTTAAAAACTTTTATATGTAGCATTGAGAACATATAGTCTTGTATTTTATGTGATTTTTTTTCGATAGATTACTGTGCTCAGTTTTCACTATTTGGCAAAGTGTAGCCAGGAATTGCCAATTTGCATACTCTTTATGATCGTCATTTTGGGTGCTCTTCAACGGTTTCCATTGACCCGACAAGTCGGCTTAGACTGATAAATTCAAACAAAAAATCCACTGATGCATATAAAGATAAATCAATTTTAGAACTTGCCCTGGGAATATGGCTCTACAAACTGCCGAAAACTTTTCTATAACCACTACAGAAAGTTTATGTGTGCGTCAAAAACGATACAGTCGAACATCTGCAAGCATGACAATTTATTTTTCTGCGCGAACATCCCTTATAAATATACGGCTATGTGATAGTTTTGGTTGAGGGACTTGAAAAATTTTTATGATATGGATGGGGGGATTTGAAATTTTTTGAGTGTATTTAGAGGGGGTCTGAAAAAAATATGATTTCAATTGACCCCCTTATCATCATTTGTGAACTCACCCCTACAGAGACGAAGCTGTTTTAGTCACACTCACGTTACTATTTTAGAAAGTATGTGTACCGGGAGAATCTTGCAAAATCGGGGAAGTTGTGTTGACAAGATATGGTTAAAAGTAACAATTACAAACACGATACTTGATTAAGAAACGAACATATAATTTCCGGAATCAACGACTCAATTAGTGATGCTTTTACCATGATCCAACCATTTGAGTTCAAGAGATTTGCAAGGTATAATTTACTGGAAGTCTAAGGTTTTTCGAACAAAAAATGAAACTTCTTAGAGGGGGTGACAACTCTTACCAACCGCCCTGCCAATACAATATGATTTTTTTTATTTTGCGTACTGGTTTCCCCACTGCTGATTCCAATAAGGAACAGTCCCCGCCGGTCCTCTCTCTGATACAAAAGCCCCTTTACCCTCTCACCTATACATGATTTAGCCCTCCTAACGGGCAAACCTCGGCAAGTGTCCAAATTTTACTCCCTGTCCGTCCTCTTGGTAATTTTTACTGCCTTTCCACAGAGCAAAAGATACAACTCCCGCCCGTTCATGATAAAAATGCCCTACTGTCCAGTAACTAGTTGCCCACACCTCTCTGTATGCATTGTATTGTTGTTGGCAGCAGTTGAGGGGCTGCAGTCGGACACAAACTGCAAACCTCAAGTTGCAATATAGGAAGGCTAATTATGAAAGCGTTATCAAACAAGATTTACAGTTCATTATTAGTATTAGAAAGTATATCATGACACGGAAAATCACATTAAAGCAGTGACGGTATCCCTTGAATAGACATTACCTGTAAAGAGTGTCACTGTTACTTTGTCTATGAAATCAAAATATATCACATTTATGTGTTATTGTTTTAGCTATAGTTGAGTTTTGCGATAACAATTTACATATTTGTGTCCCTGCAATTGTAATTGCCTTGCCATGAGAGTTTGAAAGTAAAATCTAGGAAAAACATTGCATATACGTATTACACCACAATGCATCGTGGAGGGACAGTCTTAGATACGTCATTCCAATCCAGCTCAGCTAGTCCCAAAGTTTTTGTAATATTAATGGGAAATTTATATTTCTACATGGAAATAATGGTGGCCTTTTTGAATCTAGATATCTGTAAATTTGGTTTACTTCTTTCTCGAATGCAAAATTTGTTTCTTTACCGATCCATGATATGCCTCCTGATAATCTAAGTGAATATTGTACATTAAGTCGCAAAAAATATTCAACAATTAAAGCTTTTAACATTTAAAGCTTATTTTTACCCAAATTGAAATTTAATTGTAATAATTTACGCATGCATTTAAAGTTATCTCCGCTTGTCGCGGAAACCCTGCTTCAGTGAACTCACACAATAGAAGAGCAAGGTGTGACGTTTTCTTTGCTTGGTTGCGATGCGAGAACTTTCTGTCAGGCTGTACCTGCTGTGAATAGGTCCTTTATGGCCACGGAAATTAGTCTCCATATCCGGGAGTGAAAAACAATCGAAGTACGAGAACAGCGAAACGATATTAAAGAATGAATAACAGAACAGATCGATAACGGATAAACCGATGATTTAATGATAGAGTCAGTGACTGCTCACGAAGTTGTCACCAGATACTCAAACCCGTGCTTTAAGGTCCTCGAGAGCTGCACTGTTTCACCAACGAAAATTTTAAGAGAAATCTTGATGTCTGTAAAAAGCTACCGTCGACCACAGCCGAAAAAGTTAAAGGTTGAGTACCGTGTGCGGCGCAACACAACGGAGCTCACATGATACAAATCGTCTCTTAACCAAATCTCTTGTCAGTTTCCTTCGAACTGAGCGTTAGTGAAATAGTTACGATGAATTCTTTCAAAATCAAAAATGGGAAACCTTATTCAAGGTGTCTCGCATAGAATTTGGTTACGTGCTTGAAATTAGATACTACTTGTTTGACCTGTGAACAACAGGTTGCGCTAAACAACGAAATGTCGGTTTTAAAAGTGTCATTAACCATCGTGGAAGATATAAGAAAGTCAGTTTTCAGTCGCCATTAGGCAGCTAAAGATCTGGATAACCTTAGTTAGTATTAGCAAAGAGGATAATCAAATATCAATGCCATGAATGGCTCTTACTTGTCATGGCCAACGTGCTCCGCAAAACCATGATTCCAAGGATTAGTCGAACAGCTCCCGAAGGCGCCATGGTGATACTCAACCGTCGGAAGTTCGACTGAATTATCCTTTTGGTGGACCAACAAGCATTTGGCGCGGAATGTCAGGACAGATTTGCCTAAAATCGTGCACCACACCCAATTTTGAATAAGGTACAGGTTAGCATAACCAGACCCAAGTGAGTGTGATTGATGACCTGCCGAGTACGGTATACTACTCAACACAGTTTCGAGTGTCAGCTTTTCTTTTGTGGAGTTTCTTGCTTTGCATTCTGTTCAGTGGAGTAATTACGCAGCGAACACTGATAGGTAAGCTATGTGAAGCGTTAACGTTAAGACTGGCCCTACACGCAGTGATTATAGTTGCTACGAGATATCACCTTCAATGTAGGAGCGACAGTGATTTTGACCAAGATCCACCTGTTTGTTAGATTATCGGGTGTAATTTTTACAGGTTGGAAATTGAAATTGACCTATGTAAGATAACTGAATCTATACTCACAAAATGTCATTAAACAATAACGCACCCAAATGTAGGATATTTAACGACATTTTACCACCTTAGAGATATACGGACAACCGACAGGGAAATGAAATGGCCAAAACTGTGTGGTACACCCGCTTCAAGGCCAGGGTGCTTTATTCCTTTTATAACAGTGTATAGAAGTTTAACAATTCAGGAGGGGTCTGACTTTAAGTATTAATAAAGTTTGCGTATTATATGGCCCTGGAAAAATCATAAAATTTCACTTGATATACTATTCAGTTGACATATGGTTCTGTGTTCACTTGTCTGCAAGACGAGTCGATGTATTAAAATAGGCGAACATTTGCACGCACTACATTGTAAAATAGGCCTGTGATCAGTTTTTCAGTTTCATTACCTTCAGTGTGTATTTTTGTTATTTCGTTTTCACCCACCTCCTCCCCAAATTTAACGCTCAAATATTTACAGTTGATCATTTTCAAGGCCAGATGACTTCTAATCATGTTGTATCGCTAACACATCACTGTTATTTTCTCATCTTAACATGAGCGATATACTGTTAAAATATAATATGAGATATTTCCCTCATTATCTTGTTATCGATGGCGGTTTTACACTGCTTTACAAATATATTTAAGGTAAACTGCCATCTTTGACAGGACAGATTCAGTGTATCTCTTACTTGCGGTTCTATGTTGTCGCAATGGCCATTGTTTGCTAGACAATGCCTTACCGAGAATGTAAACCGATCGTTCGTGCTCCATGGCTCACAACAAGGCGTATAGGTTTCAGATTTCCTCACATGAGGCCACGGTGTAAAACTTCATTTTGTATTTGGTGCAGTAATATTGACACTCTAATTCGAAAGGAGGGATGATTAAAAACTTATACTTCATGGATAAGATTGTCATTATTGTTTTCTTGTAAATCATGTTAAGCTGCTGTGGTGACAAAAGTATTTTAATTTCAGTTTTCAACTTGACACCCTTGAGGCTTAACGTTTTGGATAATTGCTCAGCTATTAAAAATGAACAAAATATGTACGTATACCTTTTCCTTATGTTTATTCGCAATATCCCTTATATTTTCGCAAAAATGATAAATCAGGGTCAACTCTAACTGTTTTCTGCTATATGTATTCATCTAAAGGACTTCTTATTCGTTTTACCTTACAGACGTATCGTATTTTGTGACGCACCGAGACTTCAACCAGGTTTCTTTGTCCTGGGCATAAGCATACGGATCAACTTCTCTATCTGTCCTAATTTGTTTTCTCTGGGGAAATACTAAAACGCGGCTTGCAATTCTGCCGACAAAATGAGTCAATATCCTGGTATTTTGGATGAAATCACCTGTACACTGTTAACAACATTCGTTGAATTTTACACCGTTAAATTTTCTTCAAGTACAAATTTAGGACGACTTCCTTCATGAATTGGCAGTCATGCCAGAACTGTAAACATTTTGTTGATTTTACGATGACTAAAATAGCCTGCTAATTTATGCAGGCTGGTTTAAACAACAGTTTATATAATATTTTGTAGGGGAGGGGAACTGTACCCGTAAGGGTTACATTTTCCCGCTTATGTGCCTTTACAAATTCCACTTACGCCATTTTCAGATCAATCAAACCACAAAAAGTCCTGCTTCTAGGCCATGCGGAAATACTGTGACCAGAGAGCTGTATTCCGCTTAATTTTACGCTTTTAACAGGAGCGGAAAGTAGCCGACATTTTAATTGAGGACCTTTCACCAAGATAAATCTATGGCCATGTATCTGCTCAATTTTTACGCATCAGAAATAAGCCATCGTTTAATTAAAGCACGGTACGCCCATGGCCAATCATGCAAATCTTCGGCCACAAGTGAAGCGGTGGCAACCGTAATTATATGTTGACATAATAAAGTGAAAGTAACACTATAACTAATGTATAGAGTGTGTGTCATTAAATATTTTCTCACATTACCGTTTGAAACTATTTAAGTCATCAAGTGCCTTTGTAGGAGAAGTTCAGCAATCCGTTTCTAAATCATATTGCATTTGTCTTGGAACTTTCGAGAGTTCCTTTAAAAATGTCGTTGTAAATGTAATACCTTTGTATTACGGATGTTTGTTTGCAGCCTTTCATAGAAATGTCATAGAAATATCATGTCATTTGGCGTCGTTTTGACAGGAAAACGTGAGTAGAAGTTGACACTTTGGTGAGCATTAATATTTTGAAGTTTGAATTTCTACGATCTAGCTGCAATCTCACAAAAATTGACACCGGGATGAACCAAAATTTTATCGGGCTGTATGAGCTGCACACTGTGGTAGTTATATTGACCGTTCACCTCTCATGAAACTGTGTTGTTATTTACTCCTACACAAACCACTTTACTCATACCCTCACCTTACCGCACACCGACCAATTTTAAAAGAACAAACATATTTGTAGCCTTATCGACTGTCGCTCAGTGTTGATATTTTGATGTTTCGAAAATTACGAAGATTTCCATGCACATATTTTTCAAACTAACAGGTTTTCAGTGAACACGTACATAAAACTACCCAACCCTTTCTCAAACATGGTCTGGCCTAAAGCAATTGTTATTGATGGTACAAATGACTGCTTCACAGAAAATGAGGGTGGGCAGGTTAAGCCATGGCCAGCGTCAAAAAAGTCTTCCCTTCATACTCTATCGCTATGATCCTATTTCTTCCATCGTTAAGATTTTGGGGAGCCAAGATTCATCTCTTTCTGATTGATATTCGTTTCGTGTCAAATGCCAAGACGTTATGAAAGTAGAGGAAATACGAGCAGCTCTGCATTTTTATGAATCCGGTCAGAATAAGAATTATCAGAAACTAAAGTTTGTTGTAGTGTTTTATCTACATTGATATTGGGGAAATTTTGATTTTATAGCTACTGTATTATCAACAATAGCATATTAAGACCATACAGAATTGAGCATTACAACCGGTGACAAGGACGTGTTTGACAAGACAAGTTTTATGATACCACTGTACGAATCTATCATAAACTCCGAATTATACGCATGCGCAGTTCAATCACCGGAAGGGTCAGAAAATGTCAGGTTTTCATGTCGCAAAAGGTGTAGTCAAATTCCAAAGTAAAAAATATCACGGCGTATTTGATATACCTGTCACGTTATTAGAGTACAGAGGAGGGACGAGTTCCTAACTGTCTGTATTGCCCATTGGACAAAGCGCTATTGTATGTGAAATCGCGAAGTCGTAAGCACACCGAGGTGTGGTCTATCTATTGACACTGTCATAGTAGTAATTTAACAAAACTCAAGACGCGAGCCCTCTTCATCAGAAGAACAAAAGATGAGTCCACTTCCAACCCCATGTACACGCAGACATGCGGTTCTGCATAAAATCTGTAATGAGCAGTTAAAAAGACAGAAGTGCGTGTGATGTCCATCATATTACCCTGAAAATTAAGCTGGAAATCACAGTCTGAAATAAGTATTGTCAGAAACCGTCAAAATCCGTTCGAGTGCAAGTGTATGACCCACTTATCTGCAATCAGTTACAAATCCAGGATGGTTATAGTACTTCTTAATAAATTCACTCTTACTTCATTGTTGTATAAGAATTGTGCAAGTATTTAACAATATCTCGTCGACATATTTCCATCCTTAACACATACCTTGCTAATTATATGTATTTGGGTACAGGTGTACGCCTTTCTTGATGACATGACGTCTCACAGTTCCTTAACTGATATCCCCTCACGTAAACTTTCAAACATGCTCGATGATGTGGAACTACTTGACGCTCGGTGGTGCGGAACTATTCGGTACCACCCAACATTCTTTACTGGCGGGATCCTACAGGGAAAACAACTTTGCCCTGCTATTTGTTCTTGAATTGTATAGTTGAAATGTTCAGGTAGGGTAAATTCATTTCCTTATCCCGGTGCGTTAATCAGGACAAGGTGGATCAGTGAGTAAGCCATGCGCTCTATAGGAGTTCTCTGCTGGGGTGAAGATCTAGGATACTTTCCGGGGACTCAGTGAATGAGAAGTTTTTCTTTCGTTGCCTTGCGCATTTTTTTTTCGAGAGTCTGATGGTGTTTTCACAATCACCGTCTAGAGACAATGCATCTGCGACATGTTCCGGACAGGAAAATACTCTCTTAAATTTCATTCTACCACGCTTTAAGCTGTGGAACAACTGACCCTGAAACGACTGACTTGAGCCACAAGCAACACTAACAACTTCAGGAACTTTGCATACATTTTACAGTCTTTTCTATATTTGTGTGCCCTGTGTGATGTGTGACCATAACATAGCCAACTGTACCCCTTAACACACTTTGAAGCACACAAAGATAGAATTGTTAGCAAAGTGCATTCACTTGTGGGGCGCGAATACCGTTGTTGACAACTTTTTTATGTCAAATCCAGTTATCAAAATTGCCAATGTACCTGAGAGATACAAAGACTGTTGACAAGATTCTATAACTTGATATGGGTATAATGCGACCGAAAGATGCCAGAAAAACTTCGTGCACAGTTTGCAAAAATTGCAATGTACTATTTTCCATGCATTACCAATGTACAACCATAATTGTAAATGTATTGAACAAAACATGTGGAATCTTGTTTAATGTAAATCCTTCTATCGCGGCGTGTCGATGAGATTTAAACTTTACAGCGTAACTATTACAGTAGCCTAGACCCTAAGCGAAGAAATATAGTCTAGGATACTATTACAGCGGCTGAGAACAGAAAAACAACAATGTTCAAAATCAAACACGGCAGTAAATCTATGAAAATTCAGTATTTGAGACAAATGAAAGAACTATGAGAAAATATTGTGTTTGATTGCTTTGATAACACGTTCACAGTGATTCGCGGGTTTTACTGACAGAAGTATCTGACTGAAAAAAGCAAATTTTAAACTCTTCCAGCCTATTGACTAGGCGATGTCAGACCTCAGAGGATTCACAAATAGGTGGAGCAATCGCTTTCTCTTTCGTGTTCACTCTTTGTCTATCAACACTGAGGCGGAAAAACTTATTCTTGTGTCCAGCGGG
Source organism: Ptychodera flava (assembly GCF_041260155.1). NCBI lineage: Eukaryota > Metazoa > Hemichordata > Enteropneusta > Ptychoderidae > Ptychodera > Ptychodera flava. The sequence continues at coordinate 9,693,322 of NC_091945.1, read as the reverse complement.
CAACTTTGTAAATAACCCATAAGTTGGCAGCGAACAGGCTCCCGTAGTTTGCTGAGTTTGCCGATTTGGAATGTCGAAATCACGTGGTTTACAGGGACAACAGTAAGAGCTTTCATATGATGGGGAGAGGGTCAACAAGGGTTTTAACGCGTGTGGACAAGGGAGGGACGAAACTGCGAATGGAAGATGGGACTCTGAGAAAATATGTTACATTGTAAAGGGAGAGCAGCTATGAACGGCTTTCACTTAACCTCCTAAATGTGACGGTATTCAAAATCCCTAAATATATTACATTAACATGTAAAAATACCACTGCTTCAAGTGTTCAAATCAACAGGTTTGGCGCGAATTAAATATCATATCTTTAAAGTGTCGAGAGGCCTATAGTTTGCCTCAATAAGGCTATGGCAAGTGAGTGGTCGAGCGGAAATTCTAGTATACGGGAAGCGAACAGTTTACTGAAACCCAGCATTGTTGCATTCAAGTAAGAGGCAAACTTCAGAGACAATCTGCGCTGTCACGGACTTTGCACGTGATTTCAGATATGGTCGAAAGAAACTTTAGCGAGTTCGCTTAAGGTGAAAGGTTAGATAGAGGGCAAAATATCCATCGAATCGTTAACACTGGAGTTCTCACATGCGCCCTTTTTGTCGATTGGTAAGAAACGGTATTTGTCGTTGTTGTTGTTGTTGTTGTTGTTGTTGTTGTTGTTGTTGTTGTTGTTGTTAATGTTGATTGTGATGGCGATGATAATGATAATGATATCATCTGATCAGCCTGATTCAGGACTTTAGGCAAAGTTATCCCTGCATCGTAAGTAGAATGACGTCATGCCCACACAAGACCAACACGAACTTCTGTTCTGTCGATGCTTAGTTTGCAACCCAAAGATTCTTCGTATCTATATGTTTGCATACAGGTGTGTGTTTGTTATTTAGTGGTCAGTCATCTTTCGTTTACAAGCTTCATTAGATTAAAGCACTGCCTGACATGTCTCTGTATTCGACCTGTCCATTGTGTAGCCATTGACCCCTGTGACCTCGTTTTGTGTAAACCAGGTAGTGCGTGGAAATCTCGGGAACGAATCGAACTTTGACCAAGCACGGTCCCTGTGTAGGACAGTGTATCAAGTAACAATATGGATAGACCATTAGACTTTTGGGGTGACCAGGATGCCGATATACACTGGCCAATTTACTTTCGCATTTAAAAAATTGACAGTGTGAGTTTTTTCAGATTTTTGAATGGCATGCATACTATTTTCTTCGAAATTCATCCACTTTTTAGCGGCTTTTATGTAAATATTTTTCAAAAACTAAGCATAGCTTTAATTTTTTTATAGGAACTATTGCTATGCAGATTTGTTTTCCATTTTGACCATTCCGATTCTCAGATGAAATGGTCGATCCCTTCAAGTTAGCTTCAAGTGAAGCTGATGCGTACATGTACAGTTTGGTTATAAGATGCATCAATCGGATTGGTTTTTGCAAAAGAATACATTCCTCAAAATCGTTGCGGCCTAATTTTCCTCCGATTTCATTGTTTGGGTTTAGACTAAGGTTACATTCAACGGGCCGGGAGATATTTGTCTATACGATCATATTCAACTTACGTGCAATGAAAATAGTTATCAAGCACAGCGTCAGAGAAATCGACGCATTAAGAGTGGTTTGCTTCAGGACTAGTGGCAATTCTTCGTACTAGTCTCGGTAAATGTAATACATGACGACATGATAATAGAAGCAATATGAAGTTGGTACTATTAGTTACGACATGCGATGGTGGTGTTTTGAAAGTAACAATTACCCTTACAAAGTGTTTGCTTTACCGTGACGGGGACACGCATAGACTTGTACAACAGATATTATTAAGAAAAGTGCAATCCGTAGAAAGTGTTGAAATAACTGTAAAATCCATGAAAACAATGCAACAAAGATGCAACCACGTCGGATTTAATCCTTTCTAACTCCCGTCCCCATTTCGCTGTGTAAAGATCCCGCTTTACCGTAAAAACAAAGAGGTCGGGTCAATCAACGGTGGTGAATGAGTTTAATAGTGATGCAATAGACAACCTGCACAAATAAAAGAAATGATAAACAGAGACAAAAAGATAACTCTGTCATAATATACTTCGAGGTCAATGGGAAGTGCACTCCTCGGCTGATCGAAAAGGAAATGACACCGAAACGACAGGAACCTTGACTCGGGATCACCACGACTTATTAGCCAAACGTGCGCAATATGCCTTCCGCGACTCTCTAACACTCCCTGGTTTGCTATCAAACTTATAATCTCTGACCATCACTGATATGCCCTCAAAGGTCAGCCTAACCAGCCCCAATGCTAACGCAATGTGAAACCAGAATAGCCATGTCAGGCGGCCGCTGAGCCAGGCTACGTAAGCTTGGAATCAGGGTAGCTGAGGACAACACTACGAAGCCAAAGCGTTAAGGTAATATGAGCCCCGAAAGTGAAAGACTTCTCAAACTTCCCCAATGAAACTTTCGACCATTCTCTTACCAAAGCAAGAATAAAAACCAGGGGTCACAGTGTAAAGGTGGGTACTAGAGAGACAAAATACCTAAGATTTTCCGATATTTGAAATTCAAAATGGCCGCCATTCGTGAGTTGACTCTATGGAAAAAAGTAAAATTTTCGATTTTCGAAAAACTAAGACGGTAGAAAGGTTTATTTCATCAAGAGCTCTAAAATGAGCCCCAACAAGCGGTAGATCAGAAGAGAATTGATAAAATTTGAAAACACAGATTTCTGTTCCCTGAGACGGAGAGTCTGATGTTTCCCTCCCAGCTCCTTCTTTTTATTCAATCTGAGTACTTCGGTGTCAAGGACTACAGTGGTTTTGTTTGTTTAGCGCATACATAGCAGGGATACGTCAGCCTTTGCAGACATCCCAGGGTTAGTTTGTTATATGACGCAGAAAGCAATGCCAAGAGGTACAGAAACTATATACGCCAATCCTTAAAAGGTGGCCAGCAATTGGTATGCGAATAGAATGACTGTTGTAATTATTCAAAAAAATGAAAAAAAAACACACCTGTTAACCGAGGTAACTTGCTGTTGCGACACGCAACATTCAGTGCACTTCACCCACAATATCGCCTGATTAAGATCTCTTGGCGATGAACCGTCGTCATGCCATCTCAGAGTGACCCCATGAATTCAGGAACAATGGTAGTTGTCGTTATTTGAGCCCTGGATACAGATTGCAAAACAGCAATACATTCGGGTACACCCAGCTAACTATGCCTAGTCAGGTTTGATTTCTCACAATGACATTTTTTTTAAAATTCTGCTTGTCAAGAACAATTCTTTCGCAGGTTAGTTTACGCCCCATGGCCCAGCCTGTGAATTGTACATCGATCACAATAAAGTGATCGTAATTCATGTTGTCTGAGGCGTAGACGTCCACTTGCGCATGCGCGAACATGATCACAGGTACCTGTAAGTTTGCCACGATGCAACACTCTCGAACATCTTCTGGTGTCTCAAGCAAATCAAATCGATACAAATAGAGAAATTATCTTTTATTTGGAATTAAAGACTTTGACACTGAATATCGAATCGTGGCGGTGCTGTGTCATTCAATCACATAATATGCAAAATGTTCAATTTTCTGACATACCAAACAAGTAGTAAAATATACGCAAGATAAAAAATCAGTATTTCTAAGTCAATTTGGAAAATATCAGAAGCGTTGTGGATGCTTTGAGGCAGTATGCAGTGAAAGACTTAAATAATTGCTCACTTTCGTTAATGAAGTTTTCAGCCATTGTGATGATCAAGAATAAAAAATCGGGGATCACCGTGCAAATTTTGGTACTAGAGAAACAAAAAACCCAAGATTTACCGATATTTAAAATTCAAAATGACCGCCATCATTGTGTTAGGGACTGGTCAGTTTCTTCATCCTGGGGGGCGTGGATTCATGGGGGGTCACCCTGTTTTCGACTTTTGTGATATGGGGTCACCATGTTTTAAATGCCCGAAGGGGGGTCAACGTGTTTTTGAATTTCGACATGGGCTTATACTTGCATTCTGCTAGCCACAAATATCATATTTCAGTTGCATTTTTCATCGCGCTCTTTGGGCGCGTAACTTAAATGATAATAAAACATATTTTTCAGCGCTCACTTTCGGCACGAAACTTTAATATATCAGACTTATATGTATATATATATATATATATATATATATATATATATATATATATATATTATATATATATATATATATATATATATTCCATCTTTTCGTTTACCTTTGTCGCGCACGGCCGCGGGGTCGCCCTGTTTTCGAAAGTTGGAATGGGGGGTCAGCTACCTTTTGACGTCAGCAAAAATAATCCATCGCCCCCCCCCCCCCCCCGCACCCAGGCCGAAGAAACTGACCAGTCCCTTAACCCCCTGGAAAAAAATTAAAATTTTCGATTTTCGAAAAAACTAAGCGGGTGAAAAGTTGTCTTACATCAAGAGCTTTAAAATGAATCCCACAAGTGATATATCAGAAAAGAATTGTAAAAGTTTGAGAGTCCGAATATCTGTCCAAGAGGCGCATTCTACCTTAAGTCGTATGTGCCTAATATATCAAGAGCTGTTCTCGTCTACAATACATGGGCAAACGAATTGACCCACTTAGGCTGCATTCACAAATGAATTCAAGGGGTATTGGATAGTATAGCGGACTTAATGGTTTGCATTGGGTTTAGGGGTGGGATCTGAAAATATTCACTTCGCTATTTATTAATGTCCAAAATCCGCAGTTTTTAAGATAATTCAATAATTATGAATGAATGAATGAATGAATGAATGAATGAATGACTGAATGAATGACACTGTAATGTCATCCCATAGCTCTAACGTTGAAAATATCAAATTCTGGAATCATTTTATAGCATTTCTTAATGACTTTTATTTTGAAAAAAAAAACAACTAAAGTATTATGAATACCGTTGAATTGTCCGAGGAAAATCCACAATTAGACCTTGTAAACGGGCACAGCAGCTGATAACTTTTTATAAATGTTTTTAATCGATGTTTCATCTACAATTTCTTACTATCTGCCTTTAGCATGCTGAAACACATTTATATTCAACGTGTCAACCGCTTAGTCCTTTCACCTGAACTTGACTTGCTGTATGGTTGCATTCACAGACATTGGCTAAGGCGGGGCGCTGGAGTAATCGCGATTGAAAACTTGACTCGTTTTAGATCTCCCTCAAAACTCTCAAAAGCATTTCAAATCTCACCCCTCTTTATGATCAACACGTTCAAATCCCTCAACATTATATGGCAAAAGATTTATTAATCCAACACTATAAAACTAACATTTCTAGGAAGTCTGTCTCTAACCAGGTCAATCTCTGTGAGGTTTCTAGTACACTTGACACCTTTGTGTCGTCACAAAGGGTCTCTTAGGTGTTCCCTTTGTTACGGTTTCGCGAAACAATGATTTTAAAACACTAAAACTTAATTCGCTATGTGAAATGAAAATTAGCTAATTATCATTTACTCTGTGCTAAGATTGTAACGGTCAAAGATGAAAATTCTTAGACTAAAGGTGCGAGCTTACTGATGAGTTTGTCTTCCTTTCCATTTTCATGGGGGATAGTGCGAGTTGTGTTTGTTTGTTTGGTTGCATGGTTGGTTGGCTGGGTTTATTGTCTGTAATTTTGACTGTGTTTGTCATCTGTTGATCTACTCCTAAAATAATGTCGGAATGCTCACTGTTCTACATGTCATCTCCGTAGTTTGCAGCAAATATCATTTCCTTCGCCTTCCAAGCTCCAAGTCAACGTCGTAAAAACAAGATTGAGAATACCAAATCCATTGTTGCCTTGGAAAGGGGACAAGGACAGTGGGTGTTTGTCACAGAAAGATGTCACTGTTATCATGGCGCCCTCTTTTCGTTTTCAACTCATGCATGGCCTTAGTATTCAGAAATTCTTTGCTCGTTTTATATCTTTTAATGGATACACAGTGGCTCATATATTTACGCACAGACAGTAGAACGGTTTTTATAAAGATTGATGATACATTTACCAATGTGGGCTCTGATTGGTGCACGCACCCTTTACGGCTTACGTGCAAAACACAGACACGGAGAATGCATTCAACCACAGCTTAAAGCTAACGCTACACTGACTATGCCATAAATTACACACTGGCACGTGACATGTTCGAGAAACCGCCATCACCAGTACATCACCTCGTCTGACTGAATATTTCGAAGATCTCTGCTTTGACGTGCGTTACGGTATGGTGCAATATTGCGAGTGCCAAACCACAAATCCGCACAGCAACGACAGTCCGCTTCAAGACGCTTGAACCAGTAATGTATATTTTGGGTGAGAAATGATCAATTTTATTATTTGTGCTTCTTACTGCACCGCTGTAGGAACTGACCACTGAGACCGTTTATGATTTAGTACATCTGTTGTATGCGATTATGCAAGGATCGCGCACTGAGAAATACCTGATGGAAAGTTCTATAAAAATATCAACCAATGATCGAAATACGAGAAGACAGTAAAATCAAACACCTCCTGTCGTTCAATATTTTTCAGTAAGCTGCATTGCCTTTAGAAAACGACAACGTCACGGCGTTGACACGGCAACAGAATGTGTTGTCTTCTGCCGGGCATAATGCCCCTTGTTGGTACTCATTAATAAGCTGATTAACCCACCATTTGTAAAATCTCTGACCAACACATTAAGACGTAAACTCTGTATCTTCATATGGTTTCTATGGACGTAAATTACCAAAAAAAAGTATGAACACACTGAACCGTGTCTAAAAATAGCAGAATACGATTACCATGGTTCAGCTATATTGCACTTGACCTTATCTCACTTTCGTTTCAAATACAAGACAAAATACGTTGGTATATTTTGACTTGTGCTATCACAATTGCGCTGCATCGCCTGTAACCGACACTGTCGTTGTCGAGTAGCCAGTTCCTGATTTTCTTCGTGTTTCCTGTTCGCATATTCTCTTTATTAAAGTGCGGTTTTTGAATCGAAGGGATTTCAAGTATCGCCTCGCTGTTCTCATTGTTCCCATATTTGATTTGAAGTGAGATACAAATTAATAGCAATCATATCCATCCGTTATATAAAACTCATAGATCAAGTCGTATTAGACAGTTGAAGTGAGATGTGAATTTATGTCCTCATTTGTCACGTTCACCATGACTTACAAAAGTATGGGTATGTTTACGAATATCATGTATACATCTATTTATTGAATTAAATTTACAAGCTATAGCGTGAGAAATCACAATGAAATCGTCACTGACATGTTTCTCGTTGATCTTCAGTCTAACAATTTCAGCAATGGGGACGTGTGAGTCGGCACAGAATTCCGTAACGGCTCCTCAAGATTTGAAACATCAGCAATGTTCCAATCAGGGCTCCCTTGCGCGATCAAGGGACGAGCTAACGACAGAGGCCACGTCGGCGGGCACATCCGGGAGCTCGAACGCGAAGGAGAAGGGCGCTGAAGACAGTATTGTGGGAAATGATGGAAATGGTTGCCATGGGAATCAAATCCACCATGCTAAGTATGTGTTTTCTGAGTTGAATAAGATGAGAAAGTGCGGACATTGTTCAGATGTGAAGATTGTGTGCCACGGGAATGTTTTTAATCTCCACAAGCTGGTCCTCTCGGCAAACAACGATTCTTTGAAGCGGGAGTTTTCCTCCACTGCAGGTGATCTGTCGCAGCGAGAGCCTGAAAGCACTCTGTCAGCATTCGAGGGAATAGATCCCGTAACCATGGAAACAATGCTTGGTTTGATGTATGCTAACGGCGAGACTCTCACTGAAGAGAAATTATGGCAGATACTCGTTAAATATCGCGAAATGCCTTTGTTTGTCTCATTTGCAACCCTTCTTCAATCCAATGTGCGGGATTCTATCGCTGCTGACAACGCGCCATTATTACTCGCTCAAATCGAGCGATTCCGAACAAATGGCACGATGATCGACATAGATGTTTTCGTCGATTCGCAAAAAATCGAATGTCATCGATGCATACTGGCTGCATGCAGCGGGTATTTTCTGAATCTCTTCAAATCTAATATGGAAGGCGCGAAAGACAGAACAGTACGCATCAGGGGAGTGGCGCCACAAATAATGACACTTCTCATAAATTTCGCCTACACAGGATTCCTTCCTGTGGATGAAGCCAACGTTCAAAGCCTACTCGCTGCTTCCAGGCGATTCCAGTTTAAAGAGGTCCAGCGGATCTGTGTTTCTTTTCTGGAGAGAAAACTATCAATCGAAAATTGCATAGATACGATGAGACTTGCTTCGAAGGAAAACGCTGTTATGTTAGCAGCAAGGGCAAAACAAATGGCGGTCACCAAATTCGAGGAGTTAACGGAGCGGCCTGCGTTTCTACGGCTTCATCCGTCTGAGTTGAAGGCCATACTTAGCGATGAGCTTCACGTTGATTCTGAAGAACGGGTATGTGATGCCGTCTTGAGATGGCTAAAATCGAACTTTTTGGCTGGAGGTAGGGAACGATCAGATGCCATCGAAGTCCTGGAATGCGTGAATTTAGGTCAGCTGTCAGATCATTACGTCAAGACTAAACTGTTGACAGACAGTTCAACAAAGACCATTTTCCGAAAGAGAGAATTTCAAAAGAAATACATCGAGAAATGCAAACATCCTAGGAGATACATCGAGAGCGTTGTTTTCCTCGGGGAATCTTCGGAAAAGACGTTTCGCAGTATAGTTTACGACCCATCGAAGAAGGCATGGTATGATATTCCTGAGCTACAAAACCTTCCAATTGAAGGAGTGACGTCAGACATAGCTGCCGCATTGTTCTGGCAGGGAGAATTATGGATAGTTGTGGGCGGACGTCACCATGTCATTTTCGATTTAAGTGAACGTGAGTGGTACACCAATTCTGGCATTTGTAGCAAGATCAGAAATAAATTTGATTTCGTTTCGGTTTCAGGACACGTTTACATTTTGGGAGGACAGCTTTCAGATGAAAACATCGAAGCTCACAAGACGGAATATTTGCTAGATGTTTATAGATATAATTCTGCCAGGGACATTTGGGAAGTCGCTGCACAGCTTCCTCAGCCCATATTTCCAAACTCTTCAGTCGAATGTAACGACAAAATCTTTGTCGTCTCCATCACGCACAGTGATATCAAAGGTAGGGGTAACCTGCACCAGTACAAACCGAAGAGCAACTCTTGGACGTTGGTGTCGCCCTTACCAGAAGAATGCTTCCCGTGCCAAGATGAAAACCAACCACACTGTAATGGATTGTCCGTCCATGCAATTTTTGGAAACATTTACCTGTATGTAGAAACTACAGGGTCCTTTCACCGATACGATACACAATCCAATAATTGGCACGCTCTACCGACAATGAACAAACTGAGAAAGGGACAGCAAAGTGTCGTCTGCATGGGTAAAATTTTAGTGTTCGGCGGTCGTGACATTACTTCCGCGTCTCCGGTGACAGAAATCGAGGCGTTCGACCCGATCCGAGAAGAATGGGAAGTTATCGACGAACTACCGCGAGATTTCCCGTTTGCAAGAGTAGACTCCGCCGTAACAGTTCCCAACAAACAACTGTGGAGGACGTACCTAACTTGATCATTTACAATCATGAGAATGCAAAGTCACAACTGCAACACTTATGCGATAATCAGATTAGGCCGAATCATATTATTTTATACTTTCCTTACATTTCTAAATGAGGTTTGAACTTGTGCGTGCATGTTCAACATACTTCCTGAATTACTGCGATTGCAATTATTTAGAGATTTTTAATAGTGATCAAAAGTAAAATATTCGACAGGTGTTTTAAGCTTTCTTTATTTATCACGATGGCTTTTATGAATTCCCATGACCAACTCGGAAAGCATTGGTACTTCAAACAATCAACAGTTTCCATGGTAACCGACGTAAAATGTTTCGTGGACGAATTATTACTGAATACTGCCTGCCAGTGTTTGAATTTGTGACTGTTGGCTATTGCATCAACTCTCTCAATTACTGTCTTGTTGAGAAATACATCTACTCCATTATCTCATCTTTTGACTCTTCTTTATTTTTATACAAAATAAGTGCAACACAAAATAAGATAGAATTCTACTTTCAGTGTGACAAAAATGTGTCCAAGCATGTAATGAAACAGTCCGAGATTTTCACCGAAATCAGTAGATAGCGTACAGAACTTCAAGGCTGGTAATAAGTTGATTTCACACCAGTGCTATAACTTTCAGAGGAAATAGGTGATACGTAATAGCCAATTTATATACAATAATTCATTCATCATGTTTTACCGGAGATAGGTACGAATAAGGTAGACGGGAAAGAAGACAGTGGCACCGCCGTAGTTGATAGCACTTTTAGTGTAGTAGAAGCACTATACAAGCGGCGGTGCAAAATCGCTATTAACTATGGCGATGCCTGTGGGTAGGGAGGTAGGTAGGTAGGTAGGTAGGTAGGTAGGTAGGTAGGTAGGTAGGTAGAGTGAATACCTAGACAGACGGACAGAGAGACTGACTGTGTGATTTATTGATGAATCATGGTATTATTATACCAATAGGCTTTCAGTTTACCGAAAATAAACTCGAATAAAGATTTTGACATCGTTTTATCCTTATGTTATTTTGAAAGTAACACCTTATGGCGATCAGCACCAACCTACAACCAATGGTAGCGCTCAAATAAAGATTAAACGCATCCGCCACGACTTGCGAAAATATTGGTGATTTTGCTCAATTTAGTAAAAGTTTGTCAGGTAACAATAATCTGTTACACAAGATACTCGGTACCTCTTCTTTAGACTGGAAGACTCACTCGTGTATTTGTTGGAGTTTGTGGAGACCAATACTCAACGGAATCTTTCTGTCAACCTGCTCTTGTACTGTCGAAGAGTGATACAAAGTAATATTTTGGCTCAAGCGATATAGATCATAATATCGCAAACATTTGTGAAACTTAGTTTTCTAATATAAAGTATCTCTTTGAGGGATGAAGCGGGAATATTTACAAGCCTTCCTTGCGTCAAGTCACTCTTTTTAGGAGCAGAGTACGCCACCACAGCCAGGATTGTGATAAACCACCTTCTTGTACCTTCGATGGAAGTCAATATTTTCGACGTTGGTGGCGATAACAAATGGCGATCAAGCCCAGAGTTCCTATCGGAAAGTGAGAGCAAATTTTCCACAGATTTAGTTGATGTAATTCTTAAAATTTTGCACTAGAAACAAAATCATAAAGTAACAAGATAGATAGCAGATGGAATCAAGGGTAAGGTTTATATAAGAATTGTTTATAAACTCAAATGGACATTATTTTTTAAATGCATACACTCAACGGAAACGATTACGACAAAATCGCGGCATTACCGAGATGCTGAAAAGCACTCGGCACATGATGGGGAAGCATATAATAAATGGTCATTACTTCAAAACAGAAAGACGGGAATTAGAAAGCATGTCATCGTGTTTTCTAACAATCAACCTAGTTTCGACAGTGTAGGGTGCGGAGGAACGGAGGGGGCATGGTCCCTCCACTTCCAAAACGCGGGGAGGGGAGCATAAGCTTCTGTTTGCCAACGACTGAACTTACAGTTACGGGTCCAACGCGTACAGAATTAACGGGAGTCTGATGTTTTGAGACAGCGCTATTTGTCATGGAAGTTTTGTGCGACTCGAGCGATTGCGAGAGAGTTGGTAATTTCCCGATCCCTTCATCCATATACATTTTGTCAAATTAATGTCCTTCAGCGAAAGTTTCTTAATTTTGAGAATCCGCTGCGTTCAAACATACAAATGACATCTTCAAGTATTCGATTTTCCAATTGGTGTCAAAAACAATAGTACATCATACTGTTTGCCTGATTATACAGCCAATGCCTATCCTTCTTCTTCTCCTCCTCTCTCTCTCTCTCTCTCTCTCTCTCTCTCTCTCTCTCTCTCTCTCTCTCTCTCTCTCTCTCTCTCTCTCTCTCTCTCTCTCTCTCTCTCTCTCTCTCTCTCTCTCTGTTCAGTATATATATACTGTGCTCAGTTGGTATTCATCGTCTGCTGTGAGATCGAATATATCTGTATAGCGCCATCAATGTTCAGATACATATAGCTTTCGTTTCCTGCATGTCTTCAAAGCCGACAGCGTTGGCCCAGCCACTCTTCGAAGTCCGTAAATGCAAAAGAGATTCAGGATTCTATGTCACAGTTAAAAGATTTAAGTCTCAGCAGCCCTACTTGTATATCAATAAATGCCTCGTCGTATGTACACAGCACTATTGTGTGTGATTTTTACTTCAAAACGTGCAAAATAAACAATGATATGACGACGTCATGTGGAATTCAATTGTAATCTTTATTTTTCTTGATAATTTTGTGAAAAGTGTCTTCATTTAAGTACAGAGAAGACTGAAGAAACAGGAGATATTTCACCCTACAGTTTCAACAGTCCTACAACTTACACAGGTGTCATTTTACAGTGTACAAAAGCACATCACGCCATGGGTAGACGAATTGACGTCATGAATAAAAAGACAAGATAAAATACATTGCAAGGTAAATGAAGTGATCGTTTTGTAAATGTTCGCTTTCGAAGACATAAAACGACAGAGTTGCATCATGGGAACATCAAGACTGTAAGTGTCTGGTGACAGAAAAGAAAATTTTACCTCTCAAGGCTGAGTTTTGTTGCGAAATCCGATTACCTATGACGTCAGGGCGATGTAATTTTCAATAAGCTTCTTATCGCTAGCTGAGAACATTCATCTGTCGTACTTGTATTCCTAATTAAGTTTAATTATGGCAAAATGATCACAGCAGCAATAATTCAAGTTGTAGATTTTTACCATCAATCGATATTTTAGCATCTATTTTCTTAAATTAGGTGGATGTATGATAGCAACTAAGGCATATATTTATTTTTAAATTATATATTAATTTACGGCGAATACATTAAATTACACTTATTTGCATGCACACAACTATCGTCATAAATTTAATAACATTCAAGGAATTATTAAACGTTGTAATTTTTTGTAACGACTTGAGCGGATAAAGAGTATTGTTGTCCGAGATAAGTTTGCTAGATAAAACTATCGTCATGAGTTCACCATCAAATCAAGTCCGACTTTCATCTATGAGAATTGTATAAATTTAACAAAGCTCGAGAGAAAGTCTTGCGGATGTCTCATGGGTGACATGACTGTTTCATGCTGTCTCTTGGCAGCATTTGCAATATTCATCGTTGGTATCTGGACTGTACTCTCGTTGGTATCACGCTTTCGGAGTCTTTACGGTGATGTTGAACGGACATCGCGTTTAGTCACAGCTAGCTCGCTGCATCACTACTCCACACCCCGAATGAACTCGGTCGGAGTCAGTTGCGTGCAAGCATGTCAAACTCCAGCGACGATTTCCTTCTACCATTTCATGGTATGACGTCACTTGGTCGGAGCCATCGTCTGGACCGGCGTGCAGGTCCAGGAGTCGGGTAGCCACGAAAACTTTGACCGTCTTCCACAGTCTTTCTTCACTGGAGCTACAGCTCGCGTTTTGAAGTCACACGAACGGCGCGTGGACAGGTCAATTCGTCGGAGATCCGAACAGTCCACGAAGGACCGAGTCTGTCCGAACAACTACGCCGTACACTCGGTTTTGGGGAGTGTACGGAAAGACGACGACCGTGTCACTATCTTTCGGTAATAATCCTTTTTAGTATTTTCTCTCTGTCCACGGAATGATACCGATCTGCTGATGATCTTCCACGGTTTCCTCGATGTCTTCATCTTCCTGTTACTTTCTTTGTGTGAAATGCAAGATCGGATCATGTCTTCGAAGATGAGTTTGATTCGGGTGATCTCGGTCGCTGCCGACGTTTCGTAGAAGCTCCACCCGCGCTGGTTCGCTACCGCCAGACCCTCCGAATGGGAGACTTGTCTGCCCTGGGCAAAGTCACATTTATTAGCTAGTACAACCACCGGCACGTTTTTGTTGCATCTGTCCAAAGTCTCGTGGAACTCCTGCGCCGCCTGAAAACTCTTTCGGTTTGTCGTTGAGTAGATGTACAGCACACCGTCTGCAGACTCGAGATACTTTTCAGTTTTATCCTGTGATTGAAAAAAGAGAGAAATGAAAGGTTTAGTATTCGTAACATTAGCGGTAGAATTCACGGGTGAAATGTGTGTTCAGTAATTATTACAACACTTCACATACCTAGTCTAGTCATTTCTGCGATTTCACAGAAACACTTAGCGGACGGCTGTGTATGAAAATATTGAAAGATCCGGCGCCAGGTCTGCACATTGTTTTCAAGTGGCAGACCTGGTTTTATAACTACCTTTTTCTTTGTGCAAAGGAATGGAATTCCAACAATGCGAGCCACAGAGAGCTAATGAAAAATTGTTCGTAAATACTCGAGGTTTGTCCGTTACCAATGGAAACACAAAGTATTTTCTCATGAAATGAAATTATCCTTCTCGGCGAAAGAATAAGCTCATTATTGCGGATTAAATCAAATTTATTATTTTACAGTTGTAACCCCGATTTCTGCAGGGCCTCCTTTGTGATTAGGGAAAAACAAGTGACGTCATCGCCGTACCTGATCTGCTGTGTCGAGTATCTCCAATTGGACTTTCTTCCCATCGATAGTGTCGCTTTTCTCATAGCAAAGCTCTGTAAACAAGTAATAAGAACTGTTATTAGCTAGGATGACATAAAAACATGAAATTATTCACTTTCTTGCAAAATAATTTGAAGATCGCTCATGCAGGTCATGTCGTGTGGCTACTTGCTGTTTTTAAACCAAGCGCATGGAAGTGAAGAATTAGTAATTTCATTGTATAGACCTACTTTTGGTGTATACCGTAATTGATATAGACAGGCGTATTTTGAGTAATTGCCCCTATAGTAAATGACAACATTCAATTAGCTGATGAATGCATAATCAGGGAGGGGGTTTAGCAGAACCAGAAACAATAGCTTTACTCTTTTGTCTTGTCACTTTGTAGCATCATGTCTTTGGTAACGGGGTGATTCAAACCATGGGAACCTTGTTAACACCACAATCAAGTCCCGACACAACGTTAACAGACAGTTGATATATTCAGAAAAACGCAGCGTTGGTGACAAAACACAACAAAGAGCGTCTTTTTTTGCTCCTCTCCACGGGACACTTATCGGATAACTTTCATCTTTTGCCGAATTGTATTCCTTTCAAAGAAACAGGAACCATTTTCCGTAGCTACAAATTACCTCTTTAGATCCGAACAGCTGTGCAACGGCTAATATCTCTCAACGTGACCTTTGATTAATTCAGCGCTTGAGAAGCCCTAATTCGACCATGAAAATGACCTTTCGCATGAGACCTTCAAAAATTTCTTTTGAATCAGATGCACAATAGAATAACAAGCGACGGTGTCCTTGGAACTTTAAAATTTGAACGAGTATATAAACCTTGTTCTGTTCAAAATCTCATTGTTAAATATTTAATATCATTATATTTGTCATGGCCATAGTAAATGCAGAATTAAGACATGAGAAGCAAACACTCACCTAGTTTTGATGCGTATTCGTGGAGGTATCTACCACACAGGTATCTCACGGCAATGGCTATTCAGGAAAAAATGAAAGAATGCAAGGTCAAAACACAGAAGCCTGGGCTTTCTCTCTGATGAAATCAAAATTCCTGACTCATATGTCCGTATCAGCGGAATCTAAAGTGTTCGAGGAAATTATTACTCATTTAAGGGTTTGAAGTCTTCCCATATACTTTTTTGCTGTTATCGATTTGCTTCAAATAAGTCAACACCAATAGGAGAATTTTGTTGTCCAATGTATGAAGGTACATGTAGCGAATTTCATAACAGCGTAATACAAAGGGGTATGTATTTTTTTGAACACCACGGGTTTGAAATTACATTGCCGAGTGTCTATGCTGATTTGGAAAGGACTTGAAATTACATTGCCGAGTGTCTATGCTGATTTGGAAATGACTCTTTAAAAAGCTAGTGAGTCTGTAGATTCCATCCAGCCATACATTGATATGATTCCTTCATCATGAAATATGTTTGAAATGTCCCTTTTGAGAAACAAAGGTGCGCATAGCGATGGTTTCTGTACATGTTTTCGTTCATGTAGACGAAATTTGCTTTGAAGTCGAATGAATGTCAAAATTCATAAAATTTAAAAAAGGACGAAAAACCTACCTGTTTTACCAACGCCACTTTGTCCTAGAAGTACTATTCTACAATGGTTTGAAGCTTTGTCCATCTTTAAGTTGGTCATTCTCAGGCCTGTCCGGGAGCTTGGCTTCCAAGTACCTGTCGTCGAGAACGCTAAGTGTTATCTGAAGGGTCACACATACTTGGGCTAGGGGTAAATACATGGGCCAAACAATGAATCTAATCCGGTTAAAGAAATATTGACTCTTACATGCTAATTAATGCAAACTTGCCGGTACACTGGCAAATCAGCCCACTCGTGGTTACATAAGAGGAACTCGCCACCAATGTTTTCGATTGACACATTGTACGGGTGTTTTTGTACGATGGGCGGCGCACCGTTGCAATGGCCGCAACGTGTGCCAACCGCCAGGAAACCGTGAAAACGACTTCGTCCATTAAATACAATGGACTTTAAATTTTATGTTGAGGAAGCGCTAAAGTGTTCCTTTTCAGATAGAAGCAGGCAAATTTTAAAAAACACAATATCGCCAATTAGCGAGCAAGAAGCCCAAGGTTTTCCATGTTGATTGGGAGCAAGTGGATGTTGTGTTGAATTCACCGGCCTTCCTGTACATTTTCTCGAAAACAAAAATCCGGAGGCTATGAACTCGAGGCGCATTCCTGTTTTTGTATTTCTGTTAAATGAGGCGAAATGAAAAGGTAAAGATTCTGCCTCAGGTGATAGTTTGTTGCTTCTGCAGAGATTTTGAAAACTTTTCTGTTAAAGGCGAGCTCGACCCCAAAAATTCCATAGTTTGGCCTATAGTACAATAGCTGATGGGAGGGGTAGGACTGTATTTAATGGGAAAATATGTTGATTGTGGCATCAAAGGGCAGAATGGATCGGAATGTCCATCCCTCAGTGGAATAGTGAAATGTCCCCATGGCTGCTGCAACTGCTGATCATCACCATCACGGGGTTCAATATCCTATGCAAACAAACCGTGCAGGTGAACAAATGGCCGTATCAGCGGTGTGCACGTGTTCAGTCAACGGTCACTTGATTAGATCATGGAGGTAGCAGCGCGACCGTCTCCATGATCAGATCCGTCTTGGCGAATTCAGTGAAATTTCCCGTATTCAACGTGCAGGCGAGACCAAGGCATCTGACAATTTGCCATCTCGTGGTCTAGAAACAGAAATTACTCCGTTTTTTGTTGGGTTTTTTTTTGTTTTTTTGTTTTTTTTTTGGGGGGGGGGGTTACATGTACAGTTATACGAAAGAATTTCAAATTCAGCAATGTTTCAAGAAATAATTTCACCCATAGACTACATATATTACAGGCATCGAGAAACATCGCCAACAGGAATCAAAGATACCAACTATAGCGCAATGATCACAGCCCGGCCGCCAGATGTTCACATGATGTTGAAGCAGACACAGTATCACACGTGTCCATGGATAGCGGTCCTGATCAAATATACTCCAGGTAGACCATGATTGCAAAAGATTATACCACATTTCAGACCACGATAAGATTCTACATCCTCCTCGTAACGCTAACAATACGGTACAAATTGTTGGTCACTTTGTATACTATATAATTACAGGCAGGGTGCCGACGGTAAATGCGACCCGACACTTTCTATTCTTACACTCTGTTCAAGCGCGATTCTTCATCATTCAACCAGACGAAACTTGTCTGGAGCATTTTTGCTGCTGTCGATGAGCGTCGAATGTCGGGCAGTTTTCAACAAAAAGTACTTTGAAATTACACATTGAACGATGGGAAGGCCGGTGAAAACAGAGCGTAGCGATGGAGGGATTCTCTGTTCAGTTTGTGTGGTTCGCTCTGCGGTTAATGTCTGCTCAGTTTCACGCTCAAATACACAAGGGCAGACACCTTATGTAAGGTTTGTCCCTGATTTCGAACCTATCGTTAGCGGTAAGGAAATGTAACAGTCTCGAAGACAGGTATTTGGTTATCAGAGCGGGGCATTACTTTGTCAGCGGGCAGTGAGGGCTTTTCTAGCCGGTGAAGTGGCCAAACTCGACGCATATAATCCTCGTGACTCACCTGTAAAGCAAACCCCTTCCCCTTACTATTTATTTTTTAGCGCGCTCTATTCTGAACACCGGGTGTTCAAGATCAGGTCACAGTTTGAATTTACTCAGGTGACCCTTGAGTACATGCTTCAACACTTTCATCTGTATATGCAACAGACCGAGGAGAGACGTGGCATGACGCCGTTGTGTGTGGCGACTTGTATCACACCAGGTAAGACAAAACCGACGCGACATGTCAATTGCAAACAACGGTGGAACGGCCTGCACGTTTCAATTCAAGCGCGGATTGCGTATCGTCAATGATCGGCCAGGTCTTAGCGCTGGGCCACAACCGTGACAACGTAGCACGTGCACGTAGGCCTACAGTCTAGTTTGGAAGGGCAGAGGTCCGGCCTGGCAGGCACTGCTTTAGAAACGGCTGCCCGTTATATTTGTATTTAATCCCAGTGGTTTTACATTCGCAGTAGAACAAACAAAGTTAGCAATATATTAGTATTTGGGGTAAGGTTACGCGAATCTGACCCGGAAGCTAGGCTTTATAGCATTTACATACATCAGTATATCACCTATTACCGCAGTAAAAGCCTTCATAACTTGATTGTTTGTACCAGACAAATTCAGATTCCCTTACCCTGGATCCATTACGGAAATGTCATTTCAGGCTGGATTCAATCTCGTCTAACTACCTTTGTGAGTCCATAAAACTTTAAATTTATTCATTTCCAACGGTGCGTTCTCCCTGCTATTTCCGCTCACTGTTATATTAAAAGTTTTTGGTCAATTCTACCCTCGGGTGATATTTTACACCTCATTACATGACCGCAGATAGAGATCTATCCATAACGCACGTGCCGTTCGAGTTCCCTGCTATGACGGCTCGTAACCCACATTCTAGTCCAGCCGGCGACTCTGAGAGGTATTCGCCGAGGGAAAAAAACAAAGTAATAAATTTGCAGAGCGTTTCAAGTGGGTTATTATTATTTATTAGCATCTGGTGTCTTTGCAGTGTTTTGAGGAGATTTTCAGAAATGAGCGTCATGCCGTCAGTGTGCTTTGACTATCCCTTCGTTATTGCGAACTCGTTGCTTGTTTACTGCGTCTTCAGTAGTTGGAATGTACAATTAGAAACTGCTGACTCAGATAATTATATTCTATTTCCGTATTTGTGTTACTTCACTTTTGTCGTGATTTCGTCATTGAATCTGCATTCGATATTTAAGATGTAATCTTAAAAACTATAAAAGATTGTGTTTTTATAAAGAAAGTTCAAAATTCAACCATTTGATCATTTTCATCGTTTATTTTAAATCGGACTTCTCTCTTGCACTCCTAATTATACTAAGGGATGAGCAATTAGCATATCTTGAGATGCCAGTACTGTAGATATTAAAAATCTAATCACGGTATACTGATCCCTGGACCGCGAACGTCCCGACCCGTTGTCATCTTCCGAACGCACCGTCTGTACACTAACTGTGATCATTTGCCCTATTACAAACATAAAGGAACCGGTCGGTTCAGTAGCTCACTGCAATGAAACTTGCCTTAGAACATTCGATAACATCTGATGACGGAACCTTTAATTGGAAACAATTTGATCAGGACATTGGTAATTAAGTGACAATGGCTGATGGTGGGAATACATTTGCCGAAGTGAACAAGAATACTACCGTGAGATAAAGTAACTCAGGTAGTAGATATCCACCACAGTATGTACACCAAATTTAAAAGCAAAGCTGAGAACTTTTTGGGAAGAAAATGGAAAACTCACCTTCAAAAAGTAACGACCTCTCCGCCGATAAATTTCTCACGGCTCGAATAGTTTGTTGATTGTCGGTTTTAAAGTCCCAAAGAGCGTGAAATCTTTCTGGCTTGCTGTCACAGCTGTCCCGCAATGATCTTGTGAAATAGCACACACGAAAGTTGGATTTTAGATGTAGAGCTATGTCTGCGTTGTACTCATGTCAGAGTCAACCTTGTTTGTGGCTGGGTACCGGATCAGCAACTGTCCCTTATATGTACCTGATAACGATACGTATATGGACATAAATCGCCCCTGTGCAAACAGGCAGCTGCCGGGTAACCATGGCGGCGTTGCTATGGCACCGACACGGCGCGGTTGTCCTTCGGGAGCGATACGCCCGTTCATACGTTCACGCGACTGTCTGTTAGAACTTCCTGAAGGAGAGGGCCGCGTTTCCCCCATGAACGACCCCGCCTTCCAATTGTAACTCCTGTTTTGGATAAATAAATTAAATAACTTCGTTGGTACAAGAGATTTCAAAGATATAACGTGTAGTTGTGTTGTAGAATACAAGACATTCGCTATATATAGACAACATAACCAAATAACAGCTAAACACACCATAAAACTCATCATCTTTTTATTTGAAGATAAATATACCAGTAAAGAGACATTATCGGATCAATACTTAGCATAGAAGGAATTTTCCTGGTAGTAAACACGCCAGGGCAGTGACATTGTTTTTCTGTGTCACGAACTGCTGTTTACGCGCGACTCAACCGGTTTATTGCACATTCTAGAGAGATCTGAACTGCCAGGAATATCTGAGAGTCTAGTAAGCCGGTTTGAAAAAGACCGTCCGTTAACTTTGATATGTGACATGGTATCAAGCTAAGCGATAGTGACGTAGCGTCCGTATTCATTTCCTAAAACGGGCATGGCATAGCACTGGGACATACACTTCATGAACGATGTCGTTCGTGAGGCAAATACCCGAGCTTGTATCTATCGAGCTTGTATCGTTTTTAACTGAACTCTATGTTCGCTTTAATTACTGACTGGAAATATCCGAATGGCAGATATCGCCCAATTAAGCTAAACGGTGACAGAGTTTCATATAATTGGAACGCCCTGTGAATACATCGCACTGCAGAACAACAATTCGCTCCTTTTTCTCCTCCAACGGTCGATTATTCACAAATTCAGCACGGATCACGGATCGGAACATGTGACCGAGTCTGAGAGAGAGAGAGAGAGAGAGAGAGAGAGAGAGAGAGAGAGAGAGAGAGAGAGAGAGAGAGAGAGAGAGAGAGAGAGAGAGAGAGAGAGATTGGGAGAGAGAGAGATTGGGAGGGAGAAAGAGGGATATATATATATATATATATATATATATATATATATATATATATATATATATATATATATTATATATGTACACCAATGATGAGATTGATTTGTAGAGGAGAGTTTATACATATATATATATATATATATTATATATATATATATATATATATATATATATATAATGTTTCACATCAAGTCAAATCATTTCTTTATCACTTTCATCATATTTTGTGACACTGGCTGATAATTAAAGTGAACGTGCTGCACCAAGCGCCCCAAGATATTTTCATAGTGTTGATTAAGATAAACACTTTCGTCTGATTTGACTGATTTATATTTTGCTGATTAAAATTTAACCGTGACATCGTGCAAGATTGCCCGGACAAGGAAAAGCTGATTAAACGTCAGTCATGCCCTTTGAAAGGCGCATTGTGTGAGTTATTTATGATAAACATTTCTGTTTTGATTCGCTGTCAATGACCACATCGGACCCAGGACAACCACCTTTGGAATGAGCGAGTCGAAAACAATGAACGCCCAACAACATAATTTTTTGAAAATGTACAAACACTGTTGCCTCATAACGTGACTCCTTAGAAACAAATCATATTGTAGAGGTTACATGCCAAATATTTTCAATTTCAATGGCCGGAAATGTTGTCGGTAGCTTAACGATTGCTGATTGCCCAGCTGACAGACGTCGTGTGACCCCGACATTCGACCTGTCGTATTCAACTGGCATGTCGAGAATCTTCGTCTGCATCCGAATGATAGTTTTGCTGGTCGTTGCACCTGACGAGGAATCTCTCTGCAACACCAGTGTTATTGCTGGCCTGCTTTAATTATGGAAGCCATAACCTGGAGACCGGCGTCGCTATTTCTAGACAGTATCACACGGTGCTGCCAGTTTTCCCTAATTAACTCTGGCATGAAAGGGTGTCAGTTTTTACAATGGTAGTATGTCGTGTTTGCGTGAAAATCATCCAGCAGAACCTTAAGAGCGTCTCTTCATCGACAGCATAACCTCAGGTCTGGTTTCCATGGTGACCGCTCTCATTCATCCTGTAGCCCTTGAAGCTGGAATGCGGAATATTTCACTGGAAGTGAATTACTCGAGTTCCAGATTGTCAGTTACCGAATAAAAACAGGAATTCTCAACAAGTGTGATATGAATCATCAGCATATTTGTCATTTATGACTACGTACGTGCTAACAGTAATTGATATCGACGAGCACAAGTGAAATCAACACAGTCTTGTAAAGCTAATTACAGCAATCGAGTTTGTTCCCGCATCAAGATGAAACCAATCGATTCAACAATATCAATATGTCAGTGAACTTGTTTTCATTATCCGTTGTTTTATCAGATGCTACAACGGTTTGCTCTCAGCTTCTGTACTTATGATTAGCCTTATCATCTTATACATACATACATACATACATACATACATACATACATACATACATACATACATACATACATACATACATACATACATACATACATACATACATACATACATACATACATACATACATATACATACATACATACATATATACATACATACATACACACATACACATACATACATACATACATACATACATACATACATACATACATACATACATACATACATACATACATACATACATACATACATACATACATACATACATACATACATACATACATACATACATACATGGACGTACGTATCCGGACAGACAGACAGACAGATAAACACACAGACAAACATACAGACACACAGGAAACTATTATTCGCGCAAGAGAATTATCGGCACCTCCTTCAATACCGACACCATAAAATGTCCAATAACTGACTAAGTTTCTGTAAATTTAATTTTCTATTTACTCACCTGCAAACGACGAAGTTAAAAACAGAGAAATATATCATTTTGAACGTTCCATAAAAATGTATTTTTAGTAACTTAAATACGATTTGCCAAGTAGGTCCTTGCACCTGATCATTTTAGAGATTTTCCCAGAGAGAACCGATGCCCGCAGGTTTCAACTTCATCAAATCATTTGTATATGTGCTATATGGCGACAGGGAACGACGTCTGAAGTAGTCCAGGACATAAACTGAATATATAATTAAGAATCCTCTTTAACAGATTCGGTTGATGTACATGAGAATTAAAGATGACTTTGTGAAATAGTTTTGTCGACTTGAATATTTCGCAACTACATACGGCAGTGTATCTGTAAGTGTGAGAGCCCGCAAATTTATATCACGTTGATAGACCGTGTAATTTTAGAGCTTTCGCGCGCGTGTGTCAGATACACTGAGCAAAGTGCTGAATGTTTATCGAGAGACTCGGAGATTGACGTCGCATTGTGGGGGCAAATTTCGCGAAATCGTTCTGAATTAACAACTTCAAGGACTGTGACGACGCTTTGAAAATAGCGTTCTAAATCGGAACTCTGCCGGAGTGGCGGTAAATGCACGGGTTGGTGGTCGTTTTCACTCATTGAAAGGTAAAACTGCAGTGCAGGTGTACTTCAGCTTAATTACCGAATCAGCTATTTTTATCTTTTTTTTTTTTTTAATAATGCTCATCCATTACGCTTATCCTGGTTTCAAGACAAGTATCTCCCAATGTCTTAGTCAGATGGATACGAACGTGACCGCAGTTTTCACTAATACTGCACAGGGTGAAATTACAAGTCCTTGTTACTGAGTGTTGTTGAGTAGCTGCGAAGAAAAACCGCCGATATTGCGCAGACAGGCGGTTTGCGTGTTTCACCGGGGTTCATGTTACAAAGTCAGGTGTTGACACATTGTGGATGTAAAAGTGGGAGGTCACTGCACAATTATTTTGTCAATGTTGTCAGTAAGTCTACTACACAGTGGTTAATTTAGAAATAACGTTTACAGTAAAGAATTGACCTCCCAAGTCGATTTTGGAACTCGAAGTGAAACGACGTGGACGTGAGAAATTCCATCTGGAGACATTGCAATCATGCAAAGGTGCAAAGAAAGCGGGGTTTCAATAGACCATGATAAAATGTTTTAGAATTTCCAGACAGAGAAAGATAATATACTTCAATAGTTATAAGGGTACGTCCAAGTATTGCATTGTATAGATAGCTTTCTTTCGTACAAAAATATAAACAGTTTATTCGTTTGTATTTGCTTTTTGTGTTATTATTAATTTTTAATCACCTTATTCTCAACAACGATTGACATCATTTCTGTTCACATCTATCCATTTTGAACTTGGCATATGAGACATGGAGAAACCTTAGCTAGTCGGCCTTTCCACTGTTCGTGGAGAAAGCGGATATATAATTCCAGGGGTATTGTGGGATAACTGATATAAATGAAATGAAATACATCAAGCGAGTTGTATGCCGATGTTGTTGTATGTTATGGCCCTGTCTTTGCGCACTGTACAATGCCGTAAAAACATCCGGGCCTACAACCAATTCGTCAAAAGATCAACATGTCAAAGAAACTGCATAATCTATGTTTACGAACCAGCATCTCTCATTCTTGGTAGATCGAAATGCACTTGATATAGTTACCATACCACGGTAGGAGAATTTGTCGCTGTAAAAAAAGGTCACGGGGTTTTTGTATCCCAACACATGTCAAATGTTGATAACGTGTTATTAAAGACTGTCGCTGAATGGCTTCATCAATCGATTCAAGTTTCTTGTATTAAGGAGAGTACATCAGTGTCATTGACACTTAACCTTGCATTTCATTCATGTAGGTCCAGCATACCCAGATGAGAGGGTCGTTCACAGCTTTACGTCTATTGTACCGTGTTTTGTTAGCAAGAGCTGACAAGGAGACCTAGGCAACTTCATTGTCATGCGAAATCAAAGGAATGCACATTTTTCTTTCCGATATTGAATTTCAGGTATTTGAAGGTCAATATTAAGAAGATCGAACTTTTTTGTTTTGTTTTGTTTTGCTTTGTTGTTGTTTGAAATTATGGTTTTCTGGTTTGTAGTAATGTGCAAGTGCACTTATTTGTCAAAGCGTTCTGTTGGATCAACTTTGATAATCTATACAACAAGAGAGAGATAGCGAGATACAAGGACAGACAGCGAGACAGAGGTGAGAGCCAGACTACCTCGTGCTGTGCTATCACGTGTTTAACATAAGAGTGGCATGAAATAGACGACTGTCATGATCTGTATTCATCGCTATTTATAATCCTTGCGAGCAATTGCTGAAAAAATACAGTTATCGCTTTCTTTGAACTATGTGACACTGTTGTTAATTGAAACTTGCTGAGAGTGAATAATGTGTAAAGACAAACTGCAAGATCTAAGGCAGTCACTGTGACTTGTTTGATCACAAAATCTCTCTCTCTCTCTCTCTCTCTCTCTCTCTCTCTCTCTCTCTCTCTCTCTCTCTCTCTCTCTCTCTCTCTCTCTCTCTCTCGCAAGTGGTATAAAGAGCGTGGCCACAGCCCTGGAATCACCTTCATGTTCACTGATAGATTACCAGAAACGTTTTGACCGTTTGTTCTTATTTCCTCTGTTTCCCTCAAAATCGTAGCATGCAATTGCAAGAAAATGCATTATTATCCATGTTGAATTTACACATTATGAACACCGTTCAAAGACAGCTCGCTGCACGCTTACGATCTCGTTGTTTTCCACTTCACATATTTGACCAGGTCGTTTCACATTTCTGAGTGTCCACGACGGGTGTGCCGGGACACCCTGAATGACAGGTATAAATTCACTGAAAGGAAATAGTGGGATTGTACAAAAACACACTCGTGCGGATTTCCGCCTTTAATCGGGAAGACCAAAGGTTACATATCAAATCAGTCCAATGCCACATGGTAAAGTGGGCCTCCTTTACAGCAACGTATTTACTTCATTTCGCGTTGGTAGGTGATGCAGCAAAAATATCTGATAAACAGGTTGTAATCGCTTGAGATTTTCAAGAGAAACACTTTTCTTTGTCCGAACAACAAGTAATAAAATCGAATGAGTAGTATACTACATTCTTGATAACTGATTATGCACAAGTCACGGCGTCTGTCAGATAATTGTGAACAGCCCGTAATTGCCTCAGCAGGTTGGACTCGCCAGTGACAATCAACAAGTCACCTTGGTGAATCTCAGGTGCTATCTTATTTACGGATAGTGAGTTGTCGATGCGCTGACTAAACCCGAATACTTGAAAACCGCCCCTCGGGTATTCCCCTACAACTCACCTTCATTTGCCAATGAACTCATTTCATCGAAATATAATCGACACAACTGATTGCACTTGAGTAGGGATTGATCATTGATATCTACACACTCTGATTTCATATTTCCGGATGTCCGTTCCGGTATTTCCATCATGATCTATATTTTCTTTTACTAAAGTTTTCATAGAATGTGTTAATAAACGGAACGGAGTTGCACAATGATCAATGAGGTAATTCGACCGCTGGTAAGGACTTTGTTTGACATTGACGTTCATTTCATATCAAAGTAATCGCTAAAGAAAGATTTCAGAAGGAAATGACAATAAACTCTGAAACTGTGGTGATTGCGTCACACTGAGTGAAATAAACACGATTGGAACTAATTTGGGATAATTGGAAGGTGAAGTAATGTCGGTTTAATCTGCAAACGTAAGCTCATCTGCTTGTCTTTTTACGTTACACACTAGTTTTAATGATAAAATTGTAATATTGGAATAGTAAGCTATAGAGCACCTAACACTTTTGAGAAACTTGAAAAATATGAAGATCCAATTATCCCAAAATTAGTTTCAATCGTGTTAATAGCTTAAAGTTACGAATTAAAACAGTTTACAAAAATGTAATAGGTAATCAACATTTGTTGGGCGTATTCTCTGTATATAAAGGTAATCTCAAATAAAGACGTTTGGGTGATCAAAGCGTAAAGAATGCGGGCTTTTCAGTTGGCGGGAAATGGGTAACTCTCGTGACTCTACTAGCCCTGACCTTTGGCCTGAGTTCACCTCGTTACGCCCTTGGCTGGAATGTAGGTGCATATTTCCCAACACTCTGCGTAACACTGGCAAGTGCCCTAGCGGTAAACGACCGAAGAGAGATATGGGATTTTGGGTCAGTTCTTTACAATTGCAATTCAAAAACAACTTGTCTTCACACTGTGTCATGTTTTCTTCATCCGTAGTCATAACATTGAGTCTTCGCATGTAAACAGTTGCTCCCTGAATACCCTTTAAGGAATACAATCAGACAGATACAGACTATATAAAAGCATATCCAAGTCACTGTGCTTGTTGACTACCAGAGATACCCCAACGTAACGGACACAGTGAAGACTGGAGGCGTACAAAAATAACACCACCCTGTATAGTGTCTTCGTCACCCGTTACGCTGGGGGGGGGGGGGGGGGAGGGGACATAAAATTGCCCGGATGTAACTTGTATTTTCGAATTGCCTGGCATGTCGGTATATCAAAATTCAAGCACCATATCTCTATTTTCAAAAAGCCGTACATGCTATATAGCTTTGATGACCTGATATCTGGCACAGAAATAGCAATATGGGTTCTATAAAATGGTCTGTGTAACTTTTAAAATAGTATATATCGGGCCATTTCTCTGGTGTTTCCCTGGTCGATTAAATCCCATCTGTATCAAGATGCTACTTAAGATAAAATGCCGCTGTCATATACTTAGTATGCGAGCGAAAGCTTTGCATTTGGAATGATAATTGTCAGAGCAATTTATTCAAACTCTTGATCCAGTGAATCTCATTTTAGATTGTCAATGTATGTTGTTTGTATTGGAGCTACATTCACGTCAACTTTTTCTGTATTTTTCCAGTGTTATTTTCAGAGTGTTGTTTTCATGTTTGAATCTTGAAATCACGTGGTATTTTCTTGTGTTCATTTCAGGGGTAGCCGACAAAACTATGCAAAATTTAATATTTGTTGGTGATTTCTTTAGCGGATATTATTTTTTTTTGTGCATGTGTGTTGGCGGGTGGCTATTTTTAATCATTAGCCAGCGGGAAATTTCATTTCTTGCTCTGTAGGCAAATTGAAAAGACCCTATGGGCGGGCGGGTGTATTATTCGGTGGTTTGGGGGAGTTTGCTGCCGATGGGGAGGGAAAAAACATATGGCCCATGGGATGGCGTTTAGAATAATTTTGGTGAGGAGAGCGCTGTTGGAGTTTCTTTATAGGGTAGAGGGGAAGGGAGAATTTTTTGGTACTGAGAGGAGAAAACTAATGAGTTGGAGGGGAACATTTTCAAATTGCAATGTAGGGCAGTTACGAACAGCTGTTATTTCATCGCAAATTTCAGTTTTCTGCAAAATTACTTCAGAATTGCATATTGACATGTAAAACACCCTTGGTTCCGTTATAATTTCTTGAAATTTGCTGGTTGGCTGCCTACTGTCATTTGTCAATGCAGACTGTCTTGTCCAACATCATTGTTGACAAACTAATTTTAGTCCTAGCGAGAATTCTCTTGCCGACAATAATCGTGCGTATTCTATGAAATAATTTGTTTAAGCAAAGCTAATACTTTGTATGTCAACATTGTTTGGAGAAAAGGAGAACGCTAAAGTGTACTGTTTAATAAAACGTGGCGGATATGCCCCTCTATACGGGCGGTAGTTCCTGTATATCGTTTGCCGTTGTACCCTTTCAGTTGTGCACCAAGTCAATTGTACGGAACAGCGGAAATGATATGCAGGTTCTTGAACCATTAAAACTGAGTTCGCACTGACAAAAAATTGCCATCTAATGAAATTTGAAATGACCTTCAAGCCACAGCGAAGTAACAGTCAATGAACGATATCG
Organism: Ptychodera flava; assembly: GCF_041260155.1. Classification (NCBI taxonomy): domain Eukaryota; kingdom Metazoa; phylum Hemichordata; class Enteropneusta; family Ptychoderidae; genus Ptychodera; species Ptychodera flava. The sequence continues at coordinate 9,664,180 of NC_091945.1, read as the reverse complement.
TGTGCAGTAAATTTATGAAAATCGTATCCTGACTGTCTGAGTGCAATGTAGTTCATTTTTATTAAGCTGAGTACGGTATTCATATAAGCTTTATCAAATCAAAACCCATAAATTACATCATTCTTAGGTATATGTTCAGTATCTGAACAACTCGGCCGTGAACATTTCTCCGTTTAAAATTTGAATAATTAAGAGAAGTAGTTGACTCAAAAGAAATTAACCAGAAAAAAATGTGCACATGCAAGGATATAAATTGTATTTTACAAAACGGTATTCTGTTCTGTACGGAAAATTAATTATTGGTACAAGAAAACAGGGTATGTTTGGACCGAGGTGTGCAGTCTCAGAATCCTTGGTTTTGTAATCTTTCTGTGTAAAAAGGAAGTCCTGTAATTATCTTTAGTGTAGCAAACTTCACAGTTGCTAAGATTCAAAGTGTAATACAAGACGACGTATAAATTAACCATTGGAGCAGAGATACGCGTCAAGAGCAATAACGCATCTTAATGTGGTTTGTGAGAGTATGAAAATTAAAGCGCTGATATGTTTTTCTATTTTCATCCTAGTCACCACACATGAACATTTCAAAGATTACAGAAGGGGTGATTTAATTCATCGAATAGCGAATATCAAATTAACCATGTCAGGATCATAAAACCAGTCCTGGAAGCGTTTTATAAAACAAGTTAAAACCAGAACTTAAAGTGGTCCTATATCTGATCTTGTCAGCAAGTACAGACGAGGAAAGTGAAGGGGAACCAGTGAAAGTTGATCTCATATCGGTGTTATCTCACAAAGCTTTCAAATTTTCACGCGACAGCCATTAAGACATATATATTCATAAACATTTTGCCTCAAATCTCTAAACCTGAAGACCTATAGTCGTTGACATTGAGGTCCATATCAAGGTCAAGAAACTCTCTCATCTTCTTTTGAAAATATTCATGTCAAGCAAATTGCGAAAGGATGAATCGTTGTTGTTATTTATAAAGGCACATGCCTGGAATTTTCAGCTTGAAAATCAAAATAATTTAAAACAGACACATGATGATGGCCATTAAAAGATTCTTCTACTTTCGAGACGAGTAACTGTAAAACACAGATATTATATACTATCAAACATGTATGGCACACATGCCGTGACTTTGACGCATGCGTCCAGAACAGTCACTATCTCATAAGCACCGTTTCCATGACCGATGGTTTTAAACTTATGCAATTTTGGTGACTTTCAAATGAATATGTGATCATTCAATGTCATCTGATCCATGACCCTTTGCCAGCTGACCTTTTGAAGGTGCTCACATGGCAGTGAAACGTGACGTGGCATCTTTTTAAAAATATTTTCAATCGTTCAAGGTTTGTATGTTCGCTCTTAAAAGTATTAAGTCGTGTATTTAAAGTGTTTCAAACAACACTAATCTCTTGATCAGGTGAAAATTGTGTTACATTCAAATTAAATATCATTGGAAGTACATGTACAGATTCGACATTTCCGAAAAATAGCATTATGACATCAAAATGTGTAAAAAGCCGTGAAATTGCGGGTCTAACGTTTTGAATATACGTTTTAAAAGCGTGGATGGATACATATAGATTTATATAGATTTATAGACTTATATACATAAAGATTAAATATACGTGTCTGTTTTTGTTGGTTTTTACTCTTTTCATCATTGTTATTAAATATTGGCGTTTATTTTGCAGTGTGCAAAGCGGTGAACCAAGACAGTTGAGTTGTCTGTAATGTTACGCTCAAATGTCAATATGGCTGAATGAACCCGACCCTATTAGTTCTCTTTCAAGTTGGTATAATCGCTTCGTTCTGGTGTGCAAGGGGTTCACTGTCACTGCTAGGCAACATCTCTCATGACCTTCATGGACTTGGTTGAAATTTCAAAGGTCGCCACCATGACGTGGGTGCTGACAAACATTGTATATGCCCGGTCACGTCGACCTTGAATTTGAATTCAGAGACATCTAATACTCCGGCAGATGACCTTATTTAGGGACATTAGATGTGTCATTCTCAAGGTCACTGCCACTGTTTCTGCTAAAAACGTGATTCGTGTTTGTTATTACATTTACACGCTTTTCTAAAATCGAATTGTTTTTTCTCCAAACTTTCTGAATATAACGAATTTGTGAACAAATTTCCGACTATTCTCAAGCGAACAGACATGCGCACTTCCTCAAAACTGCGTGATATGTGATAAACACATTCTTTCTTTATCTTCAAGCTGTTCGGATATCATCCAAGGCAGAAGATGTTGTGTTTTCGTCCCATATTATTCTCATTCAGAAGATATGAAAACGAACGTCTCGTTTCAGAGGCCTCAGGGCAGACACGCGAACGAAACGTAAGACCGGAAAAAACGGCGTAATTTTATAAGGAACACGCTGATTGGTCAAAAGACAAGTGGATATACATTTACTCTTCAATGTCAACTATTCAGATGCCGCGTTCCAAACTCTCTGAAAAGCGCTTGTCCTAAACAAGATTTCTCATGGTAAACATCCGCTCATTTGTATTGACTGGTTCCAATTATTGATGTCCCTTTTCCCTCTTCCCAGCGACACAAGGTATGGTTCCTTCTAAGCGTGAAGAGACGTAGTAGACTCCAGGAAAGGAGGAAACACTTTGTAAAATTATGTAAAGCTGTTAACGGTGGAATAGAATGTTTTACATGAGTAAGTTCACGAAATTATTACAGGGCAGGATGGAATTGTGACCCATTTTACTGCGTGTCAAACAAAAACTAAGTCTTGATTAGCAAAGTTAATACAGATCTACCCTTCTGTATTAAACACAGTGATGTGACCGAGTCTCTAAAATGTTTTGCTGTGCCTGTCATTTTATCCTCTTTGATTTATGGTGTACTATAGTTTCCGTCAGTGCTAACACCGTGGCTACAAGACTATGCATGATGCAAGTATCAGCAAGTCTTATGCTAAATTTTTGTACTCTGTTTTTTTGTATTCAAGTCCCTGTTGTTCCTGATGCGTTATTTTCAGCAGGGCTGGGTATTTTTGTGTTTTTTGTGTACATCCTGTAGAGGTTGACGAACTCGGTCAGGCATTCTCCGCTCAGTTTTATGACATGTTACTATTTACCACAATTAGTTTTATTCATCCAGTTTTCTCTCAATCTGCACAGCTTTACGGGAAAGCATTCAAGGATTCGCTCGTGCACGAAAACAGACCTTTGTCGCATTATATAACGGTCGATACCCCAGGTGGCCATTCTTGTGCGAGGACGGAAACGACTGACTGCTCACCGCGACGGTTCAGTGGTTGTTGCACAAAGGCATTAAATTGTAAACAGAGCAGATTTATAAAGGCTTTACGGTCCCTGACACAGATATGACGCAGTTCGGATTGTTTCAAATTATTTGAAAATGAGACAACACTCGTTGCAGACTGGGTCTTAGAAATGGCATGCACGTCAGTCTCAGCCAGCATTGTTGTTCAAAGTGGTTTATCTATATCCATTTTCTTTCCTGAGATGCACCAAAGACGGTTTTAAGGTTCTTCAAATAGGGTGTTGTGAATGCAACCTTATAAAACGTTTATTGAACCCTGACTCGCAATACAGAATACTGACTTTTCAAAAAGCATCCAGTGAGGTATGTCAACTTGAAATAAACCCAAGTTTGAAGAGCTCCGATGTTGCATTCATCTTGACAATGCAGATGTTTGACAGGCCTACACGTGGTGCAATCTTTGACTTTGTGCCAACATTGTCTGAGCACGGAATCTCGGTACGAAATTTATGCAAATATGTGATAAAAATACTGATCGAAAGCCTGTGCATTATTTATGTCTATTATGTAGTAAGTGTTGAAAGATTGTCGACAAATGTTTGGTCTGGTTTTCATAATAACTCTCATCAACAAAACAGAGGAATACATTGACCGTATAAAATTGACTAAACCTATTTCTTCGAAGCAGAAATGTTTCTGGTCAAAGTGTTGACGGAAAAAACGTCGCCTTCCAGCAGATTTTCAATATATAGCGTTGCTACTTTGTTATCATAGGATCATGTAGATCGGTAATTTAATTGATATTTTCTTGTGTATAAAATATCCTACCGGGAGAGACAGTCTATCATGTTCCATTCATGCTAATCGAATCCCTGCACGTCAAAACATCACATCAAACGGACAATGCACCAATTTTCAGGGGCCTTGCATCCCTTACTCATAGTCACCATTCAGCTGTAAATTTCACATTCTAATTTGAATTTTATGAAAAAAACAGCAATACCACTACTTGACGCAGATGGGGAAGCGCAGAGTGGGAAACCGCACTGCGCCGGTCTAAAGTTGTTCTCAGTTCCGACATACAGCATTGTTTACTATTTGTGAACTATGATACGAACGGTGGACATTTCGATGTCGAAAAATATTTACAACAGGTACTCATTAATATTCAATTCAATGTTTGAGATTGGTGCGGTGTACAAGGGATTCTGTGCTTACTGTAGTTTGATGTTCAACAAGTTAAGTCCGGTGACCGCACTTGATGCTCTTTTGTTTTCTAGCAATCTTGGCGATGCTGTCGTTCTGGACATTGGGAACACCTGCAACTTGTTGAGCTAGAATTACAAATTTGGATTTCGATAAACTGAGCAAATACAAATACCCCTGGGAGATATTATAACGGTACCTGTAATAATATCTGTATCCCGGGAACATAGTTTGCATTTCGGGCCAAGATCATCGGTCAAACACAAAGTTCAAATCCACGGCCACGAAGTCTAAACTGTGCTTCGATATTCGTTTCTTTATTCATTAATTTCAGCTTCTCTTCTCTTCTCAACAACTTTGCTATATTTTGCATACTTAGTCTTACAAATTGACAGATGTTTGCGTGGATGAATACCTATCTAACACCTTCGCCACCAAACAGACGATGTTTCACTAGCCCGTGAGCGATCGAACCCCGGGTCCTCCGACCAAACGAACTGGCTGTGTTTACAGAAACTCCCGTGGTTTTACAACAGTTGTATCTACTGTCAACACCGCGCGGCAGAGATTAAAAGCTCGGTGTTTGTGAATGCAACACCGTTCACCTGTGCAAAATTACCGGCCCAGCTGCAGTAAAGGACGTCCGGTTTCTTCTCTCATGTTCAATATTCCGTATCAAGGGTTTCGATAAAATCCTAAATTTTCACGGTTACTATCAAACGAAATCAAGATACAAGTGTATATCTGTCGGATTAATCCGGATTATAATCGGATTTAACTCGACGTATCTCTGATACGTGAGTCGGGCAACATTTTGAATCTATCTATGCGACAGCAACTCTAAGATAGAGTAAGTGTGGACCTATGCCTACTTAGGGTGCGAGTTCAACTGTTCCCGGTACCAAAATTCCATGGTAAATCTTTTCATGTTACCTTGTCTTTGAATCATTGGACATGTTGAAAGCTGCAGGTAGTAACACTTGTTGACTCATGTAAGCACCTTGAACTTGGACAAGTTTTCACCTTCATTTTATAGAATATATACTCCAAATTGCCAGTTATACAGTTTCCAAACTAAATTAGTATCAATGCAAATTATACAAACTTTTCTGTCCATTGATCATTCTGTTTTTATTTCGGGAAACTTGTGGAACTATAAAATATACTTTCCGTCTGCACATAATCTTTCAATAGCTTTGGGAAAACGAAAAAGACCTTCGTTTGACTCATACAAATAGACAATTATTTTACCTTAAAGCTAGCACAGTGAATGCGTCTTTCAACACTGTGACAGTTACAACTTTCGATTTTCCCATTATCTCATTGTGAATAAACCGTAGCAACCGGGGGGTGCAGACAGTCATATACATAACAACAGTGCACAGTCGGAGATTAAAATGCTAAAAATATCCTGAGCGTTGTAAAAGTATTTTTGTCAAAAAGGTCAGGTTGGCGATCTTTGTTTTGATCAACGACTCGTATTATCACACGATAGAAAGCTGAACATATAAAAATTCGATGATTGATACAGTGTTTATCTTTGCCATATCTATCTTACACCGATGCACTGACCTCTCATGGCTGCCGATTGACAAACGCGATACGGTCTTTGCTAGAGACTCCGCCGCTGTGATCCAGATTTCTAGCGATTCGTTTTTTGTTTAGATGAAATGATAACATGATAGCATCGTTTATAACTGTGGTAGGTAGGTCAGCTTTTTAGTGATTAAATGTTAAAGTTTTTTTTAGAAAGGCTGTAAGTGCTTTTTTATCCCGGCTTGACATATTGTGCATGTTTCGCCATCAATGGATCGAGTGACTCCTTGTATAGGTGTTTACTAATTACAATCCAGGATTTCTGCCATTTATTTCTTGACGTTTGTTCTATTAAATGTGTCTTTTTGCTGAGCAGCTGGCTGGATCAGCCTGTTTACCTCCTCGTCGTTCATCTCGACATGTTGACCGTATTTTAAAGTTCACTGGCTCGACTTTGTGTGATTTATTATGAGGTCAATTGATCTATTTGTTTGTTTGTCTGTCTGTCAGCCTTGGCTCTTTTTTCCTAATATTAGTTTTGTTTTTCATTTTTTTATTTTTTTGGATCATTTTTTATCGTTTTTGAGTTGCGTGTTGGCAGGGTCTTTAGAATCCGTTTTTGAAGTTTGTTTCACTTCTCCCTTGTAGTGCCGACTGAAGCCGCTGAAAACACCGTGACTTGTTTGACAACCTATTTGTCGGTCAAGTACTTTGCTGCTTTCATCATATTTCAATGTACATGTATTTGGTCGACATGGTGTCTAGTCGGCAGATCCATTGATCAAACGTCGATCGGTCTACTAATTGGCACAGTGCTTACCATCACGTCAGAAAGGCAAATTAATGGATGCTGCTCAAGTTTGAATATATCATTATATGGCACCTGAGAGTCACAAAGCTGCTAGTTCGACGATGCTTGTATTGATACGTGCGTATGGTTGACTAGGCAGAGTAGCTGTATTTACCGTTGCATTGTTGCAGCCTGGCGCCTTTTTGATAGTTTGTCGGTTGCCCGGCTAGGTTGGTCTGAACAGTTGGCCGATTTGTTGATCAATGATCAGCCTGCATTGGAAAATTTGTTAGTGATTGAACTCCTGATCCTGTGATTAGCTTCGGGGGATTGGTTGGCTATTTTGCCAAAACTATACTTGGCCTCAGTATTGAAGTCGTATTCTGTTTTTGTCACGAGATTCTATTAGTTATTTGAAAACACTCGAAAAGGCTTCAATAGCTCAATTTTATTCCATTTTCTTGAAATAAAGATGTCAAGAGAAACTTCATTTGCGATGTTAAAGGACTAGAACCTTCCAGCCGGCGTTGTTGTTGTTGTTGTTGTTGTTGTTGTTGTCCGTTAGACGAAAGGTCAATGGCCGCTAGATGGAGACGCATTGAAACAGTCAGCGAAATATTCTTCATGGTATTTGTTCAGCTATTACACTATTGATAGCAGGTAAACATGTCGGTGTTGAAACATTACATAACGATAATTTTGCAAATGGATTTCTATATTACCCTCAACAATAAACACTGGGCAATGACACTCTACATTGTCAAATTAACAGCGACCGACGTCTGCCGTTCAACGAAATGACCGTCACCAGACAAAGCAAACAATTTCGAGTACCCGATTCGCTAATAAATATTTGATCTCGAGCGTCTGTGTGCCCATTGCCTGCTCAATAAACATTTGCTGAAAATGAAAAGCACTCTAAAACGCCAGAACTTTCATCTTCTAGAGATCCGGATTATTTGATGGGAATAAATGTTATAGACATTCAATTTGTGTTTATGAATGTTGTAATTAGATACTTCAGGTCCACATTTGAGTGTAGCGTTCTCTGCAACAAAGTCATAAGTGTGTAATTCGTTTACCCACAGACATATTGGTTAGGAAGTAAACGAAAATGAGGTGAACGCACGAACGTGGAAGAACCATAATTTTACAGGTTTTTTACCGTCATTTTGGTAAAATAAATCAAATCTCGGTCTGGTTGATCGTTCAAAGTAGTTTATACTGAAATTCCCCAACGTTTCAGCTGCATATCGACAGTCCTTATCGAGGGCAAGACGAGATACAAACAATGAACGATCAAGATTTAAAAATCAAAGACAGAGAATAAAAATCATGCAGTACAATCTCTGAGGCGGTAAATAAAATGAAACGAACACAGGATAAGTTGAACACTGTAATAAGTTGACAATTCAGTTGACAACATTAATAGAGAATAAACACAACAATGGTGAATAAAGACCGAAGTGAAGAACAGAGTATCCATCAGTAATTGCTCCTAATCCTATTTGAATTTGTGTGACAATGTTCTTCTCTGTCGTCATTGTATGATCATAATTGATGTTTGGCAGTAACTTAGTTGCTTTCGTTTGACTCGTTCTATGGTATTGTTTTCAAATCATGTAATATCTACCAAGGGTCTCTACATTACACATTATGAGTGACGAATTAAAGTTTCATTCTAATTAATATTGCTAAGAATATGCTGGTGTAGTGTACCTTATTTCATAAGTATCTAATTATCATCTTGGCCCGACACTTATAGTCTCGGTCATTAAAGGTATGTTTTGAAGTACCCCGTTTTCAGGTCGATACCCTTGACATCCACTTGACCTTGCCCTGAAAAAAAGGCGGTGCTTTCATCACTAGTATATATGGAATACAAGTTTTCACTATTTGCGATTTCTGTGGCACCGAGGGTCAACAGGCATCTGCCGCAAAGGGATTTTGAAAGCCACAATGAGGGCAAAGCGGTTTTAAGGCTACGCCCATCATGATTGCTGTACTTCATGCATGTGAGCCAGATTTTGCTCCCAAATCAGGAGTCACTGACCATACATGCTGTACGCGAATCCAGAGCCGGGGGTCATTTCAGAGAATAAGCCTGCATTGCCAGTCGAAGAGGAAATCACAAAGCCAGCGGGCTTTCATCGATGTTTTTCCTTGTTTGATTGCAACACGAGAGCAAACAAAAATTAATGAAGAAACTGCCAGGGTTCAAGAAAACTTCTGCCCACTCTGACTGACCCGTGGCATCGTGTACAAACACGTCAAGCATCAGACCTGTCTCTGTAGTCTGTCATTCAACCACTGTCATTCGATCACGTGCACGTCGGTCAGTTCACCATTCAACTACAACACTTCAATAAGAAAAGAAATTAATTTTCCCCTCATCTACATCGGACATTTTCGAATTCGATCTATGCTGTTAAGCTATACTTGAACAGAGAGTTCTGCAAAATTTAATCTGATTGATTTTCGTAGTTTTAAGTCTGGACTGTCATTGTAAATTTCATCTAAAAACGCATAATTAAGCCTGGTTTTGCACATTACGTCACAACTAATCAGCAACATGTCTTCCAGTCGATGATTTGTTCATTTGTTAGTTCATGGAATATACTTAGTACCTCATTACATACCTACCTACCTACATACATCATTAAAAATATGTATATTCATAAAGCATACAGACAGACAGACATGTACATATTATACATACATACATACATGCATGCATGCATGCATACATACATACATACATACATACATACATACATACATACATACATACATACATACATACATACATACATACATACATACATACATACATACATACATACATACATACATACATACATACATACATACATACATACATACATACATACATACATACATACATACATACAGACAGACAGACAGACAGACAGACAGACAGACAGACAGACAGACAGACAGATTTGAGATTGAAACCATGGCTGGGTGGTGGCCGTTGCCTGGCTTGATCTGCATCAACGTTTTATTATGACGTGTACAGTGTGGGTGATGTTCTTCCAGTGCACAAAGATAGACTTAAAAACATACATATGCTAACTAAGTGACAGAACTCCATCAAAAACACCTAAGCATACTGCGGTGTATGCCCGTAAGATCGTATCTGGCATATATATTTGTCATTAACCCTTTTTAGGCATTTTTGCTTGTAAAGTCGCGAATGTCAATGTCAATCATTACGTTGCGTTCGACCTTGCAAAGCTGTATTCCGGTTGTCATAGTAGTCTCCCCCTCTTAAATTCCAACCATGGAAAAACCAATACTACCTGAGTAAATTATGTGACCTTCCTGTTCAAACCGCTGTCGCGTCAATCAGTCACTTACATACAACTTCCGAAGCTTCGAGTCCGATAGCAACCGTGTTTTCGAGTTTATTGACTCATCACGGTTTTGAAACAAAATCACAACAGTTTTCGAAACTTTTCTGTGTCGCTCGGTTTCCTGTTCGTTTCGTTAAATTTTCTACAATGGACTCAATAGCAACTCGGTTTTCCACGGATGTGATGTTTTGATGCGACTTGTTTTGTCATGTTTTGATTCGTTGTTTGTTTTCACATAAGTGCAAAGACTGACGCGCAACACTGATAACATAATAAAATGCCTAGCAAAACAAATATGTAAACACTTCATTGACAACACAGTCAGTAAGAGGGCAATAAGACATGGGGTCAACACATTAACGGTAAGTATGTGTTTTCGCTCCTGTCAATGACCTAAACTGACGTGAGATTGCACCTGCACCGCGCATGCGTATCAGTGATCTCAAGTAGGAGGACTTAAAAATGCTTGAACTCTAGTGATCAAGCGACAGTCACATTTACGTCTTGATGAGAATACTGTTTCGCTGTGTCACTTTGTTTACCGATGAAGTAAATATTTTTCAAAATGTCCGTGATCTGCAAGAAGTACAAAGACCTCCCGTCCCTTATTTTGACTGTGTTTGAAGCAGAGGTGTTGAATTGTGGCTTGACCTTTGACCCGAAGTGCTCCAATTGTGTTTTTATATATCCTGTATTTCAGTTCCCGGTCCATTAATCATAACTTTAATCTCTGCGATGTTTACCGTTAAGCCATTTACAACGACATGTGTGTTTTTGCAAAATACATGTTTGGTTGATTTACGTCTCAGGTGCATAATTATGCAAACTGTACTGTGAATGGCCCTTGGATCACTGGATAGATCATAGACTGTGCTTGGATGTAAAAATCTAGTGACTCTCCAAAGCTATCATCTTGTCCGGGCAGCTGGATGCTCCCCGAAATAACAGACCCGTGCGAGCGGACGATGCAAATCTATGTGACACTGTCGACAAAGTCCCCCGAAAACAAGCGAATCCGGTGGTATACCCCCTGCCAATCTGTCCCTCTTCTTTCAAGTTCAACGATAAGGCAGAGAATGAAATTTCCACCGAAATTTCTCCGCTTACCCACGGGGAAAATTTCCCGCAAGCCCGCAATTAAACCATTCACTCATAGACATCAGTTTGCAAGAACAGCTTTCATTTTGTTAGCTGTTCCTTGTGTGCAAATGTGTATGTATGTATGTATGTATGTATGTATGTATGTATGTATGTATGTATGTATGTATGTATGTATGTATGTATGTATGTATGTATGTATGTATGTATGTATGTATGTATGTATGTATGTATGTATGTGTGTGTGTATGTATGTATGTATGTATGCATGTGTGTATGTATGTATGAGAGTTATCTATCTGCTGTATATATCATATCTATCTATCTATCTATCTATCAATCTATCTATCTATCTATCTATCTGTCTATCTATCAATCTCTCTCTCTCTCTCTCTCTCTCTCTCTCTCTCTCTCTCTCTCTCTCTCTCTCTCTCTCTCTCTCTCTCTCTCAATCTATCTATCTACGGATGGATGGATGGATGGATGGATGGATGGATGGATGGATGGATGGATGGATGGATGGATGGATCAAACTCACATTTTCAGATAGCAGTGAATGTATACTGTGTTAAACGAAGATGTAATTCTTCAAATTGAAGGGAGGTGAGTGCGATGAATCCACGTTTAATATAAAGAATACGCCATCTTATTTTTGGTTTAGAACAAAGTTTGGAAATTCAGTTTGTGGGAAAAATCCACTTATTCTCTACTGTAAACGACAGCAAAGTACAATTGGGAATGAACAAATACAGCTATATATACATTATTCTTTTCAATTTAAGGTGAAAAGCATTACGGATAAAGGCAATTGGATTCATGAAGGACACGTTGTAGTCAGTTAAGCCTTCAATATGCCAATCAAAAATCCATACAACAAAAACATGTGTCGTTCACATGCTCAGTGATATCGATACCTCGATCGTCGTGTGATTTGACGTGTATTGACAAGTGAAAGATCGGCCACCAAAAAGACATCTTTTACTTGACATGATTTGATATTGACACATTGTATCTATATAAAACCTGGTACTTTACAGACATTCCAGATTTGTGGGACAAATTATTTCAGGAATGTCCGCGGGATACACGTTTTAACATTCTTCTACAAAGTTACATATGTAATCCGATAGACTTGCCTCACGTGAGATAAGCAATCTCCCGCCCTATCTCACCTATGATAAGCACGTGAGTGTGCCCAATCGACGATACTTCATCGTCTCGACGGTGACGTTTTACCGACTCCATGGTGCCGGCATGACTTGATGGGAGAAAAAAAAAGAGTTGAAGAATTTTACAATATTTGTAGAGTGCCGAAACAATCGGGTACATCTAAATTTGCACGAGACTAAAATGTTACGCAAGGTCGATGACAGAAAGGAATGTAACTTCGAATCCAGGCAATCAGAAGTTTTGCTAGAACGAAGATGCATGGATAACAGTCGCGTGCCAGGGGAAAATCATACACTGTACGGAGGATTGATCAAACTGAAAGATTATTTATCAATGTATTGATCGTGAAGACACATTCCTCAAGCAATTCAATAAAATGCCACTGGTTGTCAAATTCGCGATGATAATTTGTTTTGCAACCTTAGATCTCCCTGATTGTCCCTGGGAACGTCAACTTGATATTTGCCAATACTTGAAGTCAAGTTGCCGTGTCTGCATTCTTGGCGTTCTCTAAATGGCCACCTGTTAACTCCTAGAATAACAGTCAACAAAAGTATGTACTTGAGACAAAGTCAAATATCAAATACATTCACCGGAATTTTTTTTCAGAAAATCAAATCAGGGTTGCATTTACGTCTGAACAATAAATGTTTACTGCGCATAGCATGCAGGGATACCCTTAGTTTAATCTGCGTAAACTGAGTAAATCTAAACTTAGTGTTAAAACTATCGCCAATAATGTTGAAAAATAAATTGACGTCAGACCAATTATTGGATTTCCCGAAAGTCTAAGTTCCTCAGCCTTGTGAGTTGTCAGATGCTAGATAAGGTAAATTTGAAGAATAGTTGTGACAAGAATCGCAGCTACTTTGCACGTCCGCCGCATGGAAGTTCTCTCTAACTTTATTACACAGTCGTTAACATGGTGTGCTTGATGAAAACGACAAGCAGTGTCTTTTTTCTTCTTCTTGTATACCTATACTCTGACTTGGAATTGAATGCCACAAACTCATGGAGGAATTTACTTGTTCCCTGACGGAAAATTACCTTTGCAAGTTTTGTTTCGCTACTTTTGTAGTCTTGCAAAGAATTCCTGGGGAAAATATTTCCATCTCTCTGAAATGTAGTCCATTGGTCATGAAATAACGTGTTCCTTCCTATCTATACTCAAATTATGCAGTAATTACCATTTAAAAACAACCATACTCTTTAATCCGCATATTAACTAACGGTGGCCTTTGCACAAGGATGTGTACATAATCGCTATAAAAACATGCATTCAGGGTCTTTATTCTAGCAAATAGAAAAGTTCTTCCCCACAATATGAATTCCGCTCACGTAACTGTATCCTTTAAACGGTAGATCCATATGTATGAATTCCAGAGAAACCAAATGTCAATTTTGTGTTTGCTATGCCCCCCCCCCCGAAACAGTGATGCACAGTTAGAAGTATGGCATTTAAACAATGTGATCAATGGATATTTGATAATTTTTGAAATCTGAAATCTTCTCTGAACACGCTTGTCATAACTATAAATTATCCATTACCAGCTGTGAGGTGTTACATCACCGGACAAGCTATGAAGCTAGTGTTTAATGATTGCTTGATGTGTCTGTTGACAGGGGATGGTATCACATTCCATTGCAAAGCATGGAAAATTTGTGTTTGGGTTTACACTAGTGACTCTGTCGATTACCATGGATTTTAAAGCACATAAGTATGCCGTACGGTCGCCATTTTAAACCGGTCTGATAAGTGATGTTTGACAGGTTTCTGTATGTAAACATCTTGCCCATCAACTAGATGGACATGATGGACATGTCGGCGAGAGGATTTGTGATGAAGGTACAGTGTTAACCCGGCGGACAGATCTTGAACTTTTTCTGCCGGGAGATGCACAGCCAGTTGCGAAAAAGTTATCCGGTCAAGGAAATTTTGATTATCATAGAGAGAATGCTTTAAGAAATTCATGCAACTGTTCAGTGATTTACAGGTTTGCCAGTATGAATTTTGCTAATGCTCGTGCATCTGACTCGCAATCGCAGTGCAAAGCGTGCTTTGACCACGGCACCGGTGTCTCCTCACAGCACAGTCCCTCCATCACCCAACTGTGCTCCGTACAGTTCCCTCGCATTGTCTGCGTAGGTCATTGTACACGGTGTTAGTGGGCTGCGCTGTTTAAACAGACGACTTGCAACTCAACAAACGGGAACGATGAAGCAGCACAAACACAATTCATGGACGACTCTAGGGGGTAGCGTCAACACAGGTTTATCTCAATGACTAATAACACGCCTAGGGGTACCTGAAGAAACCCAGACACGTGGTGCGGTAGAGAAAACTTCCTTTCGAGGCCACAATCCTTGGATTTCTGAACTTTGATCGGGAAAAACTTGAAGCTTGAACAAAAGGAATGCTCGCAGAATGATCGGTGCAAGTCAATCACTGTAGTGCAAGCCATCCGGATGATAACTATATCAATATTTGGAGATTCAAATTGCCGTACCCGGATCTCTTTCCCCTTTCAATCAATACTTCAAATTCACATTGTGAAATTCATCTATCAGTTATGATTATGGAGAAAGCTGGATTAAAAGATGAGACTTTTCACATTGTAAGAAAATATGTTGAAAAATTTCGACTTTTTTATCGTCTACACACGAAACAAAATCAGCAGACTGTTCATTGCACTGTCCCGTTATCTAGTACAAGCGCCTCAAGCTTTTTGATGACTCTTACACAACAAAGCATTGTGCTGGACTCAGACTTACTACTACTATAGGGCACGGCTCAAGTTGAAGAAGAATATATTACGGCATCAATGAAATTTCTGCAGTCAGCAGTGCGCCCTCTATCCCTCCAAGGCGCGACTGTAATCGGGCCGATGAGTACAAAAGAACTGACCATTATCTCCTTAGGGGTGGTCAAATATCTGGAAAAGCGTGGTTTAAAAAATGCAGTAGAGAGCTTCCTATCTATTCTTGCAAAAACTGTAAAAAAGATGAAAGGTACATTCTTGAAAGATTTCTTTAGCGGGATCTCCCTGTACTGTTTTCCGGCAGTGCACAATTCTCACTAGGGATTAAAATAAATTTGACCACACTACTGGCCACAAGTGTTTCAACACGAAATTTCGATTTGAAAACATTTCACGAATAAATGATTAGGCTAACCAAAAAGAGTGTGTATTTTCCGAATAACATGTGAAAATTAACATCTTGTGTATAGGTTCTATGGCTTTCTTTTTTGGAGGAAAAAAATTTCAAAACAACAATAAAACTCCTTTACATTAGAAAAATTACCAATATTCAAAGAAATTTCACGCAAATTTTCGTTTTATTCCTTGTGTTGTTATTTCTTCCTTCTTAGTAAATTCTTTAAGTTAGTCTCATTTGTCATTTTTCATAATTATGGCATTTGCCATTATCAAATAACGATGCAAAAAGGTTCGACAGTTCAAAGATCAACAAGACGACTGTCAATTGTGGTCATCATTTGTGCATCTTTTGCCGGCCTGACCTGACAAAGACAGTGAACTTTGATCAGAGTGGTTTTTCACCCACATTTCTTCTTCTCAAGAGCCTTGTCATTTTCAAATCGGGGTGAGTGACCTTTACTGCTAGAAAAAAGTGTCTGATACAGACTTAAAAGTAAAACTAGGATATTTTTCACATTTCTTGAATGCTTTCCAATCGTTCTCTGCAACGATATTTGATGGAGGGCCTCAAATTTGAAACTTTGATATTTCAAACGTACAGAAACCAGAATCGCGGCATTTTTATTTTGTTGAGATGGGATCTAAAATATGCTCAACATGCTTGCAGTTCCATGGTAAACCCTGTTGCTGTGATAGAGAGTGCACCGTTAGCGGCGGTCTAACGTCTGATCACAATATCTCATCACAGATTTGAAGATGTGAATCTTCAACCCACACTGAATCATAATTAGTACGGTGTTTTCCGTTGAAACGAATGGTTTTCGCCGGATTGTCAATTTTATACAATTAGTTAGTCAAAATGCTGAGTCAAAAACAGTACCGACCCTGCTGCATGTTGGTCGTCGCTTTGCGATGTGCACGTGCTCGCCCAAACCTGTCTTCTTCGCACCTGGGTTTGCATAGCAATCTTACTACACACGCTCGACACCGTTACCTTAAACATGTCGTTCCGCTTTGAAGTAGGTGAACAAGAAAAGTATGTTTGTACAGCCAACATGTGGTCCGCAGATGGCAATTTTATGCGTGTTTGACCTATGAAAAGTACCGACGATTTGGCGATACTCCTCAAAAGTTGAAGTTAATCGTTTGTCTTTGACACATTGGATAGGAAAGCCATGCACACAGTTTCAGTCAAGTTGAGTCAAGTATATATGTTGGTTAAGCATTATGTGGTCCAACAATCAAGGGGATCTGTGGTAAAATATTCTGATGAGAAAAGTAAACCTGACAGTTATTTCATTCAAAAAACAGTAAAGCTTTTCGCTTTCAAATCTTACGAAACAGGGCGGGGATTCTTTTATTGCTGGTCGTCTTCCCAGTGTTCATCTTGTAACCATGGAAATTGTCGACAGCATCTGTTGTGCACAGAACACAAAGTAGTGTGTACATAATGTTACAGAATAGCAAATCAAAGAAATCCGCCAGCTTGGAAATATTTTGTCGCATTTTTGCCGAGCTTGATCTGAACAGGTATTTCGCAAGTGATTCCGAAGAATTTCTTGCATCTCAGCTTTTTAGATGTAGGCAGATTCTTTGCAGCTATCTTTTCTTCAGGAAAAGTTACATTTCTCGTGCCTGATACTACTTGCACAATACTTCAACATAGAAAGGTGGAGACATTTTATAAGGAATGGCTGATACAAGATTACAGCCAAAACATAATACTTCATTAAATATACTTGTGTTCGGTGACCGAGTATCCGCTGGAAATGAAACTTGAGACAGGTTTCCGTCGACTCGGAACGGGAGAACGCGGCAAGGCTGTATGACAAGAGGCATATACGGCAAAAGATAGAAACCCTATTCTACAGTCACCCTGACCAAACCGAGAAATACTAGCTAGCCTGCTTGCGATTATCAAGTTGTGTGGTCTTTGAATTCAGAGTTTCACAAGATTACTCAAAGCAGAGTCTACTTTGCTGTCTTTCACATCAGTTTTGGATCAACTTTCCCTCAGTTGCAATAAAAAATCGACTTTACAAATTTTCAATGAGAGTTTGCCTAAAATTTAAAGTGATTGCGTCGAAAAATTCAATTACCTTGAGTGCCACTTTTCAGTAAATGGAACGAACGAGAAAGTCGAACCTTTACGTACAGTGCGGTCTGGAATTTTTCGAGTAAGCGCAACAAACAACTGTTTACTGCCTGGAGCGAGTTGCTCAGTGCTCTAAACTCGATCACAAATGCTCGTTTACTTTTCTCTGTATTGCGTGAAATGCGTTAGGACATAGCTTCGTTTGTTGTTATTCTTGTGCACAAAAGCCACCATTCGATTAAAATCGAAATGTGTTGTCTTGAAGGCTCCTAAGGGACAAACAAAACTAGCTGACCACGCCAATGATAATGGATCTATGGTTTTCAGGTAGCCATGGTGACAGCTTAACAGTAGAGCACTTGTTGTCAGTTAGAAAGGAGATTGAACGGTCCTGCACATTATTATACCATGGGGATCAAGCACAACCCCGGCCTAAACAATGCCTATATAGGATATCGAGGCATCAAGATATCGACTGACCCTCTCCCCAGCCGCTGATGGCGCTGTCCCGTTTCGCTGTCAGAACACTTGAACATTGCCACCGCGATAGCAGGTTTCAGATATCATTTTCCATTATGGTCCAACATTTTGTCCATTTATGATACAGACAGGTACGGCAAGGGAACTACATACGGAGTTTTCGGTTCGCTTTTGTGTCTTTTTAAGAGATATGCGTGAAAAGCACTACAACAAGCTCTCTCATTGAAACTTCTGGAGTATTGGTATAGGCTAAGTTCCGAAAAAACGTATTTTCAAAAGATGAGAATGGCATAGAAGTATTTCGGATGACGTACACTTCAACTTCAATAAAGTACAAAGACGAAAACACTTCAGTTATTTGCTGTCAGAAATTCCGATCTACCTTCGTCTCGAAAGCTTGCTTCAAATATTTGTAGTCTCTGACGTCAGCAGCCTATGATAATGGAGTGAAATTGAAAGTACACACCGTTATGCAGAACATGTAACAACCACTCACAATACAATAGTATACAGCCGCCTAACCAGGAACCAGGGGGACAAATATCCAGAATCTCAAAATTTGTCAATACTCTTTTGGCGTACCACTTGTGGCGGCTCCATGTAAAGTTCTTAGAGTGAGAGAACTTTTCACCGTATTAGTTTTTCGAAAATTTGAAATTTATTTATTTATTTATATATTTTATTTTACTATTCATTTATTTCCCATAGAGTTACCACAGTGATGGCGACCATTCTGAATTTCAAATATCGGTACTAGTGACCCCAATAGCACGGTGACCCCAATTTTTATTCTTGATTTCGAAAGAGAATGGTTGAAAATTTGCCTGAGGAAAGTTTGAGTAAAAGTTTAAATCTTTTATCTTTGAGGCCCGTACTACCTTAACATATTGACAAGCACGTAGTGCACGTACTCTGTACGTGCGCGTGTGCTAACACGCACGGCGTTCTCAACGGTAAAATATACGACAAGCATATTCCTTGTCGTCGTCTGAGCGAGTTTAATGGGTTAACATTCTTTCACATTTTGAGATTTTTAGATATAACCGTGACATATTAGATGATACAGGCTTTAAATTACTTCATCGAACCATCAATCTACGGATCATTCAACGTAAACACAACTATTAACCTCTGTAACCCTATAAAACGTGGACATCCATGGTAGACCTCAGTGAGAAACCGGCATTCAATGACACTCTCCATGTTAACATATAATAAATATGAATGATTGTCAATAAAATACAGATATTATGCTTGATTATACTTTTAGAATTTACACTTGGACAAACTTAAACACGTCTATTAACCTTGGTGACCCTATAAAATCCTAACGCCTATGGTAGACCCCAGGAAACGAAGGCGGGCGTTCATTGACAACTTCCTTGCACACTTAATGTGGCATATGAATTATCGTCACTAAAAATTATCCTCCTTGCACTATTATTTTGAAGAAATTAAGAGTCGTTTAGAAATCTGACTCCCTTTCAAGTACTTGGCGACGTGAATAGTAATTACCCATTCTGAGGTCAAATACCTATTAAATACGTGATTAAAGAAACCGACAGTCGGCGTGGTGAACAGATCGTGGACCCTGAAGCGACGTACACTCGCTCTAAGCTCTGTGAGCAAACTGCCAATGAAATATCCTTTGATTTAAATTCGTTTTCTTTTCGTGACGACGTCTTTCCAGAGATTTCCAATCCGCTTGCCTTTTTTTCGAAGCGTCCAATGTACACGTGCTCATAGATATAGATACTCAAATACCAACCAAGAACATTCGATGTCTTTGACTAGCATTTTACCAAATAGAATCAAGAGCATTCTGTACGAAAATGATGTAAACTCTCTCTCTCTCTCTCTCTCTCTCTCTCTCTCTCTCTCTCTCTCTCTCTCTCTCTCTCTCATAACATCGTCAGAAAAGAAATTCAAAATACGAAGCTCAGACTAAAGCATTTTCAACAACTTACAAAGAGTTTAGGCCAAATTGAGTCACATGACACGCCACACACTGTTCAAAACCATTTTATTCGATAAGAGTATGTTAGAGTTATGGCCTGCAATGACTTCGAAAAATTACAAAATCTATATATTTTGAAAAGCTTGAGTAATTTCCAAAAAATATATCCTTTAATCCAATGTCTCTTTGGTGTGTAAGTTCGGCTATTCTTGTCTATTGACCGTAAAATAATATTCGCGACTGGAAGATTTCTCTAGTTGACTCTACTGGTTGAGTAACTCAAAAAAACCCTTAAGTATTTGTATAAAGAACTGTATTCATTTCATTCATTCCGTCTTATTTTATCCCTGCTCGCGAGATTAGAAAATGTCAATTTTCAAAACAAAATATTTTCCTTAAAAAGTTTAGATCCTAATCTACTTCGTATTATATGACGAGAACATCTAGACAGCTATTTTCTATTTTTAGAAAAATACATAGAGTCCATTACAGTATCACCGAGTCTACACAAGAACAGATGAGTTAAATATCCAAACATATTCATTCCGGAACAATCATATTTATTTGCTGTCATTTTAAGGTAGAGTATTTAACAAATTATATAAATATGGATTTTTTATTAGTTGTTTTATGAAAATCACAGATCGAACCCAAGGTTTTCGAAAGCTAGCCGTTGATGATCTTGATTTCTGGGAATGGAGTCAAAGTCAAAGCGTTGATCTTGTGTCCGTTCGATCAAGATCTTGGCCAGCGCACGTCTAATCACGGGCAGTAGGACTTTAGCCAATGCTTCAGATTCTGAGCTCGAACTCTCGCTTGGATCTGAAAGGCAAATTAAGCAGGTGTCAACAGGTCAATATTTAAATTATTGGTACAAAACGCAAAATTCCCCACCCCTTTGGCGATTGACTACTGAGAGGTGGGTGGGCATCACTGAATATAACGCCTTTCAGTGAAACATAAATCTTACAGTAAATATTCCATCAATTATAGCGCCATAGGCGATGACACAAGTCTGCCGTTTGACTTCCATCGCTTTAAATAAAATCTAGTGTCCAATGAAAATTTATTAACCTTTGGTAGAACTCATTCCCACTTGAGGCAGCACAGAATCTACTGATTTGAATAAACACTGATCAATAAGTTTCATACATTCATAAATAGTAAATGTAACTGCGAGTCATCTATTCTAGTCGCAAAAGGGTATGCAAAGTATAGACACATCGCCTCAGTTTATCAACAGTGATCTGTGGTTTGTCAGCGACTGAATTTAACACTTTAGTTTGCAGAATCTGTGTTCGGTTTTATTATATCTCTTTCCCAGTCCGGGTAGGGTAACTGCACCCCTTTGTGTCTTGGTTTTGTGTTTATTTGTCATTTGTGTTTATTTGTCCGATAAGCTCTGTCTTCGGCCTATCTGACTCTCTCTCTCTCTCTCTCTCTCTCTCTCTCTCTCTCTCTCTCTCTCTCTCTCTCTCTCTCTGTTTCTGTCTGTCAATTTGTGTGTGTGCATGCAATGCATGTTTAGTACAAGAAATGGAAAGTTCAAGGAAAAAGTCTGTGTTCCCATGGCGCCAGAGAGCGTACTAAAGCACACTTTTGTGCGTGTGTTCTTCCGCCTTTTCCCGCTAAAATAAGATATTCCAGGGTTATTTTCTTGATCAATCATTCTCTTTAATAGCCTATAATGTTAATTTTCAATGACACCTGACAATATGGTCTCCACACGTCAAAGATTATTCACACAAGCGATTTTCTTCTATCCCTCTCTATCTTACACGCCATCCAAATCGGAAAATACAGCAGGATGTGTTACCAAGGCAACAGGTGAGGTATGACTTTATTCCACAGATCAGGGAATTCTACTGAATTCTACGAGGATGTCGATGATAAGCCTTTTTTTCTCCGTGTCTCGTGGTTTAATAGTTTATGTTCAATCTTCATTCAGTCTGTCTTTTGTTCCGATGACCTTGCAATGTTTTTATGTTTTCTTTCTTTCTTCCTTTTTGGATTTCGTGAAATACTCCAAACAGCGCAGTGAGGAAATCATTACACACGCATCAAGTTGGACCAGCAAATCAGAACTGATTCCATGAGTAACTTGATTGTATTTCTAGGAGACGACGAAACGTAGCAAATGCTATTACAACGGTTAAGAACGAACGAACAAAGATCGAAATCTTACAAATCTCGTGTTATTGGTGTCTATCTTTTACAAATCTCTCAGCCACCCCATATTTCTCTTTGCTGTTTTGGGGCGTAACTGAAATTTAAAATGTTCACTGTCTCGGTTTTTTTAAAACCGACACCTAAGTTGCTTCATAGTTATACATCAGAGCGTGGCGGTCTCTTTTAATTTCAAACACCTCAGCTCTGCGATGAGGTTGTAACTTACAAACATCTGCGGTGAAGCAAACTTTGGCTAGACGATGATATCAAACGTTTCAAGGTTTCACAAAGCGAAATAAGGTTCTTCAACCTTTGTGTTGTGAAAGGTTATTTAGTAAATGCATGCTGCATCAAGCCCTCAAACACTGCATCATTTTGACAATAACTGCAACACATAGCCATTATTTTTTGAATGGAAAACTATGGAAATGCTTATTCTGTAGTGGCGAAATATGTTCGGCGTATTCTCAGTTCGCAGATTCAACATCCGGCACACACCTCTACGAATAATGAGACTACATATTGAGGGAATTCTACAGTTACTGTATTCGTTCCCTCCCAAGTTTAGGCCTCGGATACGACAACTGTACGTGAAATTCAATTTTGCCGAGATACCAACATACCAAATAGGAAGTTTCCAAGCTTAATGTTAATGCCAAGGTTAACAGTCACATCAAGGAGCGGACTTCCTCAAGTTCAATAAAACTAATTATCAGTTTTCTTATTGTATTTCAACCACTTGTCACATTGGGCTGTTAAATACCGTTGAAATTTTCTGTTCGAACTGTAAAGGTACACTTTTCCATTTTCAAAAATAAGACCATACGATCTCCGCTAGTTTAAAAATAAGTTCACAATAGCTTTAGACTATAACGAAGCTTTGTCAGATTTTTATTCCAAATGTGCACTATGTCTCCCATGCATGTATTCTGCTGTTATTGTGGTTATAAAAGCAAGTTAAGTGTTACAAAAAACGAAATGGACAGGAAGTCTGAGATTTTACAGCTGCCTTCCCGTATCTAAGCTTTAATGTTATGTATCATCGCAGAAACTAAATGCGAAACCTGTCATGGTAATTTACAAGTGAATTGGCTTCTTGCATATTTGTTAAACTTAAGACCCTAAAAGTAACGCCAAATATCCATCCTAATTATGCAATCGTAATTTCTCGACATGCAATTTCTGTTCGTGTAGAGTCATGTTCAAAATAACAATCATGGCAAAGACCATGTTATTCAAAGTCCCGCGTAAGACAATGGTATTTGTCGTTCTTTCACAGAAATGATCTGCTTTCTGTCTCGATTTGATTCAATGATTTGTTCAGCATAACAATGTAAAAGTATATACCTCTGTACATAAGATTACAGCAAACACAATGGACCTACGTTTCTTTCTTGCCATTTCACGTGCCTCTCTCTCTCTCTCTCTCTCTCTCTCTCTCTCTCTCTCTCTCTCTCTCTCTCTCTCTCTCTCTCTCTCTCCACGTCAAATTGATGTCACAAATGATCTACCGACAGATAAAGATGCTGCATCTACCAATGTATCTACCTCTCGATCAAAACGTGTTGCCGTCCTATCTGTGTTCGACTCCATGGCTTGTTTGAAACTCAACTTAGTTTAGAAATGAAGCACTCGTGTCAAGGTTGATCTGGCTGTGTTACCGTGGATAATATCCATCAGAAACATTTTGTGTCAACGGATATATGATCTTTCATTTTACATACACACGGTGAGTTTACGTCAACTCGTAACGTCTTTCTCTATCACATACCCAGAGGGTTCGTAATTCTATGTAATTTGACTGACTTTGATTTTTATCTTGTCTCCGAGGCAAAATTTCCGGCCGTTTGATAGTTTAAATGGCTGAATAAGCTCGTTGTTGAACATTACATTGTGTGGAAATGAAATGTTACAGTCGGTTTAAGCGCTTTAAAGTCGTTGTAACTGCATTAGTTAGCATTCCTATAGCAACATGACGACGTCAGGACGCTAAGGGCTTTATGTCATTTCCTTATTGGGTGGACACTAGTGACCTATCAAAGAAACCGTGTTACTTCTATCGCGCTTCGAATTGTGAGAACTGGATACCTTAGTGCGCATGCGCAACATCGTTCGTGAGCATCTGTTCAAGTTTTGATATTTGTGACCGATGAATGTCTACCACTTCGAGTCAAAATAACCATTTAACTGATATTCAAATCGTCTTTCCGGGCTTAATATTTGTAAGTTTTCGAATTTTTCGATTTACTTACACAAAGGAATCGGTCCCGCAGTTCAAAGGAAGCTGTCATGTTATCTTACTTAATAGTTGAAATCGATGATGATATAAAAATACAAAAAGCATTTCAAAATGAATTATATTGGTAAGTAGACCCAACTTTTCTATTCGGGAAATATGTATGAAACACGCATATTGAAATTTCCATCACAGGAAACGTGAGAGTCTTTCGAGGTGACAAATTAGGAAAGCTTTAATGTTCAAGTTAGTGAGTTGCATGAGGATGTAATTTTACCCTAGGTAGAACGACTTTCGACGTTTCATAACCAGGGGGCTGTAAAGCGCGTTGCATGTGACACTGATGAACTATGTAATCATGAAGAGAGTGCCTTATTAGAAATTGTTCCTCCAATATTTTCAGGCATGATTTCACAAGGTTGGTCATTTAAATATTGAACCAATTGTACCAACAGTTGCCCGATGACATTTGCATTGTGTCTGAAGTGCTTAAGGGATTTTCAACATTCGCTTCTCTTTCTAATAGTGTTGATTTTTCTGCAGGTGATTGTGTTTTCTGTTATGGAGTAAAGAAAGGGGTTCTTATGTGAGTAGGTCAAAATAAGACTTTTTGGGAGTAGTCTTAATTTGTTGCCTGAAGCATTTTGGGGGGAAAATAAAACATCTAACTAAAACTTTAATGATCAAAAGGCATAAAATCAGCTAAAATTGACATTGTAATCATAAATATAATAAGATCGTTAATGGCTTCACTTTTGCTGATTCTAATTGACCTTATGATGATCGAATGTCACGGCACTTTGTAACGCTATTTTACAGACTCACAAAAACCATTAATCAATGTTTGAAATCCTTTGTGCACCTCGCAATGTTGACTTCGTGCGTTGCAAGTCGTATGCACGGTTCACATGGTTCAGTTTGTTGGCGCATGGGTACAGAAGCGACATCATCATAATATATTTATCAAACAAAGCTGTGCAAAAATCGCGCTATTTCTCTGGACGTTTGGTACTATCAACGCAAAGTCGTTGTGCAGTCGTTTCCGGTGACAGCTGATAAACATTCAGGGAACAAACTGACAGTTTGAATTTCATCGATTTGTATCGTTTGCTAATGACAATAAGCCATGCTATATTGTGTCGCATCATGAACTATGCTTAAAGAATGATTGGCAGATATATCTTTAAAGTCACAATGAAGCAAAGAAAGCAATGTCATGATTTTGGCGTCTAACTGAAATACAATTTAGCTAATGTGCTGATGGCTGTTCTGACAGAAAAATAACGAACCTGAATGCAATATACAGCTAGGGTTCTGTGACTTCGGGTTCTGCCAAAACGATTGACAGCGGACACTCGCTTCACCTCTCTCCCATTACACCTACAACTTGAAGTAACTGTCATTTTTGACATTTTAAGAGTCCTCTTCCGCGAACCTACTATATTTTCTCAGCGTACATCCTAAATAAAGTTTAAAAACCCGGCCTTGGCTTGTCAATACAGTTATGTGTGTGATGCATCTTTATTGTTGGGAATAAAATCCCAATCCGAACCGAAATTCAATCAAAAAAAATTATAACGTATATTCATGCAGATTATGAACATTTCTAAGTTCTATGGGGAGAATATCAAGAAACTGTAGATGACACAAATATATTGGAAAATAATCCATCATTATTAAGTTACTATGATTTCCATGTCATGTCCCGAGCGAGAGAACAAATTACAGTGGTAGAGACAGGATATGTCAAAGACGTCAATTTTTGTCAGAAATATATTACGGACGGAGTAACGGGACGACAGGGTTATTGAGTCTAACTCAATCAAGGATGTTGTCTTCATCCTGCCAAGCCTGGATGCCTGTCAGAACGTAGTTCATGCCCCGGGTCACACGCGATTACGCGTATAACTTATTGAAATTATCTGATACATGGCGGGTCTATGACCTGTTTGGTATAACCGTGGACGCTAATAAAATGTTATTAGTGTCATATCATTTCTTTTGTGAATTTACTATACGGTTTCAGAACGCTGTTAAACTCAAGTGACAGGAAGCGTGATCATATAAAAAGTAAGCTTTTATATACAGGTGTATCTTGTCCTCCGGCTTTGTACATCTTAAAACTTCGAAAGGAGAACTTCAGTACATATTGAAGACAATCGACAGACATATCCAACGTAACTGTACTTCGGATTGGTGATTCTATTTTTTCATACTTTGGACGCATGCGTGCGACATTCATAAAATCTGAAATATGCTTCTCTGATTCTGAGCTTACTGCCGATTTCGTTCAACAACATCTGTCTATTTGTGAGCGTAATTTATGGTCAACGAAGTGCGAAGACAAGTACAAGCATAGGGTGAAAATGTAGTGAAAGTTTAAATTCGGAAAAAATTAAACTATTACGCAATTGCGCCAAACATCGCACATCTGAGGAAACCATGAGGGCATGGTCAAAACAAGGAAATAATGTCAAGGCACGAATAGAAAATGTTAGAGTGATGATGAAATATGATTAATGTTTAAATGATAAAAAATCAGAATAAGATGGTCATATGTCACTGAAATATGGGAAGGAATTATCAAAATATTTAATTTACACTTAATCCTGATTAATAGAAAGCAAATACATAAATATTTTCAATTGTAAAAATGCAAAAAAATGAAAGGAAATGTAAGCCTTGATTAGTCATTATATAGTAATAAAACGTTCTGTTTTGGCAGTGATCTCACCCCAAAGTTTTAGGTATAGAATTTCGACGCCATTAACACTACAGGCATTGACCAGGTCCGAGTCAAATGTATTGAGATTATTCGAATACTTAGATAAAACTGGTTCATCGGCATTTTAAGGGTTTGAAATCTTGACGGCTAAGCAGAATATTCTGTTCAGCTGGCACTCTTGAAAGTGACAAATTTATCCCAGCAACTGATTTACTCGATACGGACTCATCCTCGCTGGCAGTTCGTGGTACAAGTGCCCAATCTCCACACAGAGATTGAAGCAGTGGGCAGCAGTGCGGAGTAGATAATTCTACTGCTGAGACTCCCTAGCTAGGTTATAATTATCCACGCCGCACAACAATCGCTGTACGGAGATTGACTAGTGCCGTCTGATTTAGTGAAAGACGCACAGTGCCGCAGTCACATTTTGTCGGTCACTACCCAATCACAGTCGATCAAGCTATACCGAGAACTATATATATTTATCTTCGGGCATCATTACACCGATAACGATCGAAGGCGTGAAAACGCTTTGCTGAAGAAAAAAATTGCGTTTCTTCTTTACTTTAGAATGCGACTGACAGATATTTTGATTCTCAAATTTTCACATTCTTTTCTGATCTAACAATTGTGGGGGCTCATTTTGAAGCTCTTCGAGTGGAAGCGTTTTTAATTTTCCCCATAGACTTCGCACATGGATGGTGGCCATTTTGAATTTCAAATATCGGTATATATTGGGTAATTTGCTTCTCGAATTCAAAACTTTGCACGCTGAGCCCTGATGGTTATTCTTGATCTGATAAGAGAATGGTTGTAAGTTTCATTAAGAAAACTCCTCCCAAAGTTTAAAACTTTGACTTTCGAGGTGCGTACTACCTTAACGTCAGAACACTAACCTAACTTTCTAGGGAAGTGCTACAATGTTATATCTGCAGTGCCGCGTCCCACATCCGCTGATATTAAAGGTATACAGTCACCTGTAATCTAAATATGCCCATATATGGTCAAAGGGGCGTTCCTTGGTATTCAAAATGCCCATGTGAGGGCGGTGTTTTTAAAAAGCGGCCACCCGCTTAATCTATGATTGGTTAGATTTTCTCTTTCCTTGGTAACTGTGGCAAAATTGGAACAGGTGACTTTATACCTTTAATTTCTTTCATATGTGGTAAAGTCATTACTGAACATTTCCCAGAGTACACCGCAATTAATCGAGATCTCTGAAATTACGATGTTTTCGTAAACTTTCCGGAAACTAATTATCAAGCAAAGAAATTTACTTTTGTATGATGCAAATGACTTTAATGCTAGTTCTCTAGGCTTTTGGTATGTTTAATTTCAAAGGGAAATAATACTAGGCCGACGTCATTCAAATGTTAATCCACCTGAAGTTGAGAATGATCGAATCGATATTGAATTTCCATTCGCAGGGATGTAAATAGAATGGTCGGGCTAATTTGTAATAAAATGAGTGGATTATGACAGGAGAAATGCTCGGATTAAACCATATTTATACAACAGCCGTCGACATGGAAACAGAATGCACTTTGATGTATTGTGTATCGTCTGGTAAGAAGATAAAAATCATACCATGGGAACGTTTTCCAGGTCGCTTTCCGCACCACTTGGCCCAGTAGTCGAGGCAAGGTAGACCCATTTCGGCTTGAACAGATGCCGCAGTGACGACCATACAGAGAAGCAATATGGCGACCGTTGATCTTCTGTGCATAGTGAAACACTTCTGGATATCTTAAGTTGAAAGACAAATTCAGAAAACTCCCTAGTAGGAAATAATACAAGGGCATATTAGAGCGCATATATTTTGTTATTTGTTAAGGAATTCAATCCTTGGGAACAACTGGAATATAAATGATTTCAAGATATAGAAAACGTCCTAATATGCACAGACATTGTTCGATTCGCAAATAAAATGACCGAGTGACGAACGCTTGTATAAATATTCATAACAGTTGATCACTAAATGACTTTAATAGTTCAAACCAAGTTAGATATTTTAGACTCGAAAGTAACAACGCTTTCCAGCTAAAATGTCACTACTAACGTACTAAATAAAGGAAGATTCTCCTTGCGGGAACAATCACTCCTCACTAGACACACAATGCTACATTTGAAAAGTTAAGTCAAAAGGCTGCTTAAGTCGACTTGAGTCAAAAACCGACAGTGAAATAGGAAAGAGCATTTTTTAAAAGTTACTGGAAGTATGGTCAAGTTTTTTTGGAATCCGTCAGCATCCGGAAATATCAGGCTAATAGAGCTGGGATATATTGAATTATACTAGAAAAGATGAGAATAAGGGATTCTTGCAATGTTTGTTAAATTTTAAGTCTGCCAAACGTTATATTCGAGAGAAATTAACTCCATTCAAGTAACATTACTCTTAAAAGCCTTTGTCTCAAATATGTACCGCTACACAGACGAAACTGCCGGAGCACTCACCTGACCTTCTCGCCAAACTGGACAACGCGAAAATGTTGCAATTGGACCTCCTGTCAACTTCCGTGGCTCAGTTGCTACAAGTCGCCGTATTTTCTCCTGTAACGACTTCTGCAGAGTTGTCGGTTCTTATAATGTTGTAGCATTTTGCGTGGTATCGGCGTGGGCTGCCAAAGTGGGCAAGGCGACGTCTCCGTCACGTGACCACCCGCTTTTTGCGGCTTCTGTGATTGGTTCAAAGAACCTATGCAATCATTCACTGTCCCTCGGTCTTTTAAAAGTTTATTTGTTTAATGTCACTCTAAAGTACAAGAAATTATTTTAAAAGCCTTTTCACTTTTGGTCGTTTGTCGTTGTCGACTTGATGTCTGACAGGTGTCATTGGTTTTAATATTTTTCGCAACTGTCATCAATTGGTTTGTTTATTTTGGCCTGTTTAGGTTTTTAATGTTTTTGCATTTCCTTTGAAATTCTCTTATATCTTGTTGTATTTATTCGTTGTTACACTATGTACTATTCATTGTCTTTTGCGGGTTTTTTAATCGATTCTCCCCGGAAATGTGTCTTTTTAACCGAGGGGGGGCAGATCAGTAGAGAAAACAGCAAATAAATGAAGAAATAAACCCCTTGTGCCAAAACGGAAAAAATATTAAATTTTAAGTTGAATTGCAACTGAGCGCAGACTCCGATATCTGTGCATCTGTAATCATTGATTAGATTTAGAAAATACTGTACTTAAATAGTCATTATAGTAATTGGGAGATGATCAGAAATTTCATCTGCAAATCTAAAAAGTAAAGAGTCGATCGATTTGCGACCGGAATTTTTACGTGATTTAAATCTAGGAAACACTTTCTCGATGGTAACCAAGAAAATTAAAAGGTCACTTCATCGCTGACTCTACCTAATATACTTGATATTTAGGTGATGTAAATGTGTTTGCGCTGACACATTTCGTTCAACGATATATTAATCGGATAAAGATTTGCACAAATCATGCTTTGTACACGTATCCTTGATAACAGATCGATCAAATTAAACTCATATCGCTGACCATTTTCAAGTCGTCTATGTAGTTGTTTAAACCATAAATTCATAAGATGAATGGTAAACGATACAACACTACAACAAGCACAAACAACGCTAAGTTTTAGGTATCAATGTTTTTCTAACTGTGTAGTTATGTTTTGTAACGAAACCAGGAATTTCAAACTCAGCTTGGTGAATATTTCGGTAAAATACTCTCATATTATAGTCAGTATAAACGTGAAATCTCATCTCAGTGGTGTTAGACTGCCTTACGTTATAACCTATTCATTATCTCCGCTAGGCTAACACTATGTGACAATAATGTTAGTGCGTAATTACAGCAGCAAATATGATTTCTCGCATGTGGCAAATATTAATAGGGAAATAAAACGCGGGGTTCATACAACGTAATTGATATTTCTAGCAAACCCATCTTAACGGATTAGTAATCCGATTTTAGTTCTCTTCCTCCCAGGCTTTGGCGTCTCTAAGGCGGAATTTCAAGCAGAAGCCGGCTTTCCGATTGTTCGACGCGTCGGGAGGCGTTCCGAGGCACGGAAACGCACATAGCAACTTGCAGGGAGACGTATTATCGTCAATGTATGCAAGGCCATGCGTGCATTGATACATTAAACGTGAACACAAGGGGCGAAACTCTTGACGCGATAAGTTGTCAAGTTTAGTACTATTGACAGAATTCAATGAACTTTGCCAGCGTAATATTTGCCCCGACAGAGTCAAGTTGTAGATGAAATATGTTTTTGATGGGCACCTTGTATTTTTGTGACAAAGACGAATTTTACACATTCTGTGTGGACATTTAATCATACCCTGAC
This sequence comes from Ptychodera flava, assembly GCF_041260155.1. Lineage (NCBI taxonomy): Eukaryota > Metazoa > Hemichordata > Enteropneusta > Ptychoderidae > Ptychodera > Ptychodera flava. The sequence goes on along the minus strand of NC_091945.1, from coordinate 9,632,604 downwards.
ACAAAAAGACCACGATTTTCTAAAGACGAAATGTTGTTGACATACTGTTTCTGACAGGAATAGAAATAAATAACTTCACCCTATATTTCAGGGTCGCCTTTTTTGCAGAAAAAGTGACAACCACGACTTGCAAATGATCACCATCAATAATTTAAGAGTTGAGAATGATCGATATTTTTACAAGAGGTCGCTTTTGAATTTTCTCGGGCAATGAAGGATGCGAGACATTTTCGACACTTAATTTATATGCAAATATCTACTGTATCACGATACAATTGACAAAGTTACTTACTTTGTCAACACACAGAATTTTACGCTTTTATGAATCTTCACGGGCCATCCCTCTACAATAGATCCAATGACGCATTCTTTGAGGAAGTTCAATGAAATCAACGCACAAAATTATCTTACGATATGAATAGGATCAAATTCACAGTTGTAGTACGATATTGTGTCTCTCCATTGTGTATGACTCTGTCTCTCCGTTTCTCTCCCTCTGCCTGTTCCCCCCCTCTCTCTCTCTCTCTCTCTCTCTCTCTCTCTCTCTCCCACGTTTCTCGCACAACATAAAAACGAATGACGTGGAACTGAGCAACTTCGGCCAGTGTAACGTCACTTCATTTTAATATCTACGTCACAATCGTCACAATCAAAATGTCACCCGTGAGCGTGTCACTGAATAACTGCACGGCAAATCAATCATTTTTTGCCTAGTTTGATTCGAAGTGACGTAGTTTAAGGTATTTATGAATTTTTTTTGGTGTTTTAAAATCTATAAACTTCGTTTTGATGTATTTGATTACTCCCTCGCGCTCCAACATTTATCGTTTGACAGCTGACCAAATCGCCGATCACTTTACTTACACAATTTGTATTCCCTCTTACGCAGAAGCAATGGCGTCTTCGTATTGTGATTATAGTGCAAGTTTTGAAATATTCGAGCTTACAGTGTTTCGTTTCGTCAGTTCCTATTCTTAGACTTTAAGTCCTTCCTTTCTCCGGTCATCTTGGTTTCATTCATTTGTTTATTTGATTTCTCAGTCAAGTGATTTTACCCTGAATTGCTCTGTAGGGAAAATCGCTGAAACTTTTAACCCTATTTTCATAATGTTTTGTTCTCTGAAACATGCACATATTTGTATTGTTCTCCGGAGCGTGTGTACAATACAGAGTACTATACTAGGCTCGCCATCGTGTACAATGTGCATCATTATTGTCGTACCGACTGTGTTTACGAGTACAACACTAGTTATTCGGACACTATTTTGGGTGTAAAACAAAAAAATTACGACCCAGTTTTCTCAGAACAGAACTACTGAAAAATATATCAAAAGTTGAAGATAATATAGCCTAACATCTAATCTGTTGTAAAGTTGTACATGTATATTTACCAATATTTTGGGGACAAGAAGGCTTGTTTTTATTGTTAAAAAACCTGTTACTTTGTTCTGTCCTCATAACTATTGTACACTTGTTCGTTCTAACAGCCGTATCACTCAATAAGAATTCCTCTTCTACGAGGGTCTAAGTCAGAACAAACAGTTTTTTATTTATTTTTGTGACAGGCATTTAATTTGAACACCTCAGTATTTGCTCAAATGATAACCGGAAATTGATTTCCTGTCATAATTCTAGAATTTACGAGTTTCCCGCAAAATTTACATTTCACGATATTTCTATTGATAGGATAGTGATATTACTTTCACCAACGTCATTTTTATCTTTAAGGCAGTAAGTACCTCGAAATCGAAAGACTATAACTTGTGTTCAAACTTTCCGTAATGAAGCTTTAAACCATTCCCTTTCGAGATCAAGAATGAAATCCAGGGGTCGCCGTACACAATTTTGTACCGGAGAAACTAATTACCAGATATTTACCGACACTTTAAATTCAAAATGGCCGCCGTCCCTGTGTTAACTCTGTGTATAAAATTTTCGGTTTTCACAAAAATGAGCCGGTGAAGACCTTCTTAGCCCCCAGAAATATATTAGATTAAAAACATCTTGTAAAAGTGTTAGAGCCCGAATATCTGTCCCCGAGACGCGCATTCTACCTTAAACGCCGATAACTTGGCTGAAAGTTGAAAGAGTGATCACTTTTTAAAGTAAAATGCGCCTTGAGAACAGATATTCGGACTCTCAAACTTTCAAATACATTTTTGGTCTACCACTACTGGGGGCTCATTTCGAATTTTCTTTGGGGAAGTTTTGGCAAAAGTTCAAGACTTTCAATTTCGAGACGCCAACTAAAGTTGTAACCTTTTTGTATGTAAATATATTTTGATCAAAGTTCCACATGTGCGCTTAGTACACACAATTTACTTTGGAACTGCGTATGAAGTGGCATCAACAATGATATTTGGCTCGTGTATTGAACTCGCTTGATGGCGTTTGGTTTGCCTCCTTCCTCATTTCCTTGTCATGTCCGTACTTAATTCGCTTCAGTTTTAAGACTCCATCTGTAGTATTTCTGTTTTCTGCACAAATTCTGGCAATTCTGACCAGTTCATTGACGATCACAGAGGTCGACCATTGAACCTTTGAGTACTTCTAATGTGTTTTAACTATGAATCTGCTTGATCAGAACGTTAAAGCTTCACGATCTATAAATTTTGGTTTATTTATTTATTTATTTATTTATTTATTTATTTATTTATTTGTTAAAATCAAATGGAAATAGCCAGTGTTTAACTTATCATCAGAGTCTGTATGTGTATAATGTCCAACACTGGCAAATATATTCTAGTCCGGAGTAGAATTCATCAGTCAATGACAACTTTGCATAAAAAACAAAAAACAAAATAAAGTAGAAATTGTAAAATATTACAGCTATTGTGCCTTTAAGAAAGACGATCTGTGTAGGTCTTTATGCTGTTCTCACGTAATTTTAAATTTTTCCTTCCTATTTTCCAGAGAATGTGTTTTGCACCGTCTTTTATGAAGAATGTTCTCCTTGTATTGTCTATTTATCTTTCTTCATAAGCACATTTGACTGTTTGACGTTGGTTTGTACGTCTGGGATGAAATGTATCCTACACGCACGACTGAAATTTGAACAAAGCTACTGGGGGTTTATTCAATTTAAAAACCACAAACTTTCATAAATATTAATAAGCCTAGCAACCCTTGTCGCGGATTATGAGCTTACCAATATATTTTTGGCCAACGTCTTCAGCACGTGGTTTTCATGACAGGTTTATCCTGTCTTATTTTGGTCTAATCTGAAATGTTCACCAGAGACAGTAGATGTTGGGTTCATCCTGCAGCTAGTCTTGGCCGATAACGTCTGAATTTCGATGTTTTATAGAAGCACAGTAATCTCAGCCACATTCAAATGCGTACGATAGGATATAATTCACAAAAGAACGTTAGAAATGCTGCCGTCACAATATATTGCTGAGCCGGAGGCAACAAATGTGAAAGACGCCGACGTTCTTGCCATGACGCGTACGATGCCCTTTTTGCTATCATATATGCGACTTGATATATTGCTCACCGACCATCGTGGAATAATAGTTCTGTATTAGTGGTGAAAATGGCCCTAAGAATATTTTGGCTTTATTTATCGTTGGTGTCAATAATACCCGAGCATTCTCGTGTGTCAATCCCTTACATCACATACTCCGAGTTCACTAAATTATCAACTTGACTACCTGATCACTGCTGCGCTTCTGTCAGTATTGTATAAGTGTACTGACATTGTAATTTCGTCTGTGGTCGAGAAGGTGACCGGACGATAAGATCCTAATCCTGTAATTTCTCTCCGGTAATTTGATGAGTGGTTGTGACTTGCTGTGTCAGGAAATGCCCCTTTAAATTGATCTTCAAGGTTGTAAGCTTTGGAGACAACTTCATTAGCGTCAATTTTTCCTCATACGAAAATAGAAATAAAATGATGAAGGTATTTCCGGATCTATAAAATATCTAGTCTATAGAATTTTGGTCAGTAATATATCGGTTATTGTAATCCTAAGCGGTACAAGACGGCTAACTGGGCTGCAGAAGTGTATGTGTATGTTTTTGTCATGATTTCTTTCACCATAACTAAAGTACATTCCATTCACTAGTACTGTTTGACTAAGACTAGTACCTATGACCTGAACGGAGAATATTCACTTATCATAAACACATTAGTTGATGCAGCGCGCTAAGGTTTGAACAGGGAGAAGCATATTATATTAATTTTTTGACAGCCTTGCTTGCAGATATACCGGCATGATAACTGACTATAGCATTACTTTTTGAAACTTTTACGTGACCTGGCGTAATATTGTTTCACTTTAGTGCACCCGAGAAAGAGTCTGCACAAGTAAATAAATTAAATTATTCATTATGCTTCTCTGTTTGCACGAAGAGAAACTAATACAAAATTCTGAAATTGAACTTCACTGGTAAAGATGAAATAATAAAAGTATAACAGTTTTTACGAGCTTATAAGAGTAATATTATGGTTTTATGTTTCAAGAGAACGTCATCTGTGATATTTGAGGTAAATTTTGACGATAAATTCGTGATATTCTATCCGCAAAATTTCTCCAATACATGAAGCTTGCCAATTAAAATGCGATTCTGGTAAGGTTAATGCCTTTCACTGATTACCAAACTGGAAAGAAAAAGTTATAGTCATCGTCAAGGGAAGTGTTTATTGTATGCCTTCAAGATGCAACAGCTAGCTTACTAGAGGTAGTACGTAATATTTGTTATTTCATGCACAGGCCGGTGCTAATAATGAATCGCGAAGCTGGACTCTCTTCCAAGTCAACGCTCACTCTGAATTGTTCCAGTCCTTGTGAACGGTTGATAGAAAAATCTGACACTCTTTGCAACAAAATGATGATATGTCAGACTAGTTGTTTGTTCGTCCGCAGGTCTGTTTTCCCATGTTTGCTTGTATCTTTCCATCCGTCTGTCTGTTTGTCTGTCTCTCTCAGTTTCTTTCGGACCATGTAATTGTTGGCATCTATATCGTTCGTTCGTTCATAATATTGTTCTGCAGAACATAAAGTTGTGATCATATAGATTTAAATTAATCATTCTGTAAGAATACCTGATTTCCAACTCACTGAGACATTCGGTATCCAGGACGTTCTAGCTTTTCACTGAAGCATCACACCGTAACGGGTGGCTATGCGTTAACCCGCAGCGTATCGCTTGCACTTGTACTTTCGCGATTAGGAAATATCTTTATCTTTGAACAGCACGTGAATTATAATCATTTGAATTATTTGGTGAAAGGGCATTAACTTATTGCAATGGAAGCAAGGAGCATAGTGGTAATCTATGAGTGTTTCAACATCACGAAGCAGTTTTGTTATTAGAGACAAATATTTATTAATGTTTTATGTTGCTGTGGTTATTAGAAGTCTTTTTTGAAATTTAACAACATTCCAAGAGCTTAGCGATAACTATGCATGATTTATACTTGATGTACGCACAGAATTACATGAATCTAACTCAGAGTTCACGCAATCAAACGATTGTGCATAAATATTAATGTAACGGCCATCTCCTGTTATCCGATTTAAACGACTTTACGTGAAGAAAATATGTTACTGTTTCGTGAGTGCGATAGAGGATTTGGGGTTTTTCAAGAGAATGAACGCTACATGAGAATTTTCTTGAATAATCACTTGATTGATTGGCACAAAATACGTTGTCATGAGGGCACAGCTGAATCATTTTCCATGGTAACTGATTCAGATGACGCTTAGCTTTTACTTTTTGGTATTTTTATCTTTTTTTATTTTTGACTCATTGTATTCGTTTTGCTTTTGTACCTTGAGATTCATAATGGAAGGCTATACAAATCACCGTTACCTGTGTGACAGCAGGTTTGTTTGCTCGAAGGTCTAATGCTTCATCTTTTACGTGGTCTAGACGAAGCACATGCGCAGATGGCCCTTTCAAAACTTACTAAATAAATAGTTTTTGCACGGAAATTCATCTGTGTTGGTTGCTGATTACTGTCAGGTTATTAGCTTATTCTGCTGATGAAGGTTATTGTGCTGCAACCGAAACTTTCAGTGACAATAATCCAGTGTGTTGAGATCAAAAGTTCAATTGACAATAAATAAATAGTTGTCCGAACCGGAATAGGTTTGGAAACTGTTTACCGATAACCGGCTCTCAGCGAGAAAATGATGCACACGAGACCATAAATAACGAATCACGACAGAGAGTTTGGACTGTACAAACTTTGTCTACATTCCTTCATTTACGGTTAACATGTACACTGGCCAAACCGTAGCATTTACTTTGTATGCGCGCCCATACGGTGTCGCACGCGCGGTCTACCAAATCGAGGGAGGGTCTCTGCCCGAAGAAACTTGGCCAGCGAAGTTGACGTGAGCCATGCTACCCTGTTAAGTTGTACGCAACATTTTGGCACAGATACATGCAACGAGCCATCTATTGGTTAGCCTTTTCTGAAACTTTAAACCAGTATACAATTCAGAGTCACTGTTGGCATTGACAAAGCTTGAAAGCCCTGCTCACTGCATACGCATGCGTACATTCTAAAACAGGAGAGAAGATGGTGCGTGTCGTCTGCAACCTACACTTCTCGATTTTTCAGCGAGAAAACAGGATGAGGTAAGTTACTAAAGACGTATTGACTGGCCATATTCGGGTAACAGTTTACGTTGTTTTCTCTCTGCCGGAAAGTCTCCCCAACAGTCTGTTTCACTCGTCCTACGGCGTCTTGAAACACAAACTTTTTGGGCGACTCCCAGGCCATATAGGGCCACAAACGTATGTTGTTACCGTTACGGACAGTCAACGTGTGTATCGAGGTCTGGGTGATAGGTTTACTTTTCATCCCAAAAACTATATAAAAATGAATCGACACCATGAGAAGTAAAACACGACGCCTTAAAAAGTCCAAAAATCTGTCATTGAAATCCTTGACAATGGGAACATTTCGAATCTAGCCCTACATTGAATTGAAAGATGTTTTCGACATGGACACCCCTCCCCTCCTCCATGTGTATACTACCATTAGATAAAACGTCACATGTTGATTCTGTTCCTGTCCAGATCAAGTTACGTGACGAGAACATAGCTAAGTCTAGAGCCAAGCGAAAACTACCAAAATAAAAATAAAAATAAAATGCGCGGTCACGTGACCAGGCACGGAGTGTCGTCTGCAGCTTTGAAATAAACTGCGGGTCGCTAGAGCACGATCGATGAGCGACGAGCCTCTGACAAGAAGTAAAAAAAAATTCTATTCCGATAGTGCAGGAACTTGAATTCATTGACATCAAACATTCAAAGTGCAATAAAGGACGTCATTCGCTATGCTGAGGATATTTCGCTTCTTTTTGTGAAGAAACTGACACCCGTATGACAACTGGAGAACAACTTTTGTTCAGTCGTTACAGCAATGCTGACCAAGAAAACTACTATGCTATTTTAGAAGCTAAAATCCAAATTAAGGTAGTATGCGCTCCGAAAGTGAAAGACTTAAAACTTTTGCTCAAACTTTCCATAAGGAATCATTCGACCATTCTCTTTCAAAATCACGAATAAAAATCGGGGGTCACCGCGCAAATTTTGGTACTAAAGAAACAAATAACCCAAGATTTACCGATATTTAAAATTCAAAGAGGCTGCCATCCCTGTGTTAACTCTATGGAGAAAAATAAAATTTTCGAATTTTGAAAACCTAAGCCGGTTAAAAGCTTTCTTACACCAAGAACTTTAAAGTGATCCCTCACAAGTGTTATATCAGAAAAAAATTCTAAAAGTTTGAGTCCGAATATCTGTCCCCGAGGCGCATTCTACCTTAAGGACAATATTTTAATTATCACAAACAGTATCTAAAATTCAAGTCCAGAATGACAATGGGAATAAATGATATGAAAAACATTCATTTGTAACAAAGGATCTGCAACTGCAACTTACGGAAACTTTGCACACCAAGATTTAAATATGAATAATAGTAGCTATCGCCACCGGTGAGGGCGCCCTTGAAAGTGTTGGGAAACAAGTGATGATTTTAAAGAGTTTCAAGCTGATAGGATTTGGAGAGCAAGGCTGCATCTTAAGCTCCTTGTTCTGGTAAAATTAAGTATTCTTTTTTTTTCATTTTTCTTAATTGTTAGTGTCAAAACATAGTTATATGGTTGGTCTATGTCGGACAATATGCATGACTTTTTGTTTTGAAGGCTAGTACAGTGTATCTTGGGATGCAGCATCATGTGTAAGCTTTTAGCCAATTGGTTGGTGAAACTCATTGTTCTTATTAAATTTATCCCCAAACAGCCAATCAGGTAGAGAATAGCCCTAGTTTAAGACTCCTTAAGTTGCCATACATAATGGCAATCCCCCTCATTAGATAAAACCTTGTGAGCAACTGCATATTGCTAGTCATCCGATGCCTGCCACTCAACTGAAGATGATTGCTTGAATTTTGCAAGGGTACTCAGTGCATGAGACAGGAAAACAATTTTATTAATGATATGCATGGTTTATTTCATGTAAATACATCTATTGTGACACGCTTCAGGAGACTAAATGAATACAAGCACGCTTGACCAAGGCATGGTCATTCCACTACAGCAACCATGATCAAGGTAAACAAATTGAAAAGAAGCTTCAGAAAGTTAAATAGCAGGTTCAGTCTGGACTAGTCTGGTCTGTATAATTTACGCAAAAGAATTTACACACAGGATGATTGGGGAGTGTGTGTTAGCTTTGAAAATCCATTCACTTTCAGTGTTAATTGACTGTGAAACAAAGGGTCAAAGGGTATGGCTGTTAAACAGTTTTCCTACAGGAGCCAGCATGTAGGATAAGAAGTCACTAAGGTGTTACTGGTACAGAGAGGTGCCATTGGTATACATTCTACAGCAGTACAGATATGATGAATTTGAAATGAGATTTTAAAAAGACAACTTACAACTATGTGCTCTGATACGATAAACATTTCATAAATCATGTGAGGGCATATCAAAGAAATTAAGGATAACCTCAGAATTATCTGATTTAAGCTTCAAAGATGTCCGACCCTTGCCCGTTGATAACAATGTGTGTGCTATCAACATTGGACACTATTCCAATCTTTGGTGAAGTTTAAGAGATCACACAGACACATTTCACACACACACACTGTCTATAAGTTATGCTGAGCACCAAGACTGCAAAGTAAATACAATGACATACACTTTCGGTATAATGTCTTTAAACAACAAGAACACTATTTCAGTTTGACATGACAAGACTATCCAAAAGAGGGGTTACACTATTATTGATACCCTAACTGCTCTGTGAGGTGACAATACAGGTTGACAAAGCTTTCAATACATATACAGAAGCAAAACTATAGTTCTGCCATGCCATAAAAGCATTCAGGTAATTACAGTCTGTTTTATATAAATGCACTAGGACATATGAAAATAGAGAGTAGCTAGCTATGTTGATGACTAACACTTTGTTATCTTACTCTTTTATTTTTCTAAAATCTTACTTTATACAAGCGACCTAGCGGTTGATATAGCTCCGCTGTGTTTATGGAGAGAATAACTATTTTTTACACATGTTGATGAAGAAGGTGGAAATCTTTGATAGCTCAATGCAGTGGCCAGAAAAAGTGGCTAAAATAAGATGCAAAAATACACAATTGAAGATTTCATCATACTTTGAACATATCACATCGGATCATCCCTAAGAACATGTCAACCAAAGCTATCTGATGAGTAGTTTTTAAGAATAAAATTTTCTGACCAAAAATGGCAACAATTGCCCCCAAAAATAAAAATTGCAAAAGATCAAATTTAGTTCATCTATAGAAACCTGTATACCAAATTTCAAAGGTGTTAGACCAGTACTTTTTGAGAAATACATTTTTTGACTAAAAATGGAAAAATTGCCCCAAAAATTTAAAATTGCAGATTTCATCATAATTTCAACAAATATCATTAAGGTGATCTGTAGAAACCTGTATACCAATTGCAAAGCTATCAGATGAGTAGTTTTAGAAATACACATTTTTTGACAAAAATGGCAAAAATTGCCCCAAAAATACAAAATCGCAGATTTAATCATAATTTCAATAAATATCATGTAGTTTATCTGTAGGAACCTGTATACCAAATTTCAAAGCTATCAGATGAATAGCTTTGGAAAATACACATTTTTTGACCAAAAATGGCAAAAATTGCCCCAAAAATACAAAATTTCAGATTTCATCAGAAATTCAATATATATTACTCAGTTCATCTATAGAATCATGTATACCCAATTTCAAAACTATTAGACCAGTACTTTTTGAGAAATACATTTTTTGACCAAAAATGGCAAAAATTGCCTTAAAAATGCAAATTTGCATATTTCTGCACAATTTGAACAAATCTGAAATAGATCATCCCTAGGGACATATGTACCAAATATCAAAGCTATCTGACTGGTAGTTTTGAAGAAGAAGATTTTTAAAGATTTTTTCACCAAAAATGACAAAAATTGCCTTAAAAATACAAATATGCAAATTTCACCATGATTTGAACAAATCTGACGGAGTCACCCTAAGTATACTGCATATCAAATTTCAAGCGGTTTCAGAGAAGAAGATTTTTTTACCAAAAACACCAAAATTTGCCCCAAAAATACAAATATGCAAATTTCACCACGATTTGAACAAACTTAAGTAAGGTCACCCCAAGTGAACTGCATATAAAATTTCAAAGCAATTGGACTTGCGGTTTCAGAGGAGAAGGCAATTGTTGACGGACGACGACGACGACGGACGACGGACGACGGACGACGACGGAAAATCAACCTATTTGATAAGCTCCGCGTCACTGACAGCGGAGCTAAAAATTCCATCTTTTCATTCCAACTCCTGCTATCCATCATGTTACATGATGAAGCACACTGTTCTATCAACCACATTTTCACTTCGGCTGATAGAGGGCGCTGTACCACAGTGCTTGTGTGTCTAATTAGAAAGCTGGTATTGACATTGTTAACAAATGACTTTAAGAGGTTGCCCTCTCTGTAAGTAAGGAAGGTCAGCAGGAATGTGCCCATGCAACTTTCTTGTTTACAAACCATGTATTTCATGCAAGATATCTAGATGAATCATGTTAACATAGTTGCAACATTTAAATTTTACAATGTACATAATGACAAACATGTTTTTAACTTTCATCAATTGCCAACATACCTTGGATGGTATTTATATTGGTTGTATGGGCTCCATACGACCTTTGAGTGCAGTGCCGATGACCTCTCCCCTTTCAAAAACTTGTTGACCTTCGAATGGTCTAACCAATATCTTACTGATATCAGAATGAAATTATAACAAATGATAAATCTACAGGCCTAGCAAAAACACTAGCAACCTTTGAAAAACCTAGATTTCAGTGGGCATCATCCTACTGGGTACAAAATCTTATTACATGTTTTGCTTATTGATCTGCTGTTTAATCAATACTTTCCATTCTTTGTGCATAAAGTATTTCAAAATGTACTCACTATTTTGTATACAGCTTCAAAAATTGTCAGATTAGAATGACAACAGATGATCTTGGATAGCTGATTTAGGCATGGACACCTTATGTTTGTTGAACGAAGTGTATCAGACTTCTCCTTCGTTGCGGAAAAGGCAATGGATGCATCAATACACAGCTCCAGGCAAGAAAAAGAATCATATTTCAGCTTATTCAAATCCTGATAACAGCTCTCATATATAGACACACATTTGTGTGACTTTGTCCCGATTTCACACAAGATATGCCAATATGGCATGGCTAAACATCAGTAGTCACAGATACTGTGAGATCCATGCTTTCTCAGATTGCTTTCAAGCACCTTTGTGTTAGCACGAAAACAGTTGTAAACTATCAAGTTCTGTATTTTACAGGTGTGCTCACAAAAGAATGTTGAAATCTCTACAGTCACTAGTATGTGAATATGAGCGTACATTGTAGTTTACATTTTAACTATGGTTTTACACAAAAATTTAACTGTTTTGAATTTCAGCAAATCGTTACAGTTGGCGGTAAATTAATTTTCTTCATTAGAATGAGTTTGCCACAATTCAAACTGAAATGACGAAGGTACATGTAACTTTGAATGATATTGGCAATATTTTTGTTCTAGAAAACAAGTACATATTCTTCACCTTCACCTTAGAGTATCTTTGAAAGATAGACAGTGGAGCTGAAAACTTTTGTAATAGGTTATGTACTTTGAAAACACAAAACATAGCATGCAATGTGCAATGCTACTGTTGACAAATGAATTTTACTCCAAACCAGGCATAAATTTAATTTTCAAGAATATTGGGCATTATATACTGGCTGTGTTGACAAGTCAAACCAACAATCCATTTCAACAAGATTTCACATTTTACAGAGAGAAGATAAATACTAGAAAATACATCAAAAGTTACTGCTCTTTAAACCTGTTCACCCCCAATTCCAGTAAACAAGTCCACAATCAACGATTATAACAATGGGTTTGGGCTAAACCATGGTGGTGAAAGGGTTAAACACTATCAAAACTGGTACCTGCTGACAGGCAGACTGATTCTAATGAACATATACAACACACAGAAATGCTAACTCATTGACAATTTAAAAAGAATTCACCTTGTGAAGAAAAACTGAAAGAACAAAAGGAAAGATTAAAATATAAGCACTAAGACATTTAACTCTTCAGAAGAAAATGCAATACTGTAAAAGACAACACTGTTACAAATTAAAATGTTTGACAAGTTCTACAAATTCACACCAGTCTTCTGTTAATTCAATCAAATATTTCATTTCATTACATTAATTCAATACCGTTTCATTTGTGATAAGCCAAATTTGTTAACTTATACGCCCATACTTATATGGAAGGGCATTAAAAATTCCACACTTCATGATTATGTAATTTTTCAAACACTCCCTTTTGCAGTGTCTGTTAATAACAGAAATCTACTTTCTTTAAGTCTTTTACTATAATGCTGTGGTCACCATTCCTAGCCCTGCATCGTGAAGGACTTCGCTATGGTTAATGTTGTAGTGTGTTATACATCTCTAAATGGATATAAATAACTCTGAGATTTACGGTGGTGTTCAACTCGCAGGCTTTAGAACACTGGCTGAGAGGTTTAATGACATGCATAAACAGACGGTTGTGAGATTATGAGTTGTTTATGGATATTGCTGCTTGATACATTCATGTTTGCATTTAATTGATAAAATAGCATGTCCTCATTAAAAAACTACAATATTAAATCCTACAAATAATCACACATTGATGCTCTATAAACATTTGCCAGGTTTATTTAGCAGTATGATTACCAAGATATTTTCAAATCCGTCACACTGATAACATTCCAGGTAAATTTGAATAATTTGTTAGAATGTATGGCTTATAGCGCTTAGCAACCATTCCATTGAGCTATCTGATACAGCACTGTCTGTTTTCTGTCCAAGTAAGGTATCCAATTTATCTACAGTAATTATTGCCATACCATTACTGCTGTATATTACTGTGACAATGAGGGGGTATGAGTTTGCGTGAGGGAAGCCATATACTTCGTATACAGCGAGGAAATAGCTTCCTTCACAAAGTCCACATTGCTTTGATGAGGCATTTGTTGATTCGTAACATTTTAAACAACGTATTTTCTTGTCAATGGTCAAGTTTGGGTCTCAAATTATGTCAAGATTGTGCAAATTTGAAGTAAAAAGTGTGGTTTCATGGCACAAATCCACTGTATTACAACACGTCATGGGCTCACAAGATTTAGTCTGCCTTCTACTCCCTTGCTAAGATTACAATAGAGTCAGTGATATACATTCAAGGTTAAAAACTTGACATTAATGGATCTTGATAATTGCAAACTAAATAGTGACCAATATTATTAAAATAAAATGTGTAAAAAGATATCTCAAAGAGAGAATGTCTCTTTAACGTTGGCTTTGCAAAATTTTATCTCGCGTGCCTATTTGACAGTTAAGTTATTATCACATCTCGTAAAGACAACCTTGTTCATGTAAAAGTCGACAGTTTAAATCAAGTCTGTCATGAATTCCTGGGAATGGACAAACATGACACAAAACTTCAGAGAACAGCAGCATACACATACAAAAATAATTGTAGTGTTAAACATATTGTAAAGCGATTTTATTTGATAATGTTGTGATTTTTGCAATCATTAATTTCAATTTTGTAGATAGGTTTAGCCACCATAGTTCTGTGGAACTGACAATTCGAAAAAGAATGGTGATACTATTTGAGCTCTATACCATCCACATCAGTATGCACTTAATACAAGCTCTTATGAGCTATAAAATTCCCCCAATATCCCAATTCAATCCATTGCATTGAATTTGCATGCATAAAAAGGCATGTATTACGCGCTATTTTGTACCTGTCTACTTGCTAGGCGACAAAACCTGTTAGACCACCACAAGCACTGTGACTGATGCATGTATGTGTAAACCCTTTGAGTGCTGCATTTTTTCCCACCAAAATTTTAGTGCAACATTTCACCAATTTTTATGAACTTTTCTGTAATTTTTGTGATAATTTTGGACCAAATGAACTCAACATTTCATTGGCCACAGTTTTTTATCAAAATTTTGGCAAAAGTGTCACAAAAATTGACTTAGGTAAACTTTATAAGGATCACAAAAATTGAGTTTGGCACTCAAAGGGTTAAGAATACACAAATCATTCCAAAACGAAGCCTGGCATAAGATACATGTATGGCACACTTTGAGGCAAATTCTGTCTTCTACAAAATGACTACTGAGAACAGACTTGACTTGCGTTACGATGATTCATAATCCAGTGTTCCATTGCTGTGGGGTCTCTCTGGTTTCCTACACACAATGAAGATACAGGAGTATTCATACTTCAGCATGTTCTTTTGATTGTGTGTGTACGTTGATGGCATTGCCTGGTTCTCTTTCTGCAAAAAGAAAACAACAAAATGGCTACATAAATACACAAACATGCAGATATAAATAATATGAAAAAATATATGAAATTAAAAGGTTGTCTTATCTTGATACACCAAGAACTTCAAATACTTTGATACAGGTCACATCAAAAGTTGATTGTGGGATTAAAAAAACCATAATACTTTTAAAGGCGGAGCCTCCCTTTAAAAGGACGCCAAGGTATGGCGGCGTTCACTGTGTAAGTGGACACCAGAAAATGTCACTTTTTAGTTTTCCCTGGCCGCAAAAACACAGACAGACTGCCAAGCGGTCAGCATTAAGTTGCTGCCGATCGAACTCTGTGGCTATATTCAAAGTTTAACGCAACTGGAAGACAATTTTTTAGGAAATTCGAGCGTTTGTGGTGGGGAATTAATGACCGTTGGCGATTTGAATCGACCGTCAATCAAAAGCTTGCATAACCTCTGTTTGCAGGATTAGCAAAATGTGACAAAAGGTTGAGATCAGTTTGTGTAATTAATGTTATAGAAATCAAACATCATACTGACCGTGTGTTTGACTGGGAGGAGAACTCCACTAATGCGAGAACCTGGGATTGAAAAGTGCGGCTTTAAGTTTTGTGCTTGGTTGTCCCCTCTCCAAATTTCCTGTCAAACTTGATTGTCCATCAGGGATTCCTTGAAATTTTCGATAATGGCAATCAAACCCACAGAACTTTTTTATTCAAAGTGAATCTTTTGATGGACTCATCTTCATCTGTGTATGTCATATCATTATCAACCCTCTTCACTCTAATCCCCTGTCTGTTGGGTCAGGCACAATCCATTAGTTTTTATACACATTATGCACTGTAAGACCTAAGTCTTCTCACCCTAACATCCCTGTGTGGGAATTACTACATGTGTTGGAAAAGTTTCAGTGTTCCGTCGTTACTGCTTCTTTGGAATACTATACTGTACCCATAGGGTCCCTGCAAAGTCAGTCAAAGACCCTGGTGACATTTAACCTTGTAACTCCAATTCCCTGGTCCACAATCACTATTGGTAACAATAGGATTGGCCCAACCCATTGCAGTAAGAGGGTTAAAAGCTTTCAATCCTTCACAAAAACACTGAACTCTGCAAGATAATTATGTCAAAGATACTTACCACAATTTCAAAACCAAAATCTTTGATGATTCTCTTGACAACATCATAACTTAATTCAATTGACGATTCGTGAGCGATATCAGAAAAATGATACAACAGTGGACCTGCAAAAACAATGATGACATATTATTACCCAGGGAAAGGACAGGTTTGTTGAGTTTGCTTTTGATACTGTGTGTGAACATTGAGTGCTGATGATAATATGATGAGTAATTATATTCATTCATTGTCTATTCATGAGTGAAATTGGAAGTAAATGCAAATGTCAGTAATAAATAGTCAAGGAACATGTAGAATGCACCTCAGGGACAGATATTCAGACTCTCAAACTTATTATGGTCTACCATCTCTTGGGCTCAATTTGAAGCTCATGGAGTAACTTGAGTGTTCACAAGTGTATTTTTTTGAAAATCAAAATTTAATTTTTCCCCATAGAGTTAACACAGAGATGGGAGCCATTTTGAATTTAGAGAGTTGGTAAAAATTTGGTAATTGTTTCCCTAGTACAAAATTTCACATGGTGACCCCTGATTTTTATGCTTATAGAAGGGTTGAGTGCAAGTTTCAGCCTTTCAATTTACACGTGCATACGCCCTTAAATATAATGTAAGTATTGCTTATGAACTTGCAATTGATAATTCTGATATGAAGCTTACACAGCGTACACAGAGAAACAGTATTCAACAAATCTAAACTGATATTGTCTTTTGATATGCCTTCTTTTGACATACAAAACCCATCCAAAACAAATTATGGGGATGAAAATTAATTTTTAACAAACAGAAGTAGACAATTTACAGGTGAAACAACAAAATTTAGGAATTATGTGTTCTGGATAGATTTATTACTTCAGACTTTGCTACGCTTTATGCTCTTCCATGTATGATGTGATGACTCAGAACGCCATGGGACATTTACTGGAATCCCTTCCAATTTCAAGGCATATCTTGACATTAAAAAGTCTTGGTAAAGAGTTCAATGGACATAAACAAAGAATTTATGGAAGATGGAGTTTTTTGCACCAAAATATTCATTTTGAACCATAACATCACATTGCTTGGTACAGTTAATCACACTGTGGCAACTAATTATTTTGAAACTGGAACGAACATAAAAGCACTGCAACAGACAGCCGTGGAAACATGCCACTTACCTAAATTCACCCAGTACCCTCCTGGCTTGAGTATATTATAAATAGTTTCAATGTAAGCCAGAATATTGTGTCCTGTATCTATGAAATACGAGGTAGCAACACAGTCCCATGAATCTGTAAAATAAAATGAATTGATACATGTACTTATTTTGTAGTTTGACATCTATCACAATTGTGAAAATGTCCCAACTGATACAACACAACATTGGAATTACTATTTTAGCATAGGACTACATGTACATGGGATGAGTTAATCCAGTACAGGATATGAATACATTAAATTTGAAAGACAGTTGGGGGGGGGGGGGGGGGGGGGGGGAGGTAATATTCTTAACCCTTTTCCTGCCAATTTCATATTTCACCATTACGTCAAGTTGGTTAAAACAGAGACCCTTGAGGGTCTATGGTTACTAGTGAAGCAAAACATATCTCATATGGTGCATTTTAACAAAGACTTACAGATTTGAAGGTCCCTAAAGACAGAGATACAGTATAGCTGCTATAACATACTAAGCCAAGTGGGTGAAAATATGACTCAATACCACTTTTCACTGACTTGGCAGATGGGGAAGTGATACTGTCTGGCCGGTAAAGGGTTAAGGCTGCCTATCAGTCACAGCTTCTTGTGCTCCAAAGTGGCTTTTACTGGTGTGACAGCAGATATAATACCAGAGTTCCCTGATTTCATGCAATTTATCTCTTTTCTCAAACACACTGGATGGTATATGTACATGTACAGTAAGGGAAAGGGAGGGTAGGAGAGGGGAGTATATGTGGGAAGATGTACATGTAGTATAATGTGATCCTTTTGCACCAAATGTCACTATGCTTTATGAAACTCATGAACACTCGTTAAAGTTGCACACAAAATGTGCAAGACATACATGTATCACCCTAAAAGTTGAGATTGACTGTAACATTTCTTGACATTTGGATCCATGCATCTAATGTCTGAAATTCGTACCTGGGTCTTTGTAGACTTCCAGAAAATCTCCCGCTGCCATGGAAAACAAGGCTGAGGTGGGTAGTGTTGAGGGATCCGTGTCCGGGATGTGCACAGGCCGGATTTGATCTTCCTTGGATTTATTGTTGCAGAAATTATGAACCCACGGATAGATGGTTAAATAGTTTACTCCATATGATCTGGAAATTGTCACAACACACATGGAAAGAGTCGATTATGTTTACATGTATAAGTAAACTTGATCTATGATCTTTATTGTATATTTGGTTACGGTCACGAAGTCCAAATGGTCGTGAGATAAAAATCCTCTTTTCATAAGATGATGTTCTGCGGACATCACAGGATACATGTACTGGGATGTCACTTAAAGTTGCAATATGGATCAGAATTGACCTTCATATTTCGAAGATTTAACTTTATAGAAAAATCCGTAACAATTTCATTTGCAGATTCGATCATTAACAGGAACACGGGGATGGCTCTAATTTGAGTAAATTGATTTAATTATCGAATAAATAGCTGTTTTGGTACATACTGTTTGCGAGAGTAAAGCACAGAATTTGAAACGTCATTTTTACCATTTGAACATGTACGCATGATGCGTATTTGGTGCATGGTAACGGTTTGCGAAATTGTAACATCGTGTCGACATGCCTAGCCTTCCCACGGGCAAGCGGTCAGGTAAGTCTCTGCCCGCGCCTGGGTCTCTGCTGATTGATTCAGCCTAGTAAAAATGGAAGAAATCAGCCAAAAATGTCGGCAAAATAAACATTGTTTGGTCAGGTCGAAAGATAGAACCAGAAAAAGGTGTGACAAGCGACTACTGCACCACGTCGAGGAGGCAGACTGTGTCTACAGTTTCTCGCGAAAACACCAACGTCACCACTGTGTGATGATAAACTTTGATAGCCAGCAGTGTGTCCTCTGGCAAGGACCCTAGTCCCATAATATGCTACACCGATCTACCAACACCATGCGGACCCCAGATTTGTTATGTGAACCGGGCCATAGTCCCTCCGCAAGGAAATAACTTAGATCTGTTAGCATTCATTGATAATCTATATCTTTCAGGTCAAATATGAATATTTTGGAAACAAAGAAAAACTGCAGTCTCCATCATTAATGGCATGACCTCATTTACGACGCATCGATCGATGTGCTGTTGTGGCCATGCAAGACCAGACTGAGGGGCAAGACAGTTGCCGAACTTCTGCAGTGGCGGATGATACTGAAGTGGGCAAAGCTTTCAAATAAATATAGCGTGCAGATACCTCGCCTTTTAAATAACATGAAAAATGTAACAACATGCAACGGGGAGAGGATTGCGGAAACGCTGTCAGGCACGTGGAACCGGGGCGGTGTACACAACCACGCTCGATCGAACGTACACAGTAGGTGCATACGGCGAGGCAATGACATACACGTATATGGGTGAGAAAAATCAATCACATGATCATTTGTAGAGCTGTACTTTATCATATCGATATACATATATTTCTTAAACATTGTGATGCTACCAAAGTTAGGCAAATGCAAACTTTACAATGAACTAGAAAGCATTTGCAAGCAAAAGCGAAGTTCCAGAGACCAGAGCAGCGGAAGAAACAGAGAATGTGTGACAAAGATAGGTGCAGAATGAAAGAGTGCTTTGGATTTTAATATTCAGGGCTGATAGCAGTAAACACCATAATACAACTAAAAGCAAGGCAGTCCGGGAATTACAGTACACAGATTACAAATGCCTACATGTACGGTAAAAACGCACCAGATACATACGGGGGTGACAACGCACGGAAATGTTTATCAGACGACATTCTCGCGAGCCAGAGCAATAATTTTCGCTCCGCTGACCTACGCAAAAATCAATCACTTGACGGGTAGCGCTGAGTTGTTGCCGTAAAGAGGCGTGTCATTTACGACGATGATCAGACGAGAGGAAACATCGGACCTAGGCCGTTGAAATTGAGCCACATGCATTTTCATTTGATTAAAAGCACAGACTAAAACAATTTTCATTGCTATGTCGCTGTTTTCACAAGATACTGACCATTTGATCTTGGAAAGTTGAGTTGCTTTTACGTGCAGCCAACGCATGCCGGTGCATGACAGACAGTACGTTCACTATGAATGCCTAGCTCTGCATGGCAGGGCTGTGTGTTACCGGCGTTAAACAGCCTCCCACCACAGCCCCGCAGACTGATATAGGAAAAACCGCTGGTGGCTCCTCAGAAATACGGAGGGCAGTTTCTTCACCAAAACAGCCGATTTTGAGTCCAAATTTTGCATTGATCATCGTTTTCGAGCACACCCACTCGCCTAGGTACACGATGTGCCCAGTCGCGCTTGTAAACTGAGGGAAAGGCTACTTTTCTCTCTGTGCGAGCGAGGCGATCAATACGCCGCCATCTTGTCTCATGAGCATTCGGGCGAAACAGTATAGCACCACGTACGGCGGGTATTTAGAGAAAAATAAAATCAAAAAGCAACAAAAAACAAAGCGAAAGAAAGCTAGAATTATTAATAACTGAACGCAATATGATAGTTGAGCAATGCCAAATAAAAAATAAATAAATAAACAAACAAGAAATGCCCGTAAAACCCGTCCGAGCTGAGCGATGATGTCATAAGCGTGTCGCAATGCATTCTGGGTAATTAAGGTAAAATTTGTGTATAGCATGTTCTATGGTAGTAAAACCGGAAATAGAGAAAGAAAAAAGAAAGAAAGAAAGAAGGAAAGTGAGCAAAAACTAACAGTTCCAGAGCTGGTCTCTGGAACTAATTATCATTTTATATGTCAAGTTCTGTCATCGTGTCAACATCATCCTCCAACGTGCACTCTATTGAGACGTCATCACTCTTGGTGGTACTTGTCACGTGCACAGCAGAAAACGCAAATGTTTTTGTTTTGAAAGTTTGTTTACAAAATAGCTTTTCTAGGCGGCCGCAACGTATCAAAATGAAAGTGTTTGTGTGCCGGGATTGGTAAGAGGCTTAGCTAAGAAGAATACTTCAACGTAGTATGGTCTATTTGCTTTAGTTTTAAGAAAAAATATCGACAATTTTGATCCATATTGCAACTTTAATATGAAGACCTTTTTTATTCTTTTCAGTTCTTTTGGGTTAGCATTTGGGCCAACTGAATTTATAAAGGGCTTAAACTTTATCTTCTTTGTAAAATTCAAAAATCTTGTGTGATATAATTAGCAAAACATCAAAAGAGTTAGAAATTGAATATAAATACTGGGCTTTTAATAACTTGTTGAAGAAATGGACATGGCTGGTTTTGACATTGGTGCCTTCTTATGTTTGGTAGGTGTTATAAAAGGTATACTTAATAGGATTTTCCAAGAAATGTACAATTGTGTATTCTGCATCATAAATGCCCATTTTCACATTGTATCTCTGTGATTTTCATTATTGCTCATATGATAATCTATACCCAATGGTCTCCCATGAGATACATGTACATGCAGTTATGGCTCTATTGTGTGTGATCAGAGAGCTGAGAAGAATGTGATTTGCAATGTGGAGAATTCAACCCCTGATTAGCCAAAGCTATACATGTAGGAACACGTCTAGAAATTAGGTGACCAGGACAGATGCCAACTTGACGTGGCCTGCCTTACCCACTTCCCTCTTCAAGCAGGCATACTGTTTATAAGATTTATTGTGTAATAGCTTCTTTTGACGTAAATTTTCCATGGAAAATAAATAATAAACATGGAATCAAAATCATGTACACTCATCAGAGAAATGAGTGCCACTGTGCCTTAGTCCAACACTTCACTATATTTTCCAGCATTTTCTGTATCAAGTCTTTGTTATGTAGATGTCTAAAAGAAATGTATGTACATTGTACATGGGGTTGATATCCAAAGTGAGAGTATCCAACTGAAAATTACAATCTATTAATATTAGATCAACAGAAGTCGTCTTCTCACTTCACTGGGGACTCAAGCTAACAATTATGTGTACAACTGTATGCAGTAAATGGCAGCACTGTACCTGTTAAGGATGAAGTTTGATCCAAAGAGCATATAGAGGCTGATTTCATTGCCTTGGCACATGTACCCTCTCCTGGCAATCTCAAATGCCAACCTTCCCAGACCAGCACCAGGTACCAAGACACTCACTTCCCTCACATTGCTGAAGGAAAAGATATGAACAATGAAAAAATATGGGGAGACCAATCATTAGACAGAAATATGAAATGTAATTTTTTTGCTGTTGTAAGGAGATAGAGTTTCACAACTATCTTGTTGAATTGACTTGAAAGAACATGTGAGCCAAAAACTTGATTAATTTGCAATTGAAACGTAGCTATATCATCTGTACCATAAAAAACCCTTATAATTTGACCTAAAATATCAATTACAATTTGAAAGTAATTGAATTGATTGGGTTTTTACAGTAACTCCAAAAACTTTGGTGATCACCAGATTAGACACACCGGGTACCATCTGTTTAAAGGGACAGTAGCTAAACTTTAGATGTTTTTTTCACTATTTTTGTTTCAAATGTCAACAACAATATCCTGTTCTTCTCCCTAGAGCATATATACAAAGTATTCGGCTTGTCAACTCAGCCTGTATTATTGTGTAGACTGCATTGTTGTTATTGATAAGTACATGTATATTCTAATCTAAACTAAAATTCAAATGTTTACACAATGACAGTATACATGCTTGTTGAAGAACACGATAGTGCACGTTTCAACACGCTTTGGAAAGCAGAGCAAGAATTGCTACTTGAAATACAAAACAAAAATGCCAGGGAGGGTAAAAATCATCAAGATTACAGCTCCTGTCCCTGTAACCCCATATAAAGTACACACTCTGACTTGATGTTGATTTTTGAAGCACATGCATCCAAATCAAATTTGTTATTGACCTTTTTTCATCTTGAATGAAATATCAGCAATAGAAACAGACATCCTTGGAAATTCAACGTGGTGAAAAATGGATGGAATAGGAAAGTGATTATTGGTATCACAACCTTCAAACAAAGCACCATTAATCGAAACATGATGACCTAATTTGACAATGTGGCAAAATGTGATATATGCAAGGGGAATATAGTGTGGGTTGTTATGCACTGTATTGTTAACAGATATTTTCATCAGATCTATTATTTTACAGTACCCTAGCTACTTTTGTTACCTGTGGATTTTGTTATATAGTGCGCATTGGTCACATTGGTCTCACCATCAAATTATATTTACATGACATCCGATAACCTTTATTCTAATAAGAACTATTTGACCTTTGACATCACAACTGTTTTGATATCAAAAGGTTGGGGGAAACCCAACATGATCATTTTATTTTTCTAAATATATCTCAATATGATTAAATCACACAATAAAAGGTGGCAAGTCCAAAATCAGAGAATTTTTGTGAAATAATGCTATTGAACAAGGACTTTTCACTGCATGGGTACTGTCTACTGTTGAGGCCCAATAACTAATGGTACATGTATGAGCGTATGTCTGGGCACATTGTACACTGCCTAGTACTAGGCCAGCTACAATATACCAGTTGTAGCAAGCAATGAAAACTATGCACACTATTGCATCTTGATATGATTTACTATTCATTTGATAACAACATATGGGATTACTCATCTATTTCTGGCCATTATGAATCCCTGTGCTTGGACATAAATCCAAAAGGACCTTAAACAACGATTTTTCAGACGTTAGACTGTCACATGAATCTCATATAAATAGATTTATAAACATAAACAGGGCTCAAAATTATACCTGTCTGCCTGTCCCGGACAAGTGAAATTTGGCCTGGGACAAGAAGTTTTGAAAAGTACTTGTCCGGACAGGTAGGTTTTTTCAGCCTGCAACCAGTATTTCAACCTATTGACTACAGCAAATATTCATAAGTTTAAATTTATGTACCTTTTAAAATTTTGAAAATCATTATTTGGATATTTACCTGTCAGAAAAAAGTAAAAGAAAGTTCCATAATATCTAATCACTGTTTACAGGAGGCAGCCATGTTGATTTATCTAAGGTCACGTCTCAAATCTCTTAGATTGGGAGATTCTCAGAGCTATCTCGATACCGAGGGCACTGTTACGCCAGTTTGCATACGATACAGACATGAGCTTGTTGAATTGAATTGAAATTAGTATAGTTTCTTAGAATAAATCATGCCATTTTGGACAGGTACTTTTCTCACTGGGACAGGTACTTTTCACATTGACTTGTCCAGTGGACAGGTGGTTGAAAAAAAGTATTTCGAGCCCTGATAAATCACAGCATTTGGCATATCTAGGCTTTCAGAAAATATAAGTGGGTTTACAGGCTCAGTTGTTTGCAGAGAATTCATACATGTAATCTGAAAGGGCACAATAATTCTTGTCCTGGAACCTTAAATCTACTAACCTATAGTTAACCAAATATCATTACTTGATGTGCAGACTGCCTGACTTTAGCAACCCAGCTCAACCATTGACCACACAAAATGCTACATGTACTTACCACTGGTCACCTGGAAATAGTTTTTGTATTTCCTCAATGATGGGGGTATAACTCTGGTCTCTCTCGTAACGGCCGTCCTCTGACCAATCCCTGACAAACTGTCTCAGCGTTGTCTTCACTTTGTCCAAATCAAAAGTGCTGACAGGCATGTGCAAATCAGAATCCTGTAGTTTATACCAGGTAAAACGTTGACATTGTCAGTCTAATGGTAGAGAGAAGTTGGACTTTATTTAAAGGGACAACCTAGATACAGTACACTAGAAGGAAGAATCATGTAGTTGATGCCAATGTCTATGAATTAAACACAGGTTTTATGGAAGAGACATCACAAAGAGACAGGGCTAACCTGGAGACGGCCAGTGAGCTGTACAACAGAGGCTTAAATACAGAATCAATGTTTCATCACAAGTTTTTACTTCAGTTCTCTGCAATTTAATAATTACTATTGATGAGAATTAGAAATTAGTATCTACAGTAAGACATTGGACTTCGAAAATGTCAAATAGAATGAAATAGGGGCATTGCTAATTAAATGGGAGGCAGGAAGCCACCATACTTAGATTTTGACTCTCTTAAATCATACGCCAAGCCAAACTACCCTTCTGTGACTGGTTTTTATCCACCGGACCTGATGGTGACATACTGTAACTGTATGAACTTGGTAGGATAAGGCTTAAACACTATCGGAGACATGACAGCACAACTCTAGTATTCAACATACTACTGCATCATTCAACTTACTGTAGCCGGTCCATGAGCTTTATTTTCAAATATGTCATCTGCTTGTTCAATGATCAGCTTAAGGACTTCATAATTATGATCAATGCAGGTTCGAATTTTTCCAAGTTGCGGCAAGAAATCTGGAAGCATCTTCCGATGTCTCTCCGGCAAGGCATGGAAATCTGTCTGTGATTTGCTTACCCTCTCTATCGCATGCTTTCTGTGTTTGGTAAGAACATGAAATGATGGTGTTACAAGGTTATTGGCAAAATACGAATACACTCCTAATTATCCAATTCCTGATAAGCCAAATTGATGCAGTAAGGAATTCTGAGTACAAGACAAAGATAACCAGTGGTGCTTGGGTGATAGAAAGCAGTTGTCAAGATTGAAATAGGATGTACATGTACTGCTATACAAGTCTGGTGTGACTTTGTTTCAAGTATGCAAGGAAATTGTAGTACACGGTACAGTGTACAATATCAATCTTCACTACAGGGCACGGACTCTATCACAGTACAATAAATTACCCACAATACTCTTTGATTTGTATCCTTGAAGGTTACTTTTCTAAAAACTTTTTCAGTTCTGCATGTAAGCACTAGTGTGCAGCATCAGAATAATTTTTAAATAATATCTAGTAAAAGTACGTTTAGATATTTCAGTGAAATTTTGAAAATAACCACTAAACAACCATAAAAGTCACATTCTGCAGGTACATTTACATGTACTACAAATGCCATACTTTTTGGGCAGCAAGTTTTGACGAACTGAAGGGGTCATTCTCTGAGAAAATTTAGCATGCAAATTTCTTTGTCACTTCCATTGCAAAAAATCAATATCCTTTTGTTTCATAAAACAGGTGCAACTAGTCTCCCTACTTTCCATCACATTATTCTGTATGGCTGAGGACACAATCTCTTGCAAATTTCACAAAATGCTATCTCCTCTTTCAATTATGCATAATTTTCCAAATTATTTAAAATGAGAATTAAGAAGAATGGTGTGCATACATGTAAAAGTACGTTTTCAAAATTTTGATAAATAGTCTGTGAACTTGTCTACACATGGGAGAGATAGCAGACTTAACTCAGGTACCGTCTCTCCGAGGATACAAATCACAATGAATTATGGGAAATCTACAGTACTGTGTCTATGCATCATTGTTTTCTTACAGAAGGAGTGTCTGTTTGTCGTTACAGACAATGGCTTTACTTGTCTAAGTAAACGTAGTTCTCCAAGAGAAATTTGCTCTCTAATACAATAGATTTCTGAGCTCTGTGACTCTGAGTCAAGAAGGGTGTTTTCTGGAAATTTGTAAACCATCATCTATGAATGAATACACATAAATGACTTCTTGTGTCAAAGAGTACTTACTACTATAGAGCATCAATTTTGTGGTAGAGTTGACTTTTGAGAGCCCTCTTTGTCAGAGGAGCGTTAGAGGACTAATCTCAGATATTTCTGAGCTGATATCGCAGTTGGTTTCTGAGACAGATTTTCTCTAAGCTCAGAGCAGGCATCCTCAGAGAGCCTCTGATATAAACCCAAAATTACAAGTATTGCGTTAAAGTCATATCACAGTGATACATATCTATATATATATATATATATATATATATATATATATATATATATATATATATATATATATATATACAGTGAAACCTGTCTATTATTGGCACCTTCGGGAATGGAAAAAGTGTCCTTAATATAGAGATGTCCTTAATAGACAGGTGAAATTCTATTCAAAGTGTAACTTTTGGTTTGATAAATCTGTCCTAATAGAGAGGTGTCCTGATTAGAGAGGTGTCCGTAAGGACAGGTTTCACTGTATAGTATATCTAGTGAAAATGGAGATGGATTGTCGTGCTGGCATACAAAATTTGTGATGTGTTGGCCGACAATTTAGCAGGCATAATTCCACAGAGAGGAAGGGCAAGGGTCCTGAATGAAAGCAAGAAATTAATTTATTTTAGGCTTACATGCAGTCCATCAAGATCACATCAAGCCTTGAGAAATAATTCTGTATAGGATTTTAACGCCATTGGGAGATACCCACCAAAACTTGTTATATTCAGACTTAGATATCAGTATCCGAAGGAAAGATTGGGAAGCAAATTGAATACCCCACACAATTTTAGTAAATTTATGATAAATTCAAGTTAATTGGAACACTCAAAAGTTTATTGTGAAGAATCATTACACTTGCAAAGGTTGAGCACTACATTTTCTCCAGCAGTGTTGTATGGCCAATGATACATGTATACTGGTGTTGGAATTGGATTCCGGATGCATTGTGTTAATATTTCAATTTCAATTGAACCACATCAAATAGATTTCAAACAGGTGCGATATGAAAGTTATACATTATGATCTCATTAAGCAATTTTGAAAATATGTGTGAGCACTGAGTACTATTTTAGATATGGGGATCAAGCTCTGAATAAGCGATTCTTTCAGGTAGGCAGCCACACTCTAACATCAGAGATGTCTGAGATCTACCTTCTGACCCCCGTCCCCCTCTTGGACAGAGGGCTCTCAAAAGTCAACCCTACCTCAAATCTGTGTCGTTTCTATATACTGCACTAACCTTGTCGTTTATGGGGTTTGGAATTTGTTCAAACACAACGATTGCATTCCGAAAACATTTCTGGGAGCCGCCATTACCAACTTCCGGTAATGGCTGCTCCCAGAAACACTGATGCCCCACGCTCAATGTTTATGGAATGTGATCGACGTGTTTGAACAATTTCAAACCCCATAAATGACAAGGTTATTGTAGTGTAATGTTTAGTCTTCAGTAGTGATAAATGGGTACGACCAAATGCAGTAAATATGTAGCATTTCACATCAACACACCTTGTCCAGCAGGATGCGCTTATTTTGACCTCTGCAGGGCCATCAGCATTGTAGCACTACTGGTGAGCGAAGTCGCAAAAAACCAAAAATAACGCAATTGTACGATGTTGCTCAAATTTGATCAGAATTGGTATATACATGTAACAGTATGGGGTTACCAATGATCAACAATAAATGTTGTTTCTATCTGTTCAGTGGAGGAAAATTCTACGTTGATGTTATGACAATGATTTCTGCACAGTACAACCAGAAAAACAACAAGAAATATTTAAACCAGAAAAACAAGAATGACAAAAGTAATTAAGGTCTGAAACTTTAGGTACTGGAGGTCAACTTTAGCAACATGCATACATAAACAAGCCCCTCTTAGTTTGAATATAAATGGTCTTTCCCCCCCCCCCCACCCTCTACTGTCTATGGTTTCAGCAGGTCTGTTAATATTTAACAGTTCATAAACAATGACAGGAAATGACTCAAGATCAGTGGAGTTGGCCTGTTTCTTACTGGCATGCCATCACTCCTGCACATTTGCTGGATTTCACTTTTTCTTGCCTCATTTGCACATTTTTGACACTGATGTGTTCATTTGAACAAATTCACATCTCAACCCCTGCATCTACCTGTACACCAAATACTGAGATGGTAGCTTTGGCGGTAGGGGAGCCTTTGTGTGTTACGGACATACATCCGCACATACATACCCACAAATACACAGACATACAGACGCAACCAACTCATCATATAAGCTCTTTTTGGTATTTTTATACAAAACCAAATATGAGCTAAAAATCACCAACGGCCTCACCGTTATGTTAGAATGTATACCTATCGGCAAGTCAAATGGTGTCCCGGTAAGCATCGTTGCAGGACAAGGAGTATTGTAGCTGTACTACTTTAGCTGGAGCTTATACCTCCATATCGCGTTCTGAAAACATTGAGCGTGGGGGGTCGGTGTTTGTGGGAGCCGCCATTACCGGAAGTTGGTAATGTCGGCTCCCAGAAATGTTTCGGAACGCGATCGTCGTGTTTGAACAAATTTCAAACCCCATAAATGACAAAGTTAGTGCAGTATACTGTTCAGTCTTCAGTAGTGATAAATCGGTACGACCAATGCAGTAAATATGTTGCATTCCACATCAACACGCCCTGGTCGAGTGGGGTGCGCTTTAGCTGCAACATTGTAGCTCAACGGTTAGGCGTCGGTGAGTTTTGGTTTTTGCGACCTCGCTCACCAGTAGAGCTACAATGCCGAAGGCCCTGAAGCATACAAAATAAGCACGCTGCACATGGCATGGCATTTTGATGTAAAATCCCATATATTTACTGCATTTGGTCATACTGATTTATCATTACTGAAGATTAAACACTATACTACACTAACCTCGTCGTGTATGGGGTTTGGTATTTGTTCGAATACGTCGATCGCGTTCCAAAAACATTTCTTGGAGCCGCCATTACCAACTTCCGGTAATGGCGGCTCCCAGAAACACGCTCAATATTTATGGAACGCGATCGACGTGTCTGTGCTAATACCAAACCCCATAAACGACAAGGTTAGTGTAGTATATAGCTGCAAAATTGTAGCTCTACGGTGAGGCGGTCGGTGAGTTTTGGTTTTTGCGACCTCGCTCACCAGTAGAGCTACAATGCCGAAGGCCTTGAAGCATACAAAATAAGCACGCTGCACATGGCACGGCATTTTGATGTAAAATCCCATATATTTACTGCATTTGGTCATACTGATTTATCACTACTGAAGATTAAACACTATACTACACTAACCTTGTCGTGTATGGGGTTTGGTATTTGTTCGAATACGTTGATCGCGTTCCAAAAACATTTCTTGGAGCCGCCATTACCAACTTCCGGTAATGGCGGCTCCCAGAAACACGCTCAATGTTTATGGAACGCGATCGACCTGTCTGTGCTAATACCAAACCCCATACACGACAAGGTTACAGGGATCACTTTGGGGTGCGATAACGCGATATTTACGCTAAAAAATTAGAAAAATCGCATTCAGAAAAATCAATTGGGCAAAAAAGTCGCGCCAATAATTCAAATGGCGCGTACGTGATACCTTTACGCGATCTAAATTCATCTGTGGCAGGTTTTCAGTACAGAACCACTCATTGTGTCACCGTAGAGAGCGCTATAATTACGCTAGAAAAAAGCTGTTGCAGAGTTTCCGTTTCAACAGCGTTTGTGATTGGTTGCCAACAGGAAGTTTTGCATTCATTGACAAATCATTGGAGTCGATACAGCAAGTGTTCATTGCTGATGTACAGTGTGTTGTTGTCGCTCAAAATGGCGCTTTCGAAGGAATATTCGTGTCCAGTACGAGTGGTAGTGCGAAGAAAAAACGAAAATGCACTATTCTGGACTACTGTACTTCGTTACTCCCGCACTAGAAAGTATGGATTCGATCGCCTCTGATTACAACTACATGTACATTCAGTGTGACAGTTTTCGGACAGGGTAGTGAATTTCGCCCAAAGCCGTTTCATAAATGACGAGCACAACGAAATCTTATTATCATACCTTTCGAAACTTTATTGTGTTTATCCTGAAACACCGACAGAAGTGGCATTTAGGGGGTCAAAGTTGCCAAATTTTTGCCCCCATGTTGAGTGCATGTAATCGGACTGCTATCGCAGTAATCGGACGTCGTATTTTGAATGTGATATAAAGGGGCTAAATATTGCTATTTTGAAACTTCGAACCCCGATTTTCAATTTCGATGTGTTTAGAAAACTATATGGAAATATTTCGTGATAATTAGTTACGTTTAATCCATGGACGACGCAACTATATTTCAACGTGTATAGCGCTTAGATATTGGACACGGCACAGTCCCTCTATCCATAGAGGGTGGATAGAGGGACTGTGGACACGGGCTGTCCCTGTGTGTTGCGTTCGACACCTCGTATCGTACGGTGTGGCTAACTTCACCAAGTTTGTAGCCCGAAATAGCTTCTACAAAAAAAAAATCCGAAACGGGACGGCAGCGTCACCTGACTTAATATGCCGTAGCATGACTTGTAAAACGCTATCAAAACGGAGCGAAGCGAGTGTAACCATGGAGGTAGTAACGAACAGCATGTCATTAAATGTCTGAAAGCTGAGGTCGTCCAAAAACTGTCTCACTGAGTTCATTGTTATGCAAATTAACCAATATGCAGAAAATCAGGGAAAGTTAGGTCCAGTTCCCACAGACTTTGAAATTCTCCCACAGTTTTTTTTCATGTGCGATTTTATCTCATGCCGTTCTTGAGCCAGGGTAATCCCTGAGGTTAGTGTAGTATAGTGTTTAATCTTCAGTAGTGATAAATCGGTACGACCAAATGCAGTAAATATGTGGGATTTTACATCAAAGTGCCGCGCCATGTGTGGCGCGCTTATTTTGTATGCTACAGGGCCTTCGGCATTGTAGCTCTACTGGTGAGCGATGTCGCAAAAACCAAAACTCACCGACCGCCTCACCGTAGAGCTACAATTTTGCAGCTAGGTTAGTGTAGTATAGTTTTTAGTCTTCAGTAGTGATAAATCGGTACGACCAAATGCAGTAAATATGTGGGATGTTACATGAAAATGCCGCGCCATGTGTGGCGCGCTTATTTTGTATGCTACAGGGCCTTCGGCATTGTAGCTCTACTGGTGAGCGAGGTCGCAAAAACCAAAACTCACCGACCGCCTCACCGTAGAGCTACAATTTTGCAGCTAGGGTGCGCTTATATGATACTCCCCAGGGCCATCGGCCTTGTAGCGCTACTGGTGAGCGAAGGCGCAATTACCAAAAATCACCGACCACCTCACCGTAGCGCTAAAATTTTGCAGCTAGCCGACAATTATACATTATGATTTCCCAGACAACTGAGCGTCACCAGGTTTGAACTTTTTGTCGCTCTATGTTTCAGAGTGCAGCGATGCCGCTAGGAATAAACACACGGTGACACAAAACACATCCCGTGTTAAATGGCACATATTTGAGTCAAATCACATAAAATGCGTTCATCTACTTACTTATAGTGACTGAAGGCTCGCAAAACCTTGTGAAAATGCTCTCTCTCCAACCTTTCTTCATCGTTTTCCGGTTGTATTTCACTGCCACTGTGCGCCATTTTGGATTATACGCTCATGCGCACTGCGACAGGCAGTAAAACTCGGAGGATAGATTGGCCAAATGACAAAAGCAAGGGAACTCAATTGACTTCGAATGTAAACAATGATATCTAAAAAGAAAATTGTTTGATATATAATCGTTGTTTGATATTTTTAACATGCAGATATAAGGTGTTTACCAAGGTCCAAACTGGGTCAAGGCATTTAAAGGTCATCGCTGAGGGCGCCTGTGATTTTTCGATTTAAAAATGCAAAATTATGGGAAATGTCATAAAGAAAGAAAAATGTGCGAAATTAAAAGTTAAGATAGGCATGCAATCAGCAAAATCTGCATGCGGTAATACTTTGCTCATCGGTCATAGTTTTGCATGTCAAACTAAAGAATTCAATTCAGATATTAAGTTGTATAATTAAAAAATTAAAAAGCGAAACTTTAAGTCTACTATGCGTATTGTTTTATTAAGTAGAGTAAAATACTATTAGTAAATTAATTTCATTCATGTTTACCCAACATTGCAAACCACAGAATCAATGCAAGTGAACAAGTTTATGACACAATAACTCAAACAAAACGTTTGTCTGTATTTCATCATAGTTTGCTGCATATAAACTTTCACGGTTATACTCTACCCTAACAGACACACACACACACACACACACACACACACACACACACACACACACACACACACACACACACACACACCACACACACACACACACAAACACACACACACACACACACACATATAATATATATATATATATATATATATATATATATATATATATATATATATATATATACACACACATATATCTACAGCAGAGCAACTAGCCATCACCCTCCCTATCTGAGGACAATTTTACCATAGCACAGTGATTGTTCAATATTTGTAAGGGACTGGTCAGTTTCTTCGGCCTGGGGGGCCGGTGGATTATTTTTTGCCGACGTCAAAAAGTGGCTGACCCCCCCTATTCAAAATTTCGAAAACAGGGTGACCCCCTCCCCCCCCCCCGGGCGCGACAATATATATATATATATATATATATATATATTATATTTTACATTTTACATATATTTATATTTTAAATAGTCATTCTATGTTTTAGTGAAATTGTTGACATGTCAGTTGTAAGATAGGAATTTCAAAGTGTCAATCTTAAAGTTTAAATACAGTACATTTTGAATGAGCTGTATTTTGAATGAGCTGTGAATGTATTTCACACTTTCTCTGCTTAACCAGATGTCCTGAACTGTTGTACAGAAATGGATGTCAATCATTAATATCAAAGAGGAAAAAGCAGTGAATCAAAAACTTTGATGGGTGTTAAGACTTGCCAACCATCAAATTAAATCTCCTGAGGAGCCATGCATAGAGAGCTTTTTTAGCCAAATCTGATGTGTACAGTGTCTGAGAGGACCTTTTCTTGTAACATTGAAACCATAAAAGCACAGCTAATAATGACAAAAACTGCCTTTTTAAATGTTATTTTGTTCATAAAAAAGCATCTTTCTACAGAAAGCCTGTGAAACAAAGGAAAATAATTGCATCAATGAGAAGGAAAGATATCTTGTCATTTTTCTATCTCTAAATAAGTCACTGTATCAATATATATTGTGAAATATTGTGCTGATGTTGCTTTCTCATACTGAATTCTCACAGAGAGAACAGAAAAGTATCAGGAATTTGTCATCCTTTACATATAAAATGCAGATTTCATAATGGTACACTTTCACTTAGCAAACATCAAGATATCTCTGAAAGTATGGCGCCCGAAGGGCGCGCCAAAAATATGAAACATCCTGATATCTCTGATATATATGCCTTGTATATTAAAGTCATGCACCTGAAGGGCATGCTGAAAGATGTATGATATATTAAAGTAATGAGCTTGAAGAGCACGCTGAAAAATATTGAACATACAGATATCTCTGATGTATGTATGCTTGATATGTTAAAGTTGGGCGTGCTGAAAAATATGACTGATTATTAAAGTTACGCGCCCGAAGGGCGCGCCGAAAAATACAACTGAATGATGAATTTTGTGGCTGACACTAGCATTTTAGGCAATGATGAGCCTGTGTCAAAATTCAAAAACACACTGACCCCCCCCATTGGGCATTTCAAAAACATGGTGACCCCCCCATCACCAAAGTCAAAAACAGGGTGACCCCCCCATGAATCCACCGGGCCCCCCCCCCCAGGCTGAAGAAACTGACCAGTCCCTAAGCATTTTGGTCCAAGTATTGCTCCGTACATATTCGTAAAGTTTTCTCTGTCAAAGTTTGCGTACTTTGTTTTTTTATTTCGTTTTCATTCTAAGACATTATTTTCTCCTCTCAATCAAAAGTCCCTGTGCATTAATGTGAAATGTTTTGAAAATGAGTAAATGAATTCATGACTGCATAGAACAAGATTTTTTAGAATTTGATGTTCTGCTTTATTTACATATAATGTGCCCTCATCAGGCAAAAAAAATTGTGCTGTTCCGATAACATTGTTTTCAAAAATAGGGTAGGTGGGTCAACAGGGATTTTTTTTCCAAAATATTTTTATTTTTAAATATGCTTTTTTCAGGGGTTCAGGGCGGTCAAACACTGGTCACAACATTTTTGGAAAAATGTATCATACATATAAAAGGGAAAGAACCATAAAAGACATCCTCGTTCAAGCAAAAAGCAAATGCCAATTAATGAACATGCAGCTTTTTTCTTTCCTTTTTTCACTTCAATGTTTACATAGCTTAAAAAGTTTAGGGTCGGCAGGTAAAAAATAGGGTTGGTCGGGTTATCGGAACAGCAAAATTTTTTGTTTGGCCTTACAGTGAACAACACAATAACGTGGATTTCAAGGAAGTTTTCCATCCAAATGATCCACTCACCTGTATTGAGTTACAACATTCCTTGATGTAGATTAAAAATAACCAGTTGACTTGACTTACTTTACTTATCTGTGGCAGAAGTCAATGTGTCAACAAGAATATATTGGACACTTGGTAACGGTAATGCTGAGAAAGTAACACTTCACCATATCCCCTAGCTGTTTGGCTTTAATGCCATATCCGGTAAAATCAAATCATTGTGAGAGTTTAGGAAGAGACAGAGACGTCACTTTATTTTGAAGCAGTAAGTTTATTTCTCTGATATTAATACTTGGAATCATTGTCTGTTAAGTAGTTGTGTTACCGTTTTTTACTGCTCAAAGTCCTATTCTTCCTGCAATCTCATTTCAGCAAAATTTCACTTCCTAGTGAGTGACTACCAGTCTAAACTACGCCGCTGAACGTTCCGGAGGGACAGCACCTGACATGAGGGAGCAACCTCCGTAAAAGAAGTCAGGTATCTCCGGTGGTTCACCTACTCCAAAAAATTGATACTTCCTTTGTATAATATTTCTTACAGGAATGATGAAGCTGACCCTTGGAAAGAAAAGAAGTCTGGATATTTTTAAAAAACTCCGCTGAGTATCAAAATTTTTTCCACAGAGTTTGGAAACCACAATTATCATACTCCAAACCAACTGACTCCACATGTTCACGTCACTTGTATTACAGAGAAAGATGGAATTAAAAAGATGAAGTACCGAGTAATCTTGGTACGATATAACTTGACATCTCTTCACTGGATCTGAAGTGTGGATTGAAGGAAAAAACGTCTACTATACAAGCTATCTGACCAAATGCATACTTGAAAAATCACTCAACCGATTCTTTCCTTTTCAATAGAAAGAGACTGCCCTCAGACGCATATTTCATCAGAATAGCCAGAACACCATGGACACTACGTCACAAGCATAAAATACGAAACCCTTTTGACGAGCCATCAAACAGAAACATAAAGAGCCTTAGGTGAGTCATTTAAAAATAAAACGCCATTATTCTCTTGTATATGCAATTTCTTGGTATAAAAATAAAAACTGTTTGAAATTTTAAACTTCTCCTCTTGTGAAAGCCAACTTCATCATTCCATAAGTACAATGGTTATATTCAAAAAAAGATCTTGAGAAGGTCCTACTTCCTACTCTGGCATAGACAATGTCTCAAAGGTTCTCTTGGTATATATATTTTTTTTAGTTTCATGCCTAAAATCTTTTTTCGTCAATGTCCACACAAGTCTTCAAAGCTTACAAAGACTTCTTTCACTAATCACAAACAGGAATAAAAGGAGTAAATTTCAGCCTCACTTTCAAAAGTGAGCTGATGTTTGATCTCTGAATTCCTTGATGCCTTCATGACTCTGAAGTGGAAACCTTTACGCATCTTTGAAAGACTAGGCAAAAGTTTTTTTTTCGTTTTTTTAAGTACATAAATTATTAATGCCAGGAAAAATGTTCGATTACTTTTTCTCTTCTCTCTCACTATAAAGACTACATACTAAGTGCTACAGCTAAAACTAGTTTTTTTTACTTTGCCTTAAATAGGCTATTCAAAATTCTGTGCAATTCGTTAAATATCAGGTTTAACTACTAGATAAAGAAATTTCAGTGAGTTTTTCATCCGACCTTTGATTTTGAAAATGTAATATATATCAATGTGCAAAAAAGTGTCACAATAAATAATATGAGTAATAATACGTCAATAGCGAATAAATAATTACTAATATGAAATCTTAGCCATAACCGTTTTGTGTTCCAAGCCGCAGCCCCATGAACTTTTATATCCATCACCAACCTTCAAAAACACAGGGAACCATACAACACATCATAACGTGATTACTATGTATGTCGTTAACGAGAGCACAAACTGGAACGAATTTACCGAAAAATTGTGTACAGCACAGAAATAGATTGAGAAGTAAAATATTTATATCCAGAAGTCTTTACATTGATTCTTAGAAAATAGAAACATATTTTTTGTACAGTAATTCAACATCTGCAATTAATTAAGTTTGAGTCACCTTCATAAATTTGAGGTAAGACCCCATTCTTCAGTTACTAAATATTTAAAACTTGGTATTGAAAAATTTCTTGCTTCAAGTTGAAGCAGCAATTATTTCACAAAAAATTATGAAAATTATGAAAAAGTGAAGCTCTTGTAAATTCAATCAACGTTCCTTCAAAACATCAATTTCTCCATGTACATAATCTATTTTAAGATGAGGGGGCAGCGGCTTGGAACACAGAAGAGGTCAAAAATACACAATATCTCTGAGAAAAACTTTACATTAAATAATTCAGTCTTATGCAAATAAGTTTTGATATAATAAATAAACAAGTCTAAAGCTTAAATTGAAAAAACGATGAAAGATCTTCCTATTAAATATGCAAAGCAATGCATAATTGCTCTTGCAAAGTACAAAACCGTCTGTTTGCACACTGCCCTCATAAGTAGAATTCACAAATACTTTTGTTTTCCTCAAATGAAATGCTGCTTCTCTGATTGACAGTTGCTGTTCAATGCTGTGCATGAGATCAAGAACATGTACAAGTCACAACAACGTTCTCTTGATATATCTGTCATCTTCTCTCATTGAGAAAAGAATTATCGATACTACAGATAAAAACATGGAGTTGGTGACTAACACTGCTTCACACGGTCTGTATCTGCTTTAAAATATTGCACAATCGAGGCTGAATGCCTTTAAAAAAGGTAGTTTTTTACAATATTTGATCAGCTGGTTACAGGAATTCTCATTTTATGTTACAACACTAAAAAGATGTTGCAACACTGTTGCGTTTAAAGTATTAAACATTTGTTCATTCCAACAGAAATGTCTTCTACTCTGCTTCAAATTATCATTTTCAGCTTTTCTTAAATTAATTCTGGTAAAATTTGTGCAATGGTATCATTCATAGATATATGCTAGCATGCTTGACTAAGTATATTGGTGAAAGTTACACAATTATAATATTTTTTCATGTTTTTTTTTTACATTTTTGGTTAACTACTAAAAAGTTACAGTTTAAATGAAAGGTCAAAGTTCGATTGTGAAGTCAGAAATCTTTTTCTATCGGTTTTTACGGTTTTCTCGGATGGAGTCGAAATGATAAGGGCCCCATAAGAAAACTTTCAAAGACACTGCACTTTGGGACGAGTTGGTTTAGATTTTTTTAAAAAAGATTTCTGAGTCTTCATTTTTAAAGGATAAATGATATGTCTTGTAGCTAGAAGACACTAGTTATGTCAAGTTATTTCGAGTTATTACAGGTTAACACTACATCATGGCTATCATCGGCTATAGTCCAAATCCACCTAACCATTACAGAATACAGTATCACCCCCTAAAAGAATGTATCACCCAGGTTGTTTTGGTCCAGGATACCTAGGTTTGGGATACTCCACCATGGAGGGCCTGGGGCAGAATATGGGATAAGAAAGCTTGTAGGGGAAAACCTTTGAGAATATTGCACTTTTAAAGGTAAGAGTTTGGAGAAAGTGGTACTACTGTTTTATTTCCAAGTAATTAGTAGTGGAATGTTTTAAGAAATACCGGTTTGAGGAATGCCTTCGGCAACTTTGGCGAAACATGGGAAAGCAGGTAATATGTTGATTTTGACAGTGAACTCAATATGTCATTATGCATTATAAAGATGCTTTTGTGTTCAACAGAAATATGTCTAAGATGATTTCAAATCTCAAAGAAGTGAGACGTCTTGTGAAATGTTACAAACTTGAAAAACTTCACTTTTTGTATTGATCTCATTGCTCATTTTCAAATTAAACCATGGGCAACTTTATTCATTTGCTTAAAGATGGGTAAATTAGTTCACTACTGCAGCTAATATGACTTGTGTCTTTCTGCTTTTATAGTGGTCAACTGTTAAGAACTTCCATTTTGCCATATTGTGTTTAACATTCTTAGAGCTCAAACAGTTTCACAACTCAAAGTCAGTGGGTTTACTGTCCAAATTAAGTTCATTCTGATTTTGAGTGATTCTGTTTGAGCTAATTTCGTTTTCCTAATCCCAGCACAACAGCTTTGATCAATTTCATGGTCAAGGTATGAAGCATGGCACAATCTTGGTAATCTAGCACACCCTGAAGGGCATGTCAATAGCAAAGTAAAGTACACATGTTCCCACAACAGACAGTTTGGGGACAGCCCCCATTTAATATTTTTGAGATTTGAAATCCTAGTGAAGGACAAAATTTCTTCAGTTTGTAATTCAGCATCTACTGTGATGTAACAATTTAAGTAAATGGTCAGTTACAGATTTACAGATCACAGACTGACACTCAATCAGGTTTCTTTATGTTTCTATTAGGATTTCATGGTCACATCTGACTTATTTGTGTCAAACATTCATCCCTGTTTTCCAAACTATTTGAGTGACCCACAGATGACATGAGGACCACCGCTGGCTTAGAAAAGATTAGGCTAAGTAGGCATATGAAACTTAATGATATACAAAGAATCACACAAGATGTGAGTCAATCTTCACATTCAGAATCACAGAAGAGTAAAACGCAACACTCAAAAAACAAACATTGTAACATTTGGGCAATGACTCAAAAGACAATAACCTGATTCTCAAATGTATAAAGTATGTAAATAATTCACTGAGAGGTGAAGAACAATCTGGCAGTGATGCAGAAATAAATACTTTGTATAAATACTTTATATTCTGGTATTGCACTGGGACAGGGTAAAGCTTCTGGAACATCTTTGGTGGGTGGATTTTCCATCCATAAAAAAAACCATCGCTGGATGATTCACTTAATAAACTGACTTAATTAGCAAGGATGGTGATGAAGTCTATGAGTGACTGACGTACATTACAATTAAAAAACAAAATTAAATGATACACATAAATTGAACATTTCCGTTGCTTTATCTCAAAGAAACGAGCACTGAGCCATTGATTTGATCGGTGAAAATTGAACACTGAGACAGCAGGCATCAAGATTTATTAAGTCATTTCCTGCAAGATCATCATCACCATCATTGCTCAAAAACTTTCTCCACAAAATATGAAAAAGAAAATGCAAACAAAATATATATTTCGTTTTACTATTCTAGGCCTTGGGTCATTATATTAAGTAGTTTTCACCGTTTTTGTTTTTTCCAGCATTGGCACCTTTATACCCTTAATACATCTTCTGCAATCTCTTCGTAGGTTCATTTTTTTCAAAGTAATTTTATCTCTTTTTCGGTACTTTTTTGTAATTTGAAGAGTCCCCAAGGGGTCTATGATTCAATGCGAGGTAGGCCGGACTTCAAATGAAAGTGACTCTCTTTGGTTGTCATGGATACCTTTTCAACTGTTACCATGGTAACACATCCACCTGTCAAAAGAGATAACAGAAAAGAGTAAAGTTCTGCATGAATAAGCATGTAAGATGTACAGATCCTGAAATATTAATATATGAACATATATAAATATTTAACGACTACATAAAAATAATCCTCTTGTTAATGGAATAAAGCAATACATATATTCAGGTACAGGATGTCCCGTAACTCCTGATAACTATCATCATACAAGTTCGATCTCTGATTTGCGAAAAAAGTTTAGCCTTCATGAGAACTCTAGACCAAAAGGTCAAAGGTGAGAGATTCAGACAGGCTTGCTTTCAAGTGCGCACTTGCCATATTTTGTTGTGAAATGAGAATTTCTGAAGAAAATATATGTTGATGATCACAACACTAAAAATTTTGTTGATTTGACATTAAAACTGCATTAATAATTTAGTTTTGGTCTCCAAAGATACATTAATCAAGTTTCTGGGCTATTCACAGCAGTGGATTTTCAAAGACGCTATTAACACCGTCACTATTTTATAAATGAAACAACATATTGCCTCTGTCATCTATGACACAAAAAAAAACTTGAACAACAAACTGTAGAAAACTGCTTATTTTTGAAGTTTGAAGTTTCTCAAGAAAAATCTATTCATTGACAAAGGGCATTACTAAACTTGCCAGAATTATGCATTTGACTAGGGGAGCCATGGTCTCAGTTGTTCTACATGATATTTGAGATTGGTAGACATCAGTGTTACTGAATGAAACCATACAATCAGCCATCTTGTATCCATGGTAACATAATCATGCTGTTCTAAAAACAACACACTAGCAACATTGTACATGACTTCTTCCTTACGATTTAGTTTTTGGAATGTCATCTAAATAAATTGCTTTTAGTAGTATTTTTGATTCACTTGAAACAAATAATTTATGGATATTGTGTTTCTCCTGAAACTTTAATGAACAGATCTTGTGAATTCAATGCCATATTAATGTTTAAAAAATGCATTAGTAAAGTATTGACTGCTTCTGGAAAAAAATAATATCTTTCCTTCTCTGCTACAGCAAGTCTATGACGATGCATTCTATTAAAAATCTGGTTTTTTTTGAAATTTGAATGATATGGCTTGACAAAAGAGGAACCACTTCATGCTACAAAGTTTTGGTCATTGAAAATCCTAAATGCGAAACGAGATGTGTTTCCAATGATTATGTTCTTGAGATGTGTTTTCAATGATTATGTCCTTTGGTTATACATCTCCACTGTTAACGGTACAAAATTTCTGAATTGCTTCAAAAATTTGAAAGGCCAGCTCAATTATACTTTGGGATATAAATTTTTTTTCATTTCATATTTGGTGAAGTGACAGCCTCAAATACATAATCTATGTGAAATAACAGAGAGCTTATCATTCAGAGTCAAAAAAATTAAATTGAAATGTTTTTAAGGAAATCTTGGAGAAAATTCATTTTTGTAAGCATTCAACACTGACTGAATTTTGACAACTACATAAAAAGATAATAAATATCTGAAAAATGAGGGCACTTTGTACATGAACAAACATCAAGTCTGTTATTTTGAGTGACATATTATCATCAAGATTCAGTTCAAATATTTTGTAACAAAATCATTTTTACAGCATTTCATAATATGGACTGGTAGTTTTGAGATACCAGCAGCTCTGATTGGTAGATTTGAAATTCTAGAAAACCAATTAGAGATGAGAGATCAGACAGCTGTCTGAAATAATGGAAACAACAATATAATTTGTAAATCTAGCAGGAAACTGAACAGACCGATAATAACTGTCAATTTTACTTTCTCAACATGTTTTCATGGCAAATTTATCTAACTCTGTCTTGATTCAAGGGAAATCTTTTGAAGAGGTCATTTGACATAAAAGATGACAAATGGGAACACTTAGAGAGATAAATACACATAACAAAATGTGGAGACATCTACAGTAAACAATACTGAAAAGGTCAAGAATTGAAAGAACACATTTTTAAATCAACATCATTTTTGTCCAAAACTGTTTCACAGATTGGCATGGTATTTCTTTTCGTTGACATCAATGATCTAGGGATCAAAATAAATGAAAGCAGATGAGATCAAGAACGGAGACTCTGAATACAGGGAACATCAATAAATAAGACCAAAAAGCAAAGTAAAATTGGAGCAAGCAAGATCCATGACTGGAGGAAAGAAATCACACAGGCGACCACCATAACTATACAAACTGGACTGCAGTAAACAAACTGAAAAAAAACAACATAAGCCCTAAAAAGATACCAACCACCAAATATAATCATCACAGCTTTTACAGTATCAACAAACTTTCAAAATACACTGTACTGACGACATCTTTGATGGCAAACGAGCCACTTACTCGTTAGCACCTGTCAATCAAATGCTGGTTGCTATGGTGATGACTACTGATGGGCCAAACCATATCATCGTTGCGTTTTGTTTTGGTCATCTGGTCTAGTGGTTGCCATAGGAACAGGGTGTGCAAAAGGGGGAGAAAAGAATGAGGCATGATGGGAAGGGTGCAAATCACTTGTGCAACTTAAATGAGTGGAGGGGATAAAAAACAAACAAACAAAACAACGTCAAAAATAGTTGCAGAAAGATGAACAACCAGCTACAATGTGCAGATACACTGTATGCTAATATTTATGTACATGATGTCTTCGAAGACATCCTCCTCTGAAAAAGCCCTCAGTGCATTGTTTCATGCTCTCCAACAACACAATTTACAAGTG
Source organism: Ptychodera flava (assembly GCF_041260155.1). Lineage (NCBI taxonomy): Eukaryota > Metazoa > Hemichordata > Enteropneusta > Ptychoderidae > Ptychodera > Ptychodera flava. Next base: position 9,589,285 of record NC_091945.1, on the reverse strand, counting down.
AAGACAAAAAACAAACAAACAAACCAACGAACACCTGACACAGATAGACTTACATCACTACAGTGACCTTTCCCAATGGAATAAAACAAGTCACAACTTGTGCACAACCACAGCTCAAGACTCTTGCATAAGATTTGAATAATTTTACATCTCATTTGCATATGATTTACATGTGCTGACTGTGAAATACTCACTGTCCACAAACATGTCGTACTTCTAGAACGAGGACAACCTCACACTATACAAGAAATCTTTGCACAAACATAAGACCATACTGGCAAAGACTAATTCCTGAAGTTACCTGCCAACATACTTTGTACAATGATATGGTAAAATTTTCAATTCAGTGAGAAAGGATGAAAAAGGTCAACATTTATATCTATAATTCATTTAATTAAAGTCTGTGTTTTCAAATGTTACTTCTTGAATGTTTCTGAAAAATATGAAGGAATTTTATGTTTAAGTGTGTTGAATTGTTTGTAGTACATATTTACTATTTCTCCTGTTATGTGCCACTTGGCAGCTATTTTGAGGATTTTAACTGAGCTAAATAGAAATAAAACAGTCCTAACACATACATTCTGATGTCATCACTGACAATGGCCTAAAAAGAAAGATGGATGAAACTGAGATTTTCCATGTTTTGAAAGTAACAGGAAAATGGATAGTGGAAAATCTTAAACTTCTTGACTTGCACTGTTGGAAAAAATTTACCTATGTCCTTGAGGACTTTATGCATATTTGGTGCTACAAATTTTCATAGAATATGAATTTTCAGTTAGCATGTATTTGGAAAAGCTCATTTTTTGAAATATAAGGTGTTTTACTTGCTCTGAGCCGTGAATATGCTTTTGACATTCATTAATGTTGACATTAAATATTAAATTAAAATGAATTTTTTGAATTGATTTTTAGATGTTTTTCAAAATATGTATATTTTTAATATAAACAATTTTTTAATTTAGCTCTTCCATGTAATACAGTCCATTCCTTGATTGGCCGAAAATGTGTTATTGCTCTATGCGTAGGGCTTTAAGCGTTGATGAAATTATAAGACAAACTACTTTTCACGGCTTTACTATTTCTTCACAGCGTATTCATATCCTAAAGCCTCTAGATTAAGGCATCTACCATGCACATCTGAGATATAATGATGTCTTTTGAGCGGCAGACTTATTCGCTTCAGTCTGCATACACTGATGTTAAATGGAAACGAAATGTCAAGCTGTAGGTGATGGAAATCCACTAAATCGTGTCTGAAGCATCAAGTTTTGAAGTGTGAAGGATGTTCACTCATGTCTTCTAAATTCAAAGGCTCCCATCAAATTATTCTTAAGGGACTAAGCTGCTTTGACGGCTAGCAGATAACACAGTTCACGGATCCAATTCACACTACATCTTCACAGTTCTCACATCACATTATCCGGTGAGACGCTGTTACACGATTCACCCATCACTGAATTATTCTAAGATTTTGGCAAAGTTAAAGATTATCGGCACTGACAAATGTTAGAGAGAATGGATGTTTTGCACAGAACAGCAGGATTCTATTCCATACAACACATCATGCTAAAATTACAACATACAAAATATATGATCTGTAAGTCATGAAACATTACTGAAAGCAGATGTGGAATAAACTGAGCCCTTTGAAAGAGAGGCAAAATCTGATCCGTTGATCTAACTGTATCAAAAATTTTGTATGCATCAAATTAATGACTTTGGAATATCGCTTTCCAAGGGTTATTTCTCTCAGCTTACACTAGCCTGCAGTTAAATCACATGACTACAAAATATAAATGCTAACATTACGGGTATTGTATTCTTCAAATAATTTATGATGTACAATGGGAAAGCAGAACTAAATTTGTAAAGCATTATGCTTTATAATTAGATAACCTTCATTAAACAGTTTCTTCTCTTTAAAAGGCAAAATAATTTTTATGACAAGCTGTAATTTAGAAGCCAATATGTATATTCCTGCAACCAGTTTGAAGATTTAAAGATTTATTGCAGATATGTACAATCATGTACTGGGAGAGAGTGTAAGATTAAGACAATATTGTCACTTTTGTTGATCCTATATCTTATTTTCTTACTGCAACAAATATTTCACAGAATTTGTCCTAAATTGTGCAAACACATCATCATATTGATTGTTAAAATCTACAAACGTTAATCTAAACAGCACAGCCATATTGAAAGTTTTGACTGGTTGTTACAGTTGTACTGGAACAGTATCATCCCTTTTCCCAGCATGGAAATTTCTGCTGAAATACTTTACTGCAAGCTGACAGCAATGAAAAATTGTCATCCCTTTTTGGATGCAGCAGCAAGATAGAAATAACCAGTTGAATAAACACTTAAGTTGCTAAGTGTGATATTAAGCATGCAAAAAGTTCAAAGCTATCTGATTGTTCAAGTACTTAACTAATTATGTGAAATATATTCTCCCATTATCTAACATACTCCTAATGTATAGTCAGTGAGTGACTCATTTTCACAGTTTCCTTGAATATCTGCATGGTAATTTTAGTAATAAAACATACTCGGTTGACAATCTATAAATGCCAAGAAACTGGTTGACTTCACACCTTTGACAGAAATGGAAAGGTTATGGTACAAAGATGTAATCTTTTGTCACTTTATCAGTGGATAAATTATGCTGGACAAAAGATATTTAAGGGATTGTTGATATAGTTCCGACTATATACCTATTCATCTAAACTGAGTGCTGATAATGTGAGTACTTCACAATTAACAACTGAAATCTCAAAAATTTGTCTAGCTAGAAAGTGACATTTTATCGAGACATATGCCTGATGTACAAATAGAAGTGGTCTTTATTTAATGGCGTATGTTTCGGTGTTGGTGTGTGTACATCGAGTGGCAGTCTCCGTCCCCCGTGCATGTCAGCAGACAAATTTACAGAAAAGGGCCTTCACGTCTAATACCTGACAAGATTTTGTCAGCACTGGAAAGTCAAAATTAGCAAGTCATTTGCATATATCTCAACTTTTTCGAATCAAAATAGAAATTGTGATGTATAGCGCCATCTGTGGTCCATTCCTGCACACGTCGTTTGTGCGTAAGTACAACAAGATGGCTTCGTTTGAGACCCCATCCAATGTTTGCTTTGACACAAACAGATATCCTTCCTCTAATTAAAAAAAAACATGATGAAATACTGCCCTGTAACTACGTGTAGCTTGCAGACATCATAATGTACTGGTGCCAAACAGTCTCACGCAAGGTAACTGAAATTTTGGAGATTCTTTTGATAAAGTGATCTATGTAAATTAATGAGGGACACAAATGTAATTTTTGTGTTCAATTGGACGAGCATTTCATTAGTACCGGTAGTTGACTTAAATAGTTTCCATATGAAATAGAACATAGGGCCAAAGTCCCTGAAGCTACTATAGACATGGATACAAAATTAAGTATTTCCTTACTGTATGAAATTATCTCACTAAGGTCATCCTACGGACAAGTAAACTAAATATTAAAGCTGTCTGACCAGCGGTTTTGAAAGAACAAGCAACTCAACAGTTGACAGAGCTCTGTTGAGTTATGTAGAGAATAACCTTTTGTGACACATGTATTGATGAAGAAGGTGGATATCTTTGATTAACATTGTGAGTTCTGTTTAATAAGTTGAGACTGTACATACTCCGAGAAAGCACACTGAAGAGACAAAGGTTTGAAACTTAAGAAGTTCAAGGTCATCAAAAGCATTATAAGGAATCATGTTACACTTTCATTGCACTGTTTACACAGATTGCATAATTGCTATAAATAGCACATGAGGAATCTTTATACAGTCCAGCTTTACCATAAAATCCCTATCACTTTGACCACCCCCATTTAATTGACCACTCTATTTTTTTCCTCAAAAAGTAATTTTATTTTATCCTTACCAAGTCAACCATAAATGGAAATTAGAACTTTCTCTACCTCTATCTCTATCTCTATTGACTATTTTGAGCAATTTCTTTTAGATAACATACAGGGCACAATAAATGACGGTTCAGAATATGTCAAAGTTGGGATTCAGGAAAGTTGCCTTTACATGTTTTAATCCTCCAAGATGGTAAGCATTTCACTATGAACTGTCAAAAAAAGTTGAACTTTCTGATAATTCTACACTAAAATTATTTTGGCTTTGATGATTTCCTAATTAATTCAATTATTTAAAATCATATTAATTATTTTTTTCTGGGTGAATTGATAGGGTTTATACAGTACAAGAATTACATACAATGTAAGTCAAATTTTGACCAAAAATGACAAAAAAATTCCTTAAAAATACAGATTTGCATATTTCATCACAATTTGAACAAGTCTAAGTTGGGTTACCCCTAGGGACCTGTATACCAAATAACAAAGCTGTCTGACCAGCGGTTATGAAGAGAAGATTTTTTGCCAAAAACACCTTTTTTGGCATTAATTTGCCTATTTTCAACAATATCAAAAAATAAAAAAATAGTTTCTCAAAATCGTATTTTTCATCTACACAACAAATATCAAATCAGTAAGTACTGCGGTTCTCAAGATATTTGAGTGGACGGACGCCTCACAAACGGACATACATACATACACCATACATACATACATACATACATACATACAGACTGACGACGGACGCCGGACGGATACCCATCCCAATAGCTTCTATAGACTATAGTCTATAGTAGCTAACAAGTGATTCTTGCTAATATTTTCATATATAGAAACTATTGTCCATGGACTCATACAAATTCTGTACTCGTACGATCAATACAATGCATTCTTTTATTTTTTTTATTTGTCAGTCCATGACAGTATTTTATTTATTCATTTGTCAGTCATCAACAGTTTTCTATTTTTATCAAGGTGCTTTAATCTACTCACCTGTGTTAGATACCTAATTTATAGGACCATACTGACATATGCTAATAGCACAGTTTCTTCAAGTATAAATTTTTATTTGAACAAACACTTAAAACGATAAGCTGTTCATAGGTTTTTGTTTCAACTTTAAAATGATGCCATGTTGCCAAGCCTACATTGATGATCAAGGACTGACTGGTAAAAACCTTAAAACTTGCTGGCAAATTCATAAACGCTTCTCTGTGTCTCTTGTTTTGTATGTGGCACAGACACAAATATCAGTACTTGCCGAAAAACCAAGAAGGTTGCTGCAGATATTATTCAGGAGAAGATTTTGACCTAATATGGTTGTCGCCTGCATTACAATATGAAATACTAGTAGTAACTCTATAGAAAGTGTAACTAATGTCTGTAATTAAACTTAAATCATCTACCAAACTACAACACTAAATATCAAATCACTTAGCATATAAATTATTGCTAGCGGAAGACTAGACCCACCGTCCTGTTTTTAGAAGTAGTAGAATGTTAATAAGTTAATGTGCATATTTGATTTATTTCTGTATCATGACATACATCTATTATACTCAAGGTGTAAATACATTTTAACATTTAGCATCCAGTATTCCACTAATTGAATACACTCTAACATATGCTATTATTTCAACTTTTTGCGCACGATTTCATATTTCACTCTGATTTATTATGTAACTTGAATGAAGTCATTGTTTGTAACGTGTGATGTGGGGGCGTATGTTGTCCCATAACGCAAGCATGAAAGAAATTTAGTAAAATTAAAACATGAATATTATCTCACTTAACTTCCATTAGCTTCCTAACCCTTACAAATTCAATTTAACTTTAACCAACCTTAATAATCAAACTGTGATGAAGTTATTGTATTTGTTATCTTTTACAATAATGATTCAATGTTAAAGTTCACACTGTTATGGTTTCACTTCCTTACAGAAATGTCATCATAATAAACGGTTGTTACTATGGCAACATGACTTTGGCAGGTAACTTCAAAACCTAGTAGGACTATACTACTATCAAAGAGTGTACACAGACGTTTTGCGGACAAAACTTACCACTATATGAGGCCAACAATGTGTGTCTAATATGGTTTGTTAGCATCCTTGGGTCTTTTCAGCTGGACTTTTAGGCGCTTCATTCCTATCTGAAATCCATTCATTGCCTGTATGGCTGCCTGGGCGCTTGTTGGGTTGTCAAAGCTGACAAAACCTGGATTTTGTAAGTTTCAGAAACAAAGGGGAAAGAAAGTCAGCTGTTTGTGATGCTCTGCAATGGGAAAACTTTATTTCCATTTTGAAATTACTGTTAACATTGTTTTGCATGAGAAGTTTGAAAGAAAATCTACAAGTATTCTGCTTATACTTTAATAATATGCGACATCACCAAATATCTAGGGTGTATTTCAACCCTTTCACCGCAATGGTTTGGCCCGAACGCATTGTTATCAATAGTGATTGTGGACCTTTTTAAAATAGAATTGGGGTGAACAAGTCTAACGAATCATGATGTCATTTCAATGCTTACTACAGTAAACTCAAAATACAAACACATTCAACGATTATGCCAATTGGTGCATGGGAAAAATGAAACGATTTATGTCACAAACTTATGCAAAGAAGGGAACATAAACATTTTAACCGATAAATTCAAAACAACTTTTTTCATATTATAAGTGAAATGACAAAAAACTCACCAAAGCATTTGCTTTGATTTGTAGCACGATCCACAAAAACTTTAGAACTAATGACAGTCCCAAAGGGCATAAACATCTGCATGAGTTCTCCATCGCCAAATTCTTGTGGGAGGTGGTAAATGAACAGGTTACATCCCTCGGGACCTGCAAAATACATGGCTACATACCAGTGATAGTAGCTCTGATTAATATATTATTCATGTGTATGTGGCAAGATATTAGCATATTGACCTCAAGGTTACACATCCTGGTACTTTCATAAAGACATCGTAGGATAGGTAAGCAATGCTTGATAGAATATTGTACTTAGTTCGGATGAATTGTTACTATGCCTTGAACATTCCCTCATGTAACAAAGTAAATTTGTTGGAAATTCTATAATCAGACGAGTTTTCATGCAACTGATACAATTCTAGGAAAAAATTGTGTATACCAGTACAAGAGAGAAGGAAAGTTTCTCATTGCAGTTACACTACACTGTTGTATTTAAACCCTTTCAACACCATGGTTTGGCCAAAACCCTTTGTTAGCAATGGTGATTATGGACCTCAGTGTTTATTGGGGGATTTGGGATGAACAGGTTCAAGATCCAGATACTTACCATGTAACTGGAAACAAAATGGCCAAATCAGGGTTTTAAAACTACACATGTCAAATGTATGCAGATAAAGTAGTTTCCCAATGAAATCAAAGTTCGTATATTGTGTTATGAATCTTAAATTTTGTGCAGGGGTCAAGTCAAAGGTTAGAGGAAAAAAATGATAAATTCACAACTAGAAATGGACCACCAAAGACAAGAACAGCATTTTACAGTACAGGATCTGCATAGTTTCTTCTCAAATGTTTTTAGAATGACAGAATTTGTCAAAAACCATCCGATGCAAGAAATTGAATTTGCCCAGACAATAAAAGAAGTGTTTTCCCTTTTTCGTGATATTTTTTCCAACATTGGAAACTCAGTTATTAATCAAAACCCTACGACATTTCACTTATTTCATCTTTTTTGTCCTCTGTCTTTGATCAGAAATATCTAAGATGTCTACCGTCTGGTGGGAACATTGTTGGATTCTTAATGGAATTTAAGAAGAAAACCTGACAGGATATATTCACAGGGTTGTTTGCCCTGTATTTGCTCAAGAATTCAAACAGTCATTCCTTGGTCCTGAAAATCATGTACCGGTACAAATGACTTTCCCTTTGGAAAGTAATAATAACTTCATCACTTTCAAAGGACAAATAAAATACTTGGTAACAATCTAGCAGGTTACTGGCCGAATGCTACATTCGTTCTGAAATTTTACACTTTGTACCTATTTATTTATTGACATCTATTCAGCAAATTAATGAAAAAAAATTGGAGAGCATTGATGAGTGATGAGTGATAATTACAGTCTGTGTAATTTTTAAGAAGATTCATGTCTTAATAGTCTGAAAATTCAGTACTGTACTCTTCCATGTCCAGATTATGAAGTAACATTTGACCTTTGACATTCTGTTAAGGTAATATGCACCTCGAAAGTGAAAGACTTAAACTTTTGCTCAAACTTTCCTCAAGGAATCTTTCAATCATTCTCTTTCAAAATCAAGAATAAAATAGGGGGTCACCGTGCAAATTTTGGTACTAGAGAAACAAATTACTCGAGATTTACCGATATTCGAAATTCAAAATGTTCGCCATCCCTGTGTTAACTCTATGGAGAAAAATAAAAATTTTCGAATTTCGAAAAACTAACCCGGTGAAAAGTTTTCTTCCACCTAGCACTTTAAAATGACCCCCACATGTGGTATATTAGAAGAGAATTGTAAAAGTTTGAGAGTCCGAATATCTGTCCCCGAGGTGCGTTCTACTCAAGTTGGAAAAAGTCACTTTTATTTAAATATGATATAGAGAAACACATTATCAATGCTTACCATAGTTACCCTCACGTTGCTGGGTCGGCATGGCAACATTAGTTTGTTGAGTGAATGCTTGGGAAAGCTGACCATAGGCATTAGGGTAGGTTGCTGTGAAAATACAAAAAAATCAGATATCGTAAGATATTTTGACTCTATCAAATATTGAAATGTAGGTTGCTAATTCTTATTTCAAAAGAATTATGAGATTATGTCAATTAGAAGTGAAAGAATTCATGAACTAAGCAGTAAATTATTATGCTTGGATAAACTACAGGTCCTCATTACCGGTATAATTTAATCATGAGATAAAGAGTAGATTCTGACATTTATGTTTCATCTTTGACCTGCACAAAACACAATTTAGCAAACTAATTGCATTGGGTAGACCATGTTCATTCCTAAAATGTCCACTTTTTTCTGCTTTTCAAAAACCCACTGCATGAAAACTGACAGAATTATAAACACCAATCACAATAAAGAAACAAAAAAAATTCGGGTGACAATTCATCTAATCCATCAATTATATAAAATGTACAATTTCACCACTCAGACTGATTATCAAATTACATCTTAATGACGACACATATATTAAACAACTTTGGGCAAGAGTCATCAAACCTATGAACATGAAACATATGCAAATGACTTACTGGACGAGTAAATTAAACTAAGCATTATCGACATCAACTAAAACAAATTTGGGTAAATTCATCATGTCCATCAAATAAGAAACTGAAGTCATTGATTTGTCAAATAAAAACACTAAACTTAATAATGGGGTGTGTTGCAAATTCACCACGTCTATACAGACAACAGTCGGAAGGATGCAAAAAATAACTACCAGGTCCAAACCAACCAAATCACAGAAATCATGCCACGATTTGTTGTTAAGTTTTGGGGACACCTAAGCTAAGTTAGATTATACAACCTAATTGGTTACCAGCATATTGCTGCATCCCAGTGTACGCTTGCTGTAAGGGGTCACCAGTCGGGGTGCTTTGGGCAGCTGCAAGAGAGTTAGAAAAGAAAAACTTAAGTCAAGATGTGGTTTTAGCTTAAGAATGAGATTAAAATATTCATCCTTAGAACCAATGATTTATGTGAAAAGAATCCTCATGGCAAGTGCATTTATCATAAGATGATATAGGCTGTCAGGTTTGTGAGACAGTCTCCATCTTTGCATTAATTCTCCTGCAAGTATGGTGTTGACAAGCTGTTGGAAGGTTGAAGAATAAAATAATGTGGTTTCATATCGGAAACAGTGTTTTTACTATTTGTACATGTGTGATGAGACGCTCAGAGTGCAGCAAAGCTGTCATGAGCGTTGAGGGTTAGGACACAAGAGAATGGTCGGCAATGATCTATGGTGTCAGCAAGATGACCACAAAGCAGGGGTCAGGCAGGATGGATGATTCTGGGGTCAAAGGTCATCACCGATGACAACTCATCTATGTCATGTGAAATGTCAGTAAAGTGCAAATGAGAGACTTACTAGGGTATTGGTGTATGCCATTGGCATAAACCGGTTCACCTGCACTTTGCCCATTGGTTTGTGCCGCCATGTTGTAATTTGGGATGGTTGGCGAAGGCATATTGGGTGTAGCACCATTGATTGCTGCCTGTGTACCAGTGCCTGAAAGCAGCAGCGAATAAACACGAAGCAAAATATAAATTTCTCAGCTGTAAATTCACTTTTCTACATAACATTGGCAAAATTTGCTCATTCAAATTCTCCATAACTTGTTGAATAAAAAAACAAGGCTGCTGTGACCTTGTTTACTCTCACGACATGTATGGTACGAAATTGACATTTTGCGTCATATGAAATATCAGGAAAACATTTCATGATAGTCATCACTATGTGAAATACCTGCTAATGACACAAGAAGCAATCATTTCACCGAGATTAGATGATCTTATGGCCCTGTGATATTGCTGATTATAAAAATGACAACTAATGGGATTGATAAAACTACACATTCTAGGGCGCATATAGGCTTGTTTTTTCAGGAAGTATAAATCTTATTGCAAGTGAAACAACTGTCTGGATGAAATACCCATTTCATAAACATGTTACCAAGAATTGGTGTGTTTGGAGTGTGTCTTTTTATTAGTTTGATTTATGATCTTTCTGAAAAAGAATTTTGAGTAAATTGGGTTTGAGACTCACCAATCTCACCTGAGGTAGGTGTTATGGGTTGGGCTGGGAAACCATTGGCTGCAGCTACAGCATTCATCTGCTGCATGTGGGCTAAGGCTGCCGCCATGGGGTTGATGTAGCCTCCCTGGGCTGCTGCCGCCATCAAAGCCGCCTGTTGCTGCATTAGCTGCTGAGTATGTAGGGGCAAAAAACAGATAAACTGAACTTTAGTATACATTTAGTGCATAAATTTAGTACAAGTGCATTAATCATGTGTATACCTGTGTGTCAAATAAAACAGATGTTGTTAACCCCTAACAACAATGTGCTAGAAACCTTTTTTTGTGAACTGGCTGACTGAACGTCCTGTACAAAGGAAAAGCTGTTAAAGGCATGAAGTGTTGGTTTCGCTTACAATCGTAGCAAAAACCTATGCAATATGGAATACTATTATTTTAGTCTGATGATGAATGCCTTCAATCTAGAAGTGAAAGCAGACACTGGGCACCCTCTCAAAAGATGATGACAGCAATTGTAGTAAATATATCAATCTCTTTCCAGAAGGTGTTCCTACTTTCCTGATGATCTGTAAATTCAATACTGGTCAGTAACCTGTCCATTTTCCAACATAAGCCAATATGAAGGGCTGCATATGAAGTAAAGTTGATTTTTTTACATCAAAATGTTATATGCTAATAGATGCAGTCAGAATTTCACGCATGAATGGGAAATTGACAGACGTATCGCGCCAATCTGCAATGCACTGTGCTTGTTGCAACAACAAATGGAATAAATTTACCCATCCATAAACTTACTCCGCATGAAAAATGCTTCTGTAAAAACACTGACACCAAAGACCTATATTTGGATATCATCAGAAAAAATAACAAGTACAACTCATATGTAAACATTTAAATTTTGAGCATTTAACCTTGAAAGACATCAGTTTAGATAAAAATATGAGTTATTGCACCAACTGGGAAACGATTGGAGTGAAATTTAATTGAATCCTTCAGAAGGAAAGATAAATATACCCTTAAAATACAACAATGCATATGTTGGTAATTATCTACTGTCCTTGTAATGACTTTGAGAATAATTATTGGTATTCCCTGGGTCTGCGAGAAACGGCTCTGGACAATTGAATTGGTTGACTGGGCCAGCATATTGGGTCATTCCATATAAGAAATTGATGAGTTCAGGTGAGTCATAGTGCACTGAGGTGTGCCAGTGTTGTGAGAAATCAACATAGGTGATTTATCAGAAGACGGAATCCAATCAGAAAAATCATGGCTCAATGGAGGTCACATTTTGACGTAGATATACTTTAAGTATGGTCGTAATAAAGTACACCAGCACTGAAACGTCATCTATCCTGACTAATGTATTGGGATATGATTCAAGAAATAAAGGGACAACTAGGAACATTATGGGAACACACAGTAAAACTAAACAGCATGCCGTATATTCATTCACTGATTCTAAATGTGTGATAAAATAGCCATCAGTTGTCAATGTAGAAATATGGCAAACAACAGAAAACCTTTATCCAATAGTGTAAAAAGAGTCTTTTGACGTTTTCTTATTTTTAACAAAAATATACACCTTTACATTCCATATATGTTATATTCTTGTTTCCCATCAATATTTCAGCAAATGAAACATACAATATTCGAAAGCAGCAGAAATTTGATGTGGAGATCCTTAGAAACAAAAGCAAAGGCCTAGCTGTTGTCAGGAGAAAATTTCATTAATAAGAGTCTCAGTTATGAATGATTTTTTTTGTGGAATTACACTGATGATCTTCATCAGCTCTACGGTACATCATAACAAACTCTCCTTAACAAGAATTCAAAGCACTACTGCAATATTTTTGAAAGACTCTAGGGGTAGGGAGAGAAAGTACAGCATGTATTGAACGCTGTGATCCTTGAACTTTTGATGGATATGGAGAAGTCGACGAACATGGAAGAGTTACAGAACGTGGAAAAATTGATGGAAAACTTGTGTATGGTGATTCGGAAAGCTCCCCTCCCACTGGGAGTAATGGCCGATAATAACCATGAAATGTGCATATCTTTCCAACATCCCTTCTGGCAGAGTCACTTCCGGGGGTCCTGAGTTTCCAATCTGCGATGTCAGATTTTCAACCTTTCCATTTTTAATCATCTTCCAGGACAAACAAGAGCAGCGCCGTAATTGCAAATACCAAATTAATGGCGTCCTTCTCATGAATTTTTTTAATAAAAAGCGGAAGTTGCCTTTGGCGGAAAATATACCATCCATCTAAAAGCCCAAACTTTACCATGAAGTAATCTTTTCTCAAGAGACACTACAAAGTTAAATAAAGATTGTGTTTGAGTAAACATTGCAACCAGAAATAGGACAAATTTTGTATCTTATTCTCGCTAAAACTTGTGGTTAGATTCCTCAGCATGTGAATTTTATGGTTGTGAGTATGATCTTTGAGGCAGAGCATAATATTTACTTTGCATATTAATAACAGTATATGATTTCAGTTGTAATCACGGTCAGATTATATAAGTGATACTTTCATTTTTTATTTGATGTAATCACAAGTGAAACAAATAGCTATAGACTTTCGCTATATTTTGCACAGTGTATGCAATCATAAATCAATGGGGTTTTTTAGCTCTTTTTCAGTTTTCTTTTCAAGAACATCACCTTCAATCCACAGATACAAGACTGTACTCAGTGTTGTGGTACAAATTAAAGAATATAGATGAGGATGACATGAAACCCATTAACCCCACTACCAGCAACTGACAGGTGGGTGGTCATGTGAGATGAGAAAACAAAACAGACTGCAGACACTGAAAGCTGAAACATGAACCGTATTGTCAGATATGAATGGGAAAAATTCAGAAGGTACAGCTTTCTGTTTCCCAGCTGACAAATCAGCTGACAGCTGATTTGAAAAAAGAAGCAAATTTACGACACTTTGTACATTCAAAGCTAGCCATTGATGGGGACATAATTGCTGGCGTTATCAGTCTGAATTCATACTCTTCAAACAAATTGACTACTGCATGATGCAATTTCAAATAATTACTTTCCGAACAGGTTTCAGAAAACTGTCCACTGCATGAATTCGAATGTCACTACTTTAGAAAACCTCTGATCTATAAAATCATCTCGAGATCAAAATATCTTCCCTCTTTTTTGATTTTTGTCCTTCTCATCATATATCAGAATGTTTTGAATGTTTGTCCTGTTCAGACCATGCAAAATGAATACCAACTGAAAAATACCGGAATCATGATAACCAGTACTCTAATTCAACATAATCTATAATGTTCTCTGTTTGTTTTAGATTATGAAGATCCCTAACACAAACAGATTGCTATTGTAAGTAACAATGGACGGAATAGTCTTCAGGTGTGTAAATATGCCAAGTAAGTAATAGTATTTCCAGAACAAGAATAGTTTTATAATTTTTTACTAGAAAAGAACAAAACTCAAACTGCACTACCTGGGCATATGCACCGTAACCAAACTGGGTGAGTGCCATGGGGTTGAACAACCCAAGTGGACCAGCAATCTGCTGCATACGGCGGAGGGTACGTTCTTTATCAGTGTCGGCGAACTTGACCACAATGGCAGATGAGGCCCCCTGTGTATCCAGAATAAATAAAAGGAGAGACCCACAGATGTGAGAACAGGGTCACCAAAAACATGTAGAATATTCAAATGAACCAAAATAATGCATGCGTACCAGCAATATCACTCTTATACACACAAGAGCTCACATATATACCAATGCATGTACACATACTCCAAAACACACATCAGGCATGTAAAAGGCAACAAAAACACTGTACATTAAAAAGCCAGTATCAGTAACTTTTGACAACTTTTTTTACTGATTTTGTTTGTGGTGTCAATTACAGTTCTTGTTGCACCCCAAAGAATATGTTGAAGCACGTAGCTTGTCAAGACAGCATCTATTCATCTGAAATGCATGTTATGTTTGAATTCTAGTATAGACTACAATTAACTTGTCAATGACAACAATGCAGTCTACACATATACAGACTAGCTTACAAGCTCAATACTGTATATCTCAAGAAACTGTAGTTTGACATGAAACACAAAAACAGTGAAGTCATAGAAAGTTCTAGCTTCTTGCCTTTTAAATAAACCAACGCATGCACACTCATACACATGCATAATGTGCACATGCACTCACATGCATATGCATATACAGGTAGTACACACTCTTAATTAAAAACGCACACCAAGCATGCAATAGGGGATAAAAACACTGTGCATTGAAATATGACCAGCAAAGCTAGCTGAACACTCCAGTAATGGATTGTGAAAGCTAGCCATGGACACAGTGTTCTTTATTGAGTAGAAGTGATCAAGAAAGATTGATACTCACTGGCAAGGTACGGCTTGCATTGACACTATTAATGGCTGCTAAAGCATCTTGCTTGGTGCTAAACTTGACAAAAGCACAGCCTAATGGCACAGAAAACCAACACAAATCAGTGTCAATAATATATGGAGAGAAATGGCTGCCCTGAGTGCACTCGTTTCTTCTGGGAATCGACTAAAATCCTACCTAATTGTTTACATGGAATCCGACTTTAAGTCAAAAGACGAATGGTTTATTTATTTATCAAAATACTTGCGGGTATGGAAAATAATTGAACATCTGAATACGACTGATTATCTGTGGCAGAGCATTGACATTTTGAGCAAATTCTTACAAAAATGAAGTAAAACTTAAACCATCTCTCTCTCTCTCTCTCTCTCTCTCTCTCTCTCTCTCTCTCTCTCTCTCCAGATCTCTCTCTTATGCTTTTACTGTCAAAAGCCTGAAAGCGATGCAGTGATTTTGATTTGGGAAATAAGTTTTCAACAGAAGAATCAATCTTCTTTTCAAATTTACATTTGGGGGCACTGTTTTTCTAATTTCCTTGCACTGCAGAGAGCAAAGCACAAGTAGATTTGAAGTTAAGGCATTTCGGATTCATTTTACTTGGTGTACGATATATTGATATCCTGTTCAATATGAGAACAGATGGGGGTTTTGTACAGATTATCATCTTGGAATTCAAATGGGATAAAGTTGGGTCAAAGAACAATATTTACATCAATCTTTCCGAATGCACACACAAGGTAAATAGGCAATTTCTCACTCCCTATCAACTTGTGTTATCTCATGGAAGTGTGTTTAAAAAAAGACAGCACAAAAAATGCTGTGGAAACCTTGCTTTGTTGAAAATTGTAATTTGAAACCAGTTCAGTAAGAATGAGTATATGCAAATGTCAGAAACTCCTCCTGGCTAAGGTTTGCTGGGTGTGTCTTATTTCATTACAATATTCTCCGTGGAACAACATGTGGTCAATCTTCTGCAATTTATGAAAAGATCCATGCAAAATTTACTAGAACCACATCTCAAAAATGACGGGAAGCTCCTGGCGCATGATGAGTTAAATCACAATTTCACCCTGACAAAAATTTTCCTGACATTTAGACTGCAATTTTGTTGAGCTATATACGCATTCTAATTCGCTAATAACGCCAAGCCCACGCTTTGTGACAGCAGAAGCAAGATGCCACGCGGTTGAGCCCAATCTTTTTACCTTGGTTTTTCAGTCGGCACTTTCTCTCAAGAAAATGATGGTTGTCAAAGTAACAAATTATTTCAGTAAATGCTGTTTCCTGCAATAATCATTTTAAAACTGCCTTTGAACTAATATGTAATCACAGAATTTTCACAATGTAATTCCTGTCTCAGTAAAGCCTGTTGCCCTATATGAGGGTTAAAAGTTCAGCCACTGGGCCTTACAGGGCCAATGGCTGGAACTCACGATGATTTGTTTGCTATTTTTGTTTGTATGTCACTTGCAAATTCTTGTTCTACCTCCCAAAGCACGTTGAAAAATCAACTACTTAGCTTGTCAACAAGCCTGACAATATGTAAACTTATTGGTTACATTTGAATTCCAGCCAAGACCAGATTTAATATTCACTCATCAACAATAACAATGCAGTCTGTACATGTACCTTACAGGTTGTGTTGACAAGCTGAATGTTGTCTCTCAACATGCTGTCGTAGAACAAGAGACTGATGTTGATATTCAAAAAAACTTCAAAGATCATAGCCACTGGCCCTTGAAAGCTTCACAGCTGTGCCTTAATTGGAACAAGTTATTTTCTCAGTTCTGTTTGTTGTTTAACTTGTCAAGGTGTGTGCCAAAAAAAGACCTCACTGAGCCAGACACTTTTAATGACTGGCAATTTAAGACTGTTTTGTGTAAGCAAAGCTGTAAAACATGACAAAGAGAAGATTTAGCATAAACATATTGCTATAAAAAATATTAAAGAGTGAGACAGTAAAATATTCACTATTGACAATTTGTGAATAGTAACTGGACATACAGTGAGCCAAGTCTGTATCGTATGTAACACAACAGCAGACGCAGTCTTTCATTCTTGTATTTGTTGTCTACAAAGAAAATCTAGACACACATCTGCAAGACATGGAGCCCTCATTAGTTAAAGATGACTGTTTTCACGACACTGATTGTATGATATCGTCAAAGGACCATCAAATGTAGGCTTTTCTGATGTCTTAAGTAATTCACAAGGCCCTGATACCATTGTAACATTTGTATTCTGTGCACAGCCTGGCACAAACGTAATGTGACGTTCTTACATTAATGATGCTCATTATTTTTCACAAATTAACCTGATGGCTGCTGCTGAAGCATTTCAAGAGATAGAGATCAAATATCTGCTGCAGCTCTGGGATTAATAAAATATCACGTTCACCTCCATGAATCACGCACAAGTACAGGGCCACTTTAAACATCAGAGGCAAAGCAGCTGTAACTGATACAACCTATTCTTTTTTCAGCATTTTTGTTCTGTGGAGCTTTATATTTGTGTGTGCTGCATGAAATATGAAACACCCAGTGTTTATTTGTCATTGAAGCCTCTGTGTGGATGTCAGCATGGTTATCGCTTTTGTTATTTTACCATAACCTAATACACTTGGGCCAAGTTTACTGGCTGAATATTGAAAGCTCAACCCTTCTTCAGGAAACAAACATGAAACTGAAAAGAAAATGCTGAATAAATATCCACCAAAGGTAACAGTTTACTGTCTGTTATAAAAAAATTTGGTAAGACTTCTACTTGTCCATGAAAGCAGACTTACCAGTTTATTAACCAAATAGAATACTGGTTAACTTTTGCTTTTTGTTTATTTTCCAAGTCCTCTATAATTTGAAATTTAAAATATTTTCATAAATATCTAAGAATTTGCAAAAAATTAATAGTACCTTTACTTGCACCATCTGGACCCCGTAGTATCGTACACTCCTCGATCTTGTTACATTGAGGAAACAGAGCGCGGACATCATCTTCAACCATCTGTTTGTTCAGCATACCAACAAAAACTTTTCTCTCTTCTGGAAATGGAAGAAAATAAGGTGAGCTTTGGTGATGTACATTTTAGATTTCTCATACACAAAGTTGTGCAGTAAGTACTGGTATCTTCCCTCAGCAGAAACAGGCTTGTCCTTGGGAGTGACAGGTGAAAGGTCAAAGTTCATAAAATACCGGAACATCCACTCTAGACTTTGTAGAATATCTTGCTTTTCAGGGCAGCCTCAGATGTGAATCTAAATTGCATTGCAAAATGCTTTTTTTTGTGTTTGATATTCTGGTCTTGTGGAAAAAACTTGTCAAAGTTGTTGCAGGGGTGTATAGTGTCTCTTGTGACATAAACTCACCAGAAATTTTTATTAGGAGGAATTTGTCCGATTGTATAATTTACATAATACGGCAATAACTTTAATGGGGTCACGTAATACACATTACGAAAGTTAAATATGGCCAACATGTAATATGGAGGCCCTCAGGTTCAGAGAATTCCTAAAAAAAAAGTCTTCTCTATATTACAAAGCTTGCCTGGCTTAAACCCAAATTGACATAATCCCCTAGCAAAGGCAGAGTTCCACCAAACCCTCAGGACATGTGGCATATCATATCACCAATGCATGCACTATTATTTTCCATTTAGTGAAGCAACACAATTATCCAGCACCTTGGGGGAAGACAGAAAGATTAGACCCCCTAGTGAGGTGATTATTCATTCACCAGACAGAGTATAACTGAGCTTCTGGTGCCATTTTCTCCTGATTCCAGTCAATAATTTGCATGCTTTATTGATCACTGCAGTTACATGGTGGTTTCTTGTTAACAAATTATCATTTTAACGGGCATTTCAGCAGCATAAAAAAGATGTGATTTTCAGACTTCAAAACAGAAATTGGTAACTACCCGATCAACGGTTACCAGATTATCTGTTCTGATAAAAGGATTACCCAATGCCAGAGACTTCCCTTAATACTGAATAATCTCCCTGGTAGACGGTGTAAACTACTAATTCCCTGATGATGTCATGTGATACTGTGATACTGTACATTAAAATGAAAATTCTACAAATCTGTTCCCTTCCTTCTCAGGTGAAGGACGCCCCAAATTACCTCTTTTTATGAATGGTCACATCCTAAAGTACAAAAAATCCCTATTCTTTTGAACAAGTGACGAAAATACAAATCTGCTGATTTCACAAGCTCTGTTCTTTTCTAAGGAAGAGTGTGACACAAATCTGAATCAGCGTTTTATCGTTTCAAAATAATCAATCATCATCATCATTAAAACTTCCGCTTATTGATAGAAGTGTGTGGAAATTTCCACCAAGTAGGAGCACATGGACAGGAAGCTTTGCAAATGCTTCACCTTCTGCTGCCATAGTGACAAAACATATAGGCCTGGGTGACCTCCAATGGTACATAAATCTTCTATTTGAAAAACTCTGTCATGTCGAATGTGGCAGGTATATTATCTCAAACTTGACGCAAAAAATGTTTTCTCGTCAAAGGTTCATGTGAATGCCCTAACTAATGAAAACATTTTTGACCCATCGACATCTTGATTAGGGTCTTCCCAAAACTACTGTTTTTCCCCTCAGATAATTCCAACACATGAAATACTTAGCAATGTGATCGTCAGTGTTTTTACCTCCACCATGGACAGTCAAAACATACCTACAGTTCTCACATGCTCTGGGTTTTATTGTCAAATACTTGCACAATGCTGAAATGCTTTTTGTGACCACAGGTGGACAGGAAATGTTTCTGTTACAACGTGAACTTTACACTGCAAGTGCCTTAAGGGCTTTACTCTCATACTGAACACAATCGTCTTTTTAGCCTAGAATCCTATTCATCCGCTTGCCTCCGTACCTCCAGAGGTACAGAGGCAAGCGGATGAATAGGATTCTAGGCTACGTCTTTTTAGGATCAGCGAGAAAAACAAAGCTTTCCTCCCTAGGTGAGATTCCTTTCATGACCTTCACCTTGAACATAGTAAGTTGGTGTCCTTGTACTACTTGAAAACCAGACGAGATAAAAACAGAACGCATTTCAAAAACAACCCTTCAGAGTTCTGATGACATGAAAAGACGACGGTGAAAAAAGAATCATAATGAGTTAATTAGTTGACTGAGCTGAAAATACCATCAGTCATTATTCCATGATAAAGATACCTTATTCATCACTATAGAACCATCAAATACATCAACATTAAAAATTTATGCCTCTTTTCAAATCTCTTGCAGGTTATCTTAATTTAATCCCAATTTTTCCAACTTTCATCATGGCACACTGAACTAATTATCTTCCAATCCGTCCTTAACTAAATGAATGAAACACACCGTTTTTTTCAAAATAGATTAAAAGGAAACTAAAAATAAATTAATGAGAATTAGATCAAAGGAAATCTAAAAATAAAACAAAATTTAAGAGTAGCTGTCATAAAACTGTGTGAGCATGAAAAATATCTATAATGCTCTCCAAAATGGCCACTAGATGGCGCCTTGTACACTATTATGCCTTCAAAAGCTGCCTGTCAATCAGTAGGGAGGCTTCTCCCTCCGATCCAGTTAAAAATCACTAAAACGAACAGATATACAGTGCCAGTTTTTCACTGTTTTTTAATAGTATTAGAGAATTATAAACCCATTCTTATCAAATAAAAATATAAATCAAGAGAGAGAAAAAGACGAGAGTCTCAAGAGAAGTGGGGATTAATACAACGCAAAATGCATCTGATAGGTACCGGTAAGTGTTACATATTATTAAACAAAGGAAAGAAACAGAAATATACCTGGGGATTTGCACTTGCTGTGTTTATTTTACATCTGACTGACATTCAATGAGGGGGAAAAAGCTGAAAATTATGTAAAAACCACTGGGTGACAACAGGTGGTCTTCAAGAAAGTAGACAAACACAGAAAGCCATGAATAATTTATGGCTATTTGATATGAAAAATGATTATGTGCTATAATAATAGTAACATGAGATTTGTGCATCTGTTTCTGAATGAGACCAAACCATGTGTACCCTAGGTGTGGGCAGCATATTATTTGAGGGATGGAGAATGATGAGGGGTCATTGTGTTGAGAGCGCATAGTCTCAGCAATCACATGATTTGATAGATGCACTTCATAGCACAGCCTTTACCTTGTGAGACAACATTTACTGCTTGAGAGGATAAGAATTTCATTTCCAGGGGAATGAGGAGTGAGGTCGTGACATTTTATCCTTCAGACTGTGAAAATTGAATTCAGGTGATGAACCTAAGTTTAAGGGTTTCTTAGCAATACTGCAGTTTCATGCAACATACAACACCCATTGTAGAAAGACCTCTGGGTACTTTCTGGTTCCTACCATAGGAAATGTCAGAAAGGATGATCTATGCACGATGAAGAGACCATGGAATGACTAGAAAGATTTATATATTGGTTGTTCTGAAGAATTGTTTGTCACACTGAGCAAGTATAGTTGTTGGGACAATGAGTGACACTGGCAGAGAGAAAGACAGCAAAAAAGATAAATCACTGCCAGTATTTTCATCATTTGGCTACAGTGTACTGAATATAGAAACCACTTTGTCCAGATCATAAATTACCATAGTCCATGCATCAAAATCAATTTTATATACTGGTATATAATATTGGCATATAGTCAAAATGTCTTGGATTTTCAAACCTAAATGGGCATATTTTTGACTTTATACAACTAATATTCCAAGAGTCTTCATATCTTAGTCACACTTTGCAAATCTTCCATTCAACTTCACTCTGGTGAGATACTTTGCTTTTTGTTCAATACGTAAAGAGTATGCCTTTTAAGATAATGTCAATACATAGGTTGCTATTTTCTGTACAGAAACACTACAAACTTGACTTGATCCTACATCAGTTGTTCACTCCGATGGAAAATGAAGGAGAGATTTTCTGTGACACCTACTGTAGCAAGTTTCTTCACTAGTGTGGGAGCCATTTTAATGCCACTCAGCTGGTACACCACTAAGTAGAAATGATTATTAAATGTTTTTTCTCAATCATATTTCATTTCTATTCCATGATTCTCTCAGAAAATCCCTTGGTAAACACCACGGCCTCCACATGTATTTCTACCTTTCTCAAGTCTGTGATGGCTTTAAGCTCTTATTTCATTGAGAGTGAAGCCGACCTATACTAAGTCCCCTTAAATGCCGTGTTTGAAATTATGTGAGTTACGAGCATGTGAAGAATGCACTGGAGTGAACTCAGATTATATGTAACCTGAACTGAATTTTTTATATCCAAATTGTCCCATTTCAAGTATGGTAATATATCCATCCATACAGATACATTTGTACTTTGTACAACTGGTCCGATTGTATATATTACAACTGGCCTGATTGTATAAATTAACACAGATTGGAACCACCAAGCTTGTAAATCTCTCTTTCAATTGATTCTGTACAGCAGTCTTATTTCTACCGTTCACAGATATTACTGGTAAATGGAACAGTCAAGCTTTGAACACGGCAACTGATCCTCCTGTCTAGAATGCCAAAACCGACATCTGTGAACATAGTAGCAACACAGGTTTCTATTTTGTCTACAAAAAAGAGTTACAATTTTCTTCAGAACTACACGACAGCTTGTCTTTTCAGCACACAATTACAGCACGCCCTACTAATAGCTGTTGACATTTAGACGACTAAATCATACAATTGATCTTGTTCATGGTTTAATTGTTGCATGCAATCAAGCTGGATTTCCTGGTAACCCTGTTCAATTGCAACTTTGATATGTATGTCAATAGATGTATCTAAGTTCCAAATGAGCGGCCTGCCATCTTGGAAAAAACGTACTGGCAGTAATCCATTTATGATATGAAGAATATTTCAAAACTAAGTAAACAAATATCAAAGCAAATAACTACTACTAATAATAAAAGGTTTTCAAGTAGTTAGCAAATGCTATTGTTTCTAGAAACAACATTGGTAACTCAGAATGAACTTGTCACATTTTTTTTTACAAATCAGTTCAAAGACAGAAATGAAATGCTGATGGTTACAGACAGTAATCTAAGTTACTACAGACTGTGAAAGTTAATATTGTGCTTCAAGTATCTCCAGTGTGCATAGCTGACAGAACTGATTCCATGCAAGACGACAAATTTTGATAATGGAAATGACTGCAGCGCTTTTTTTTTTCTGCATGACACATCTCGCTGCAGACGTTTTGCCAGGGGCCATTGCATTAGTACATGGACAAGTCATATGCAAATTAACCGCAGCTGCAGACAGAGCCCATTTTGTCATGGGCAAGTGCTAAATGGAAAAGTACGGTTAGACAATCACTTGCCTTCAGATTTATGAACAATAAAGAAAAACACGACTGTGAAATTAATCCCAAATTCCAATCAGGTTCACACGCATAAAGATTCATCAGACCGTCCTGGCAAAATTGAATCTTCAAGATTTATAATTCCTTTTACTGAGATTGTTTTGCGGGTTTTTTGGCTATCATATTCTCAATTTTGTCCATAGTACCATTTAATTGTGAAATGTGGACGTCAAATTCTGCCAGTTACTGTATTACTCTAAACAAACGTCAGTCATTCTAAATGTCTGTATTTGCGACAAAACATGACTGTCTCTCAGCTGGCCTCACTCCAGTCACACAACCATGCACACCTATCCATCATGCAACCTTCTCTTTGTAAATGTGTTGCACTCTCTCCATCCCTGGATTTGCAATGTTTATGCATGCTTATCAATCGTACAACTGGTTACAGTGACACAAGGAAACACATCACTGGCTTAATAACTCTGATAGTCTTGAAGGCTGTCAGCAAGTGCCTAACCCAATACACTTAGCCACTTTTCAGTTCAGTAAACTCACCTCTATATGTACATTTGCAGAGAGATCTTATTGGGAGAAATCTACTGAAACGTGTCTGTTTATCTGAGAATCAAACCTTCCGCTCTTCCAATTTGCACTACAGTAATTATCTGGTTAGGAATGAAAGCATTTTCTGGTATTTACACGACTTTATCACAGAAAAAATTAACTGATTGAAAAAAATCACAAACAAATAACTAAGTTGAGTTTCTTTTTATGTGAGTTTTGAGTCCTTTTTACTAGTTTCAAGACAGTCAAGGTTTTCAGCAAGTTCTGATGAATCACAATAGTAAGAGTTAGTAACAAACTCAGCTGATCTTTGCTGCCCGACGGTAAATCAGCAAACACCTCTGTACTCACACCAGAATGAGGAAAAACTACCAATGCCGTGAAATGACTTCCAAACTTCAGATCTGCACACTCTGTGAGCCCCAAATCCGACATTTTGCCCCAATAAAACAGAACAATTTTCATACATACATGAACAAAATTAGAAACAAGCCGTAAAGCAAATTAACCTTGCGAGAGGAACATCATGAAAAAAAAATCAATCATTCTACCTTATTTGACTTCATTTGATTCTTTACATTATTGCAAACACTTTCTCATGATTAAAGTTCAGAAATAACCCAATATTGGAGTCGGGAGTGAAGATTTCTTGTTACCGCTTTATTACCAAAAGCAAATAAACTATTTAATCCATAGATTTTTATAACTTGTCGGTGAAGTGTTCTGGGAATATTCATGGCCAATAAAACTATTCAAGTGGAAGTAATGGCATTCATAAATGTCTGACGGGTTTCTATTCTGAACAAATGGTGTACATTGTACCAACAACCTAGCAAGCCAGGTTTTTGGTCACATCAGACGAATATGCATGTACCGGTATAAAGATTCTTGTAATTTTATTTGAGTTTCAATGCCATTCCTAAAACCCTGCTCTTTTATTTTGATAAGTTTGTTCCAAAGGGGTGAAAGAATTCCTGTTTAATGATAGCACAGTCATTTCGTTTTAAACATAAAAATCACTCACAAACCATTCTACTTGAACTATAAATACCACACTTTCATCAACTTTTCAAACACTCAGAGACATACAATAAAGGTCGCCTGAAAACAATTTCATTCACTTTGTCACCAACAAAACAAACACAATTTGTCAAGATACCGGTACAAGCCACGTATCGTATTTCCAACTTGGTTGTGCAAAACACACAGGATACAGAAAATGACACTACGATCATTTTTGAATAAACGTCACATCAATGTGAACAAGAGTAAATATCATCACTACAAACTTGTAATATTCTGAGTAATTATTGAAACAACGCTGATGATTGCCACATGTCTTTCACACCGTCTACTACAATTGTTTTTCTTGAAAACACTGTGCAAGCACACAGTGATTTATGTAAGATGAATCAACTAACATCTAGTTTTTCCATCATTTGAATATTTACCACAGACGTTTTACTGTTTACAAATTATTAATACATTTATTCCCTCTTGTGAAAACTGATTTATTGGTTTAATTTGATTACCAATTTCACAACGTACTAATGCTGTTCTGTCTTCTGTACAATAAAAAGCAAATTTAGGGTGCAGCATTAAGATTCCCTGGGTGCCAAGTAGATTTCTAAATTAAGAGAAAACTTTCAAAATGCTGATATCTGTACCAGTAATAACTTTAAAAATATTCAAGCTGTTTTATGGTCAGCCAATAAAGATTCATATCGACAATATCAGAGTCTATCCCTGCACCGCAGTCCTCTGCAACTGATTTTGAATGATATGGCTGATTGCTGTTGACGTTTTATGCATTATATAACTTTATTGGTTAATTCTCAAAATTAATTTTCCTAATGCAACTAGCAATCAGCGAATCAAAAGGTATAATGAGAGGGCAGTGTACTCATCATTTGGCAATCTGTGTTCATGAGTATAAATTTCAGATCCTTTCTGATGTTGATTTAAAGAAAACCAAGGACTATTTATTTCAAAAATACAAGTAGAATGTGTGGAAATTTTAGGTGCACCCTGGAACTGCTTTTATCTGCTGAAGATGAAAGTTACTACAGCTACTATGTGAGAGGGGGTTGGTGCTACAACATATTCTTGCTTTCCTACATTGGCCTTACAGTCCCATTGCTAATGCTATCTAGAATATTCATCAGGCACGGCATTTGTGGCTTTGCATACAACGATTTCATTTACCGTAACTAACCAGTCTCTGGCAAATTAGATTGAAACAAACATTCAGGCACAGAATCATGGTGCATAGCTATTCAAAACGTGACCTCTTGCCAAAATTGAAGCATTTTCAATTCCAACAAAATGCAATCAAAGAATTACTTTCCCCTATGAAGTCAATTCCTAATAGACTTTAATGAGAATTGTATGGTTTGAAATAACTCTGCAAGCCTAAAGGTACCGGCGACAGCCATCAACTTCAAGAAAATATTCCTGATGCAAGGCTAACAGCAAAAGTTTCCAAAAGGTTTAATTTTGTTATAAGACTCCAGAGCTACATGCTGTCTGCTAATATTGTGACGAGCATTCTTCAGAAGAAAAATAACATTCAATAGCTATAAGCTACAAATTAGAAATAAGAAACTTGACCTTAAAGACATGAATTTCAAAACCAACAAACAGTATCTAACTGTAGATCATTTAAACAGCATTAATGAATGAATAAAGAAGTTCTACCATCAAACGTCAGCTATTTTTTTCAGAAATGAATGGAGTCAGCCGCCTAAATAAAGACTTCCTGTATTAATTTCACTATTGCGTTTTATTCTCTGCAGGAGCCTATCAAAAGTTACAGAGTAATTATTTACATTTTCCATGATGCGGTTTACCTATTAAAGGTTAATATACTTATCAAACTTTCAGTTAACCCAGGTTTTAATTTCGGACAGCAACAAAGCCAAGACACAGCGGGACAAGTCACGCTTTCCCAGCTTCAAAAGGAACCCCAATTAAACACCAAATTTTAAACTGATAAGGAAACATTATACTGCACAAATATCACCTTTTAAGTTTGGTGAGATATCAGCCAACTTATCACTATGTAATTTAACCTTTCTATTGGGCGGTGTTTGCAAAAAGGCGAACGGTTTTCAAAATATGGCTTTATTTTTCCTGCGAGCAACAGGTATTGATTATGGAATAAATACTGAAAGGGCAAGACTGGCCTTTGCCAGTTTGTGAAATGTGACTGAACAAAGGCATCAGTGACTCATGCGATCATAAAGCGGTCTAATATACTGAACAGATCGACATCTGCAATAG
Source organism: Ptychodera flava (assembly GCF_041260155.1). Taxonomy (NCBI): domain Eukaryota; kingdom Metazoa; phylum Hemichordata; class Enteropneusta; family Ptychoderidae; genus Ptychodera; species Ptychodera flava. The sequence continues at coordinate 9,562,067 of NC_091945.1, read as the reverse complement.
ACCAAAGGTAAAACATCACCAGCACCTTCATTGTCACAATTTGCTTAGAATCAAATTTTCTTTGCAGTCAATGGGATAAAAATATCAGATTGTATGGATATATTTGATAGAATTATTGTCAATCTACATGAATTTTGAGGATAACTTACCAACATATTTATATTAAAACTTAAGTTACACATTTTACATCTGGGACATAAACTTCTGGAAGGACAGTGTATCAACAATTGTATGAAACGACTTGTGCAGGGTCAACAAAGAGGCATTTCAGAGCTCCTTATTTGGATGGTTCCCTCCTGTACAAAAAGACCGAAGATGTTTTCCCATTATCTTTTCGCCTCAAGTGTTTTGCAGCTCAAGAGCCAACACCCTATCATCAAGGTTCATATTGTGAAAAGGTTATTGGACAGGGTCGCATGATGACCAAACCTAAACAGCATAAATGAAGCAGCTGGTCAAAGATTTTTTTCGCAAAATGTGAAAGAATGGTTTAATGTGTAATCAAGGATTTTTTCAAGAATGGTTTCAATCTGTTATCTGCTCAGAAAAGTTAAATTGCATGCCACCACTATGTCATGCAAGAAGAACACAGTCAACTACCGGTATTAGTATAGAGCTTATTTCTGTTAGTTTGAATTGTTGGCAGCACCTCACGTTTATCAGACCGATATAACAGCAGACAATTTCCTAATTCAAGGAGTCGTCTAACATATACACAGGTATTCTCTAATGAATAGGAATCCAGGAAAAAACATCTCCAGGTTGGAAGTCTGTTAATTATTACACATCACCTGTTTGCCAGAGTAGTTCAACATGCTTGAGAGAGCAAGCGGCTTGTAACATTATCTGTCAGATTATGGATCCGACATCAGGTGCTCTAATCAGATCCTATTCAGGCATTCTCTGTTAGATGCTAGCTATACACAGAGTGGAATCATGTCACAAACACAGGGGGGCACAAACAATCACACCATGTCAGACGCACACTGCAAACAGAAAACAAACTTTTAAGGTCTCAGATTATTCGATTTACGCAGACAAAATTTTACCACATTTCTTTCTTCTTACTGGGCAGGATTACAGGATATAAGTCACACTGGTGAGCTACGTGCGTCACCACACATCAGAACGTCTTTGTAGTTTGGTACAGATATAATGATCAGGTTTCATCACATGCATTTAAATTTTCCTGGCCATTGTGAGCTGGCGAGGTGAATGTCATTCTATACCTTACTTGGACTGTATTTTCCTTCATTTCTTCACCTGGTTCCACTTAGAGATCTTAATTTAGTTTGCTCACATGCTACACATTTGAAATTCTATCCAAACCATATTTTTTGAATAAATCAGTCAAAAAAATCCAGCTTCCTTGGAACCCTATATGGATACACTGTCTGTACAGTGTGTGTTTAAGAGCTTCCTGTGTTCGTGTTGCACTGCTCTGCACATTTTTTAACCCCAGGTCATATTCCATTCAAGGGAAGCCAAGCCATGATGCTGGTATCAAGTGTAGTTATTTTGTGTAAAAGACAAGCAATACTTTCCAAGAAATGCCATGAGCTCAGCATTTCAATTCAATATCTACCAATAAACTGACTTTCAGGAGTTTTGGAGAAAAATCTTCTTAAGAACCACCAACTGAGCAAACGGTTGGATTAAATCTGTGCGATTTGGCAAGCTTTTTGTCTCTCTAACAAGACCACTTTTGAAAATTGAATATCTTGGGATATCTTGGGGAAGCAAAGCTGACAGAAGATTTCCAAAAGCTTTCATTCAGCAGAGACTAGATTTCTCCTTCTCATAACTGCTCACATTAATGATCATGAACTCGGCTACCGCTGATAGTGAAGTCCCCTGACAGAGACAAATAAAAGAGATGGCAGTCCAGTGTTACAATTGATGATACTCTTATGTCTGATGTGTTTCTTGGATTAAATTGCATCCTTCAAAGGACTAATTACGAATCCATGTCAGCAAAACTGATTCATATGCAAATCTTGTAGATGGAAGATCCAATAACGCGCTGAGTCAATTTAGCAAATGAGAAGAGGAATCCATTTCCTTACTCCTAAACTGCATTTTATTTATTAGAGTGCTGGTTTCTACAGTATCTCTTATAATATGAATGACTCAACACAACTAAAAATATTCATCATAAATGTTTTTAATTTATGTTCACAAGGTTAATGACTCACATTGCTACTTTGATTCTGGCAGTTTACATATCGAATGCGCAGATAAATTTTTACTGGCATGCAAACCATGCTTGTTGATTTTCATAGCTGCAGTGCAAATTAATTGTGGAATGAAATGCCGCCAAATCTTGTTATCACATTCTTTAAATGTCCGCATCTGCTTAAACACTGAAGCAACAAAACAAGACGCACGCCTATTGAGACTAGCTCTGATTCCTTTTCTCCCTGCATCCATTAACGTCACCGTCTCCCATGAACTCATCTGTTCTAGCCGTGATTGCGGCGTTTCAACTTTTAAGTCGCGATGAGTTCAAAATCATAATTAGCCCAAGTCTCCCCATAGAATTGAACCTTGTTTCTGAACAATATACCACATTTAGCAAGATCAAGTATGCTGTCAGCATGTCGGGGACGAGTGTGTCCCTGGATAATCAGAGAGAGTCAGCTGGATCACGAAGGATCAGTAGTGGAAATCCACACACTACAGTTGTCTTTCAACTCGGCCAAATACTTCAGCATCCCCTACTTGCTGTGAGATTAAACTATCATTTTTTCCTTGAAAAGAATTGAACTGGAAAGGTCAAGAGGCCAAACTAGCAGATTTTAGTGGTAAAATACTGTGGTAAGAGACAAGCATCTTCACCTGAAAAGTGTCAAACTCTAATTCTAGTTAACAAATGGTTGTCTTTCTGCCCGTTCATCTTTATACACTGCATACATGCAGGTTACAGAGTCCCAGTAGATCAAACATTTCATACTCCTATTGTGAGCAGAACAATTTAAATACTTCAACAGAGTTTCAAATCTGTAATCCGTATGTTGAAAATTATGCCATTGCAATCGTTGATGTAATATGCCAAACTCATAAAATTTGTGTATGCAGAATCAGCCATTTGGCACTCCATGTGGAAACCATTGCAAAGTTAAAGTATGCTTACTCAATATTGTAGAGCAACTATTCATTTACTCCTGCTGAATATCCTCTGATTCAGTACGGTAGATTTTGAGGCAATATGAACACAAGTACATATATTTCTTCAAAAAAAGATACAATGCCTGAATTTTGTTTGCGGCACCACATTTAAATTCCTGCATACAAAAACTGTATCGTGTATAAATATTTATGTTGTCGGCAAGTTTTCTAATAAGTCAGTCAAGCCATTCAAAGATCGAACAAATTCAGTGTTCATTCACATGAAATGTTTAACTAAACAGACCCTGAAATTTAGTCTTTGATGAACTCCGCAGAACTCAATATTGCTTCCATGTAGAGCATAAAAGTACCAGTATGTGTACAAAAATAAACACAATACAATAAAGGCAGGTTTCCATACAACCCAGTTTGGTATAAAAGTTCATAAAATGATGAAGTTTACACAGAGGGAAAGATAACCCATGCTTTCACTGCTAACTGAGAAACTGACCATCCGGGCAGGACAGTCACGCCACATTTGACCTGACGTATTTGATATGTTTACTGTGGATTGCTTTGGGGAAATTCAAACTCAATTAGCATTTCCAAGTAACAAGTCTGGATAACAAAGAACCATGCGCGAAGGTCAGCGTTTGTGTACTCGTGTTGCACTGCAGAGAGACTCGGCTAATCGGGTACAGCGCATGACTTCATGTAAATTTCATGTTTATATCACTTTCTCATGTAAGAAGATTTGTAGCCACATTAAACTGTGGGCCAAGCAATGAGATGCAATAACATCTAGGGAGGTTTAGTCCTCTTGTTCACCACTCTGCAGAGAATTGCCAACCCCAAACGCTAATAATTCATGATTAGGGAAAATACCTACGTGGACAAATGAAAACACTCACTACTTAGGCATTATTTATGTACATGTTCACGGACGTGGGCATGCTTCAGGGGTAAAAGCTAAATGAGCAAAAGCTGTAGCCTAAGGGGTGTTTGAAAGATAATTATCTGACAGACTTCCAAAAGGAAGACATGGATATGATGGTCACATGATTTTTGACGAGTGAGCTTGTACTTCAGCTCTTGCTTTTTTTCCAATTTTGCTACTTTTGACGCAAGAAAAGTCATATTTCTGTGATTCAAATGAATCATATCATCTCATAGTTTATGTTAACCATAATTTCTACTTTCCTCTGGTTACAGTTTTGCATGGAAATCAAAGACTTTAAAAGTGGGTGAAAATAGTTTAAAGCTGAAAATTCACACCAACAGGTTGTGATACATAAATGACTGTGTATACTTTCAAATTATTCACACCCTACTAAACACATCTTACTCATTACACTCCAGTTTTCCTTTTTAATTTCAAAGGGAGTTTTGGAAAAGGGTTTGTGATTTATCAGTCCTTTGAAAGGACCATAAAATGTGATTTACTAATGTCTCGTAAAGCATCCATACTCCAAGAAAACATCAATTTTTTAAATTGAAGGGTGGCTTGTAACTTCTCATCACAAAAGCTTAGTTGTAGTATAAGATGTCCATCGAGATTTGATCGATTCATAACAAATGATTCCAAGAATAAGGAAACTCTTGATAACGTGAAAACGTAAATTTTCAAAGTAAAATTATTGGCAGACAGCTGTACAGATAGTGTAAAGTTAATGTTGTCATAGAAATTTAGATTTCAGAGCAGCTTGACCTGCTGACCCCACAAAGTTACCCAAAGGCCACCAATCTCATTTTCCTTGCATAGAATGGTAAATTTGGGTCAATAGTATCTTGTAGCAATAATTTATTAATTTCCATTTGCTCATTCATTGCTCTGTCCCCATTTGATATACCGTAAGCCAGACCAACTGTATTCAAATTTACTTGTATTTGTTTGCAGAAGTGGTATCATACAAAACTATTCTGAGAAAAATTAGCAGGATGTACACTAAAGACTCACACTTTGTAACCTCCCTTTTAGTGTAATTACGTGTATCACAGGTGTGTATTAGATTATAAAAATATAATAATCATCTTTTTGATGGTTAACATCCAGATGGAGTGCTATGAGGTAGCAATGCCTACAGTCAAATTAATTTGCTTATTGTTAAAGATTTCAGGGAAAAAAACGTAAAATAAAGTGATGATTTTCACAAGCAAAATTATCATTAAATGGCGGCTAATTACATTCTGAAAATAAAACTGATGAAAATGATGTAATGTTTGTGACAACTTTGATGTTCAGTAACAATATGAATTTTTTTTAACGTTTTCAGACTCAGTGTGGCGTCTGCATATGTGGTATGTTAAGTGACTTAATGGTTTATTGAAGCAAAAACCAATAACTGTCAGATTAAAAATTTACAATCTACTCTTATCAAGTATACCCAGCAAAATGCATTCCCTCAATTCATTAACTGTACATTTTTGAAAAGATAATTTTCCAAATATTTGTGGGAAATGCCACAATAGTAGTGAAACAGAAACAGAAAATGAAATCACTTTTAATACATGTACACATGTACTTTTTTAGAAATTTTGAGCTTCTTACCTGCCCGACTTTCACTATCGGCTGGTTTGACTTGAATTGGGCGGTTCATCTATAACAAAGAGAGAGAAAAAAATAACTTAGATTTTAAATATCTCATTAAAAGAAATGAAAGACCTGCACAAAATTGAATTACATACTTTTTGCAAATCAACCAAGCCAAACAGATTTGCTGAAAAGTAATTTGCTGTGATTTGAATGTAGATTACTCCATTTGGTAGAGATTTCTTATTTGAAATTGAATCAGGAATATTTGCTGCAGCAAATAAACATGAACAATAACCATCTATAAGTAACAATGAAATAATAAAAATTTCCCATATCAAATTGCTAGCAGATACGATATGACTACCCATGCATAAATTTTGGTTTTCATATAAACATTCACGGCACAATGCTCTGATATATTCTTAGAACTTTTGCTGTGTTAGTTTTCCTGCTTTTTTGACATTAATATTCCATCCACATGATAATTTCTGAAGAGAGTTCAAAGGGTTTCAAGCAGCTCCCCTGAACAGGATGGAAGTCACTCAAACTGCTGATCTTATCTGCTAAAATGGCACTTCAATCAGTGACAAGACCAACACTCTATTTCAAATTAAGTGTTTGTGGAGTCTGAACATCATACATTTTGTGCAAGCAGATTATGAGTAATTTAGAAATTTCCATAATGCTACGAGATAAGGAGATTGCTCCAATGTCTCAGTCAGTAGGCATCTTGACAAAACGGAACTCATGCAGGCATAGGAAACGCTACCTGAAGACGCTGGACAAATCAATTATGGAAACGTCTTCTAACTTATCAAATGTCATTATAATGGAAGATGAACACACAAAGAAATGAAATTTGATAGCATCTGAAGACCATGCCACACAGAAAAAATGGTAGCAAGTTGCAGTGATTTTTGACTGCATTGAGGAGTTCTGATTTCAGATGCAGTCTGTGAATGCGTTTCACATGACAACCAAACATTTCAAGTGTAATGATGAAATTATGGCACTGCTTGAACTGCCAATTTAGCTTTTATATTGTGTTTATGGAAAATCACGCTGCTGACATTATCATACGTCTAACATTTACATAATACAATATTTTGGCCTCAACATGAATCAGTTCAATGCAACCGTATTGCCGGAAGTGATTTTCAACATATGAAAGTATCAGAAAATATGATGCTCAATACAACTGATGAGAAATACAGCATGTAACTATTTATAAATTTTTCCATGATATGTGAATTTTTTATTTACCCTATCTGGGAGAGAAATCTGTACTGTAGAAAAGCCTGGTACATTTTACCTATCTGCCATGTTAGCCGCCTACTGCCTGTACTTGCATGTGGACAGGATAATTAATCACAATACCTCACTACTCATTTGACTTTGTTACGAAGCAAATTACAGCCCTTATCAGTTCAACTTCCATGGTATTAGTCAATGTGGCAAGTCTTTTACAATTTTTAAATTGACTCGGGAAGATAAACGTCGCGTCTGACTAATGTACAGACACTATCACGCCGATCCAAATCTGTGCCACTTTGCATGCTAACCTAGAAACACCTTGTCTGTGTAAGTACGTCAAGTCATCCAGCAATTTTGATAACTATTATGCACAATTGAACATGCATTTGAACTTGAACTCAACAGGAGAGCTGGGTTATGGTCCATGCAATTAATAAACACTGAAATTAAATGGAACATGGGGCAAATATCTTTTCAAAACAGCTGGGATCTTTTTCTAAAATGCATTGCCAATCTGAGTATGCATTTCACTTGCATCTATAAATATCAATATTCTGTAAGGGTGTGTATGGTTCAACAATGAAATATATCCTTGGGCAAAGAAGGAAAGAGCTCTCAAGAACAGTACTGGAAAGGTCATCAGGTTTTATGTTCCATAGAAGTCTATGGAATATTAACAGAACAGAAAAGCCCAGAATGCTTATCCCACTTTTACTGCCAGCAAAACACTGTAACAGTCAACGTAATCTTCAGATTAAAGTGCCTTGAAAAATGTTACTTTTATTTTTATCATTGCAAAGTCTTGAGACCTCCCAGCAAGGCAGTGATATCAGCAGAGTTCCTATTGGTTGGCAAAGGGTATTGCATTGACAAGCCACACTGGTAGAACTGATATGGATTCTAAAAAAAATTTCATTTCATATTGCAGGATACAAACTGCATGCAACACGATCTAGCTATTTTCTGATACCCAGGGTGTCATGCCTTTTCATTTAGTCTGATCACAGTGCAGCTGAGATAATGGCATATTTCTTATCGTAACATCCTAGCGGGATTAGCCGTCCTCATTATTGGTAATGCAACACACCTCTGCAATGTCGCCACCTGACCCTGACCTTATCATGTCATGTGACAAAATAAAATCATAAATCACACCCATCATATATCACGCGGCATTTTCATGCATTCTGAGCATGATATTATCATGTGGCCATTTTATTTAAAAAAGGCAACTGGCTCAGGTAAACAACCTATAAAATCAATGCCCAACTGACCAGGTTTTGACGACAGTTAATATTTGCCATTAATTCTGTCTGATACTGTGAACGGCTTTGTCTGGTTCTGTCCAAATAGACTTAAACAACTTTATTCTGTCAATGCCGTATTTGCAAGGAATCAGGGGACTTTTTAATTTTATTTCTTGCCTGTATCTTCGGGGTTGATTGACAGACTCAAGATGGGCAATGGATGCTTACTTTGTGAACTTGACAGTGAAAACATTGCTTTGATATTGCTTACTAATAGTTTAATAGCTTTTTACTCAAGACATCTCGATATCAAGGACGACATCAAAAGCAATAAACCTTGTGACACATGATCAGATGAGTGAACTCATGAAATGTCTCCTGCAAAAAACAACACCAATGATAACTTCACCTGTCAGGTACACAGCATTTGCAATTGTGGAGAACACAAGACTAGATTAGACAAAAATGTCGACACTTCCACTTATGATCAATTCTCTCCATCACTGTTTTCACAAAGAAATTGAACAAGACTGCATATTCTGATTGTACATGTCTAGCATAACCCTTTCACCACCGTGGTTTGGCCCAAACCTATTGTTATCAATGGTGATTGTGGACCTGTTCATAAGAAATTGGGTTGAACAGGTGAACCCTGACACTGACGAATTCTCCCCCACTGATTTCTTTGACATGGGTGGAAATGGCGTTACATCAATCATATCAAGTTTTATTGTATTTTTTATCTAATCATTTACTGGCAAGTATTTACCAAATCTGAACAATTTGCACCGTTATTTTACAGGAGCAAATATCATTAATACCAAATATCAATACTGGTATCTTGGAAAACACAAAATATCAAAAAAACGAACTTCTGAATAAAATTGATTGTGTGATAGTCAAATGGCTTTTACCAGGGTATTGCCATTTGTCATGGAAAGAATCACTTTTATCGAAGTCTGCCTGTTAAACACCCAAAAAGGTAGGAGTGATTTTGACAAGTTAAGCCATACAACAGAGCCATCTGTGCTGCTGTGCTGTTATTGCCTCTAACTATGATCAATGTGTCATGGTTTGACCAGCCTTGCCGACAAGAACACCACAGAAAAATCAATAAATAAATTTCCAACGGATGACATGCTCTGCATTCTATAGATCCTAGCTGAGTTTATGAAGTCTATTTGCTCTCTCTTTACCCAAGACAAAACCAGGAAACGCAAGAGAGGTCAGAAAGGGATGAACCAGCTTGCATAAATTGCTTCAGCAAAAGATATAAACATACTACAAATGTAAAGAGGCAGATACGTAATGATAAAATGATTTTGAAAATGTAAATATCAGACAATGAAAATGATTGAAAAGTATAATTATATGCTAATGATCAACTGTATGTACTAGCTTTCTGAATCTAACATTTCTGGGGAGAACCAAAGTTAAATTGATTTGAGAGTTGGTTAGACCCACAACAATGTCACTTTTATGTTGACCAGCAACACCATACAAAATTGAACAGTCTCAGTGAGCCCGCTCTGTAATAGAAGAGAATTGTACATCGGGGAAATCTATGTCATAATATACGGATTACGGCGGACAAGATCTACATAAACTTTGAAATCCCCAAGATGTCATCATTTTGGGTCAATTACTGCAAAGCAAGTCAAGATAGATGTTCGAGTCATCACTCAGTGTCTTAAAAGTAAAACTCAAAGGATAATGTTAAGGTTCTAACAAAACACGGAGATGCACGTTATGAGTCTCATCAAGGATGTATGGACAACATTGACTTATTAACAGACACACCTTCATTCAATTTCCTAACATCTGGACTGTCATTTGTACAGCCACAGGGATGACAAAAATGAAAGCATATACACTTTCTGCTCTGATCTTCTGCACCCTTTCTATAGATTTAAATCATTCAAACTTTAATGCCCGATTTGAGACATCTTAGAATCCAACACATTAATTGTAAGAATTATTAAATGATAACGATTCTTCTTTCGCCTTCGTGCTAAATGAATGACGTCCAAATAATTAACTTTATATTTTAGTGGTGTCTGTTAAACTGTAAGATTTAGCTGTGACCTATATTGCCAAGCAAAGATAGCTGCACTACAGAGACACAACAGTTGATAGATGTCAACAAATTACAAGCTTGGAAACAGTGTCAATTCTTCAAGATCAGTTTTACAGCAATGATTCAAAGTACCGGTAAGCTGACCTGCCCAGTGGCCACAATCTCTATAGAACCACTTGTATGTACACAGCAATGTTACAAAATCAATATTTCATGTCTTGATAATAAAACACGGGAACATTTTTCTCAACCTCTTTTACATAAACCATTTTTTGTTATCAAATTTATCTAGAAGAAATGTTTGAATATTTGGAGAGACTTGATACCAGAGAAAAAATGTTTTGAGGGAAGATCCCATAATTGGCCTCAGATGGTGTTGCATTCTGTCATAGCTGTGTTAACCAGGTCAGAAAAGGATTTGTTGAACAGAGCACCAACAAGATTAAGGACTTAGAGGGGATTACTTCATCTTAAACCTTTTCCTGGAGAGCTGAAAACCCAGTGGAGGTGAAAATCAAAATGCCAAATTTGAAATGTCAGAGCTTGGATTATTGTATGCGTGTATCTTAGCAACCCCTGGTGTATCTTAGCGACCCCCAGCAGAATTCTTTTGCTTCTATGCTGAATAGATTAAAAAATCCAAAAGAGTTTTTCTCAATTAAGTTTGTGATATGTGTCACATCCATCTTTTCAAAGTTTTTAGACTGTTCTACAAAATCCACAACAGGACAAAGACATTCAATAGTATGCGTGAAATACCAGTCTGATTAGAAAGTTTGCTTATTCCCTGAACTTTCTTTGGCCTAAATCAGGATTAATAAAATCTGTGATGCGAAATTCATAAATAGTTAATTGTCATCTTGAAAAATTACAACACAAAAGGGAAAAAATACTTGTCACTCACCAAAAAGCTTTCTATTTAATATTTAATTTTGCTATATAGCATATCACTTTACATGTCAAACGTATTGCAACAAATCAACACTTATTTCTCTTGATAGCCGTAATTGTAAACAACTTGCTATAAAATGGATATTAAAAAATTGAAATCACTGACTTACACTTCCCACCATCCTATTCTTCTGAGTTTATCTGTCTGTCTCAGATAACTTCAACACAGCTAACAAAATCCTCACAACAATACTACACCCCCACAAATACTCCCACTGACAGAAAGAAGACACTGCATTTGTCATGCATCAGTGTTTGTCATGGACAATGCACTTAGGCTTCTTATAATTTCCAGCACACAATGATTCCATTATATTTTGTGTCATATCATAAACATATTTCAGGACTTTTATCACTTTTCAAAGTAGCTTACATACACACAAAAAAACCATACTTCTCTATTGTCTTGGGAATGTTTGTTGAAAATTGGCTGTATTCGTATGTTCCTTAAGTTTGGACATCCCAAAATCTAGCAACATATTCTTCTAAAAATTGCAATTTAAAAGGAAAACAAAAGACAGAAACACCTCATAATCTTCTTAACACATTAGTCAATCCAAATCCCTGGCCATTTTGAGCCGGCGTATATAAGAACATGAATTCGATTAAGATTGCGTTTTCAGAGAAACCAGCTTTATGATCAGACTCAAATATTTAAAATTTGTGAACATATATTTCAACGGAAGTATTTCTTTGAACAATAGCTGATCTCCAAACCTTACTTATTAGCATTAATTCAAGAATTAATGCAGATTCAGATGTGAAGAAGTAGTGAGAGGTCCTAAGCGGATTAAACTTCCTGGTAATTGTAGGTGTTAAAACAGCTAAGATATGCAGCCTCTGAAACATTTTATAGATATTCATAAGCTCTCATATTGTAGCTTTGAGTTAACAATGAACACAGCATACTGGACGTAAAGTTTGGCTGACCATTTTCATTGGTAGACAAATGCAACCATGTTTATTGTCTAATTGCAACTCATTGTAAATATCTGCATACAAGAACATGGCGGCCATTTTTAATCATACCATACACTACAGGGAAGCCATTTTGAATTTTACCATGGAGTACTGTATGCTTTTGGTCTATAGCGTCTAGTACTTATCCTAAAATACTGACTTTGTCCGACGAGAGCATAACTTTCATTTAAAATCAATGGTGGGCGTATGGCTGAAAGTTTTCCTAACACAGGTCAGCCTGCTGACCTTTCCCTGTGATATCCTTGGGCAAGTCTGGTAATTCTTGACTTACCCAAAGTAGGTAAGTGGGCTTTACATGAAAATATCCTCTCTTATATCTTATTCCATCTTTCTCTGAGTATACCTTTCACAATCAGCCATAGGATGCTAAAGAACATCAACACACTGTTGGTTTTTGAAGTGCCCAATATGTCTATGATAAAAGTTCAATTTGACCAAATAAAGATCAACACTGCATGCAACTGTGATTCAGTCGAGCATCACTGAAAAAAAGCACTGGTCAGTGACCCTGTGACCATCACAGTTTAACAGACTCCTAATATACCTGTACCTGGGTACTCTGTGGTGCAGTTGGATGCATAGAAAATGGGAAAAGGTTGAGGTCTCCTCCGGCATTTCAATTGAGTACTGCTGTCATACTATAGATGTCCATTTGCAAGATTCAAGAATGAGTTGCAGTCACACATGTGAACTGCAATGCATTTTTCAAACTCTGATGACATCTTGACACAAATTCAGTTTATGCTAGAGGTAAAGTCATTCCTTGGCTACTGGTTTGGACAATCACTGCCTGGGATTGCCAAGCCAAGTGTGTTTATCTCAAACAACTGTGAAAATGCAGAGCCCTGAGCCCCTAAGTGTATAATTTACCAGCAGGAGAAAAAATATCAGTCGAATTGGTTCACAGCTCTCTGATATTTCTCCGACACATACATTTTACAACAATTTTACAATGGGTCATCTAATGTGTTTTGCTCTAATGGATGAAGTGTGGTGAAAGTTATAGTCCGACACATCAAAACTGACGTGTCTGGATGCACAAGTCTCCAGGGCACCACTAGCGTGTATGACGCCATCTTTATGACTAGCCCGTGGTGAGAACATGTATAGTAGCTATCCTCGGGGCAATGAAAAACCTTTGTTAATGCCTTGAAAGAAAATTTCAATCCCTTCATTCAGATATTCCCCACTACAAATCTTTGAAAACGCTTTCTTTGCAACTATCTCTTGGGGTAGCCACACAGTTTGCAGATAAGGTAGTCTTTTGCAAGTGGAATTTTTCAGTTGAAAACACTGGAAAACTTATCTTTAGTGAAAGCACATGCCTGCATTGTACATACAGCTTTAGAAGCGTCTGTTCATGCTATTTACATCAGCTATTCAGCCAAACATTTTCCTGATTTTATGATTATCTGTAAATAGCTGCAGACGCTTCTTGAATTTTGACTTTACATTCCGGGACAACACAAACTGAGCGGAACGAGTAAGCTACACCTCTTTTTCAAAATTTTGCCCGAGCTTCGAGCGAATGTTTAAGTGAATTAGAACATAAATTCTGCATGCTGCATATCAAACTTTACAATTTCCTAATGTTGCTGCCCTAAAATGAAATCATCTCAGCCTAGCCGTCCCAGAAGACAGCTCTAGCAATTAACACTACATTCCGTCTGTTTGCTAAATCATCAGAGAAAGTTTCTTTTTCTCTGAGACACCATCAGAATAATGATTTGTACGTAATGTTTCACTGAGTGCATCACGGGGATGTGTACTTCAAAACCTTGTCAGAGACTTTTAAAGTCAAAATCAAACCAACATTCCATGCTAGTTATTTCCCCATTTTCTAGTTATTAAGTCGTCAGCAATTGACCTGTTTGCACACATCCTACGTGAAACAGCAGCTCCGGTACTAAAACAACTGAAGAAAAATCACTGGGAATAACCAACTATTCCGGTAAACTGGCAACGCAAACTGGTTAATGCGTTTTTGTAGATTGAAATCACTTTGACGGGTTTCAATCCATCACAACACTGGATTCAAGTCAGGAAGTAAACAAGATTGCACTCTTGGAGACGCAGTCCATCACCACGGTGACGGCTCTCCTCCAAAGAATACTCATTGCTGGCTCTACAATCAGAAGAGACTTTACTTCAAAATTCTGATTGTGATATATTGGCAACGACCTGGTAGTGACATTTGTGCTCACGACGTGCAATTAAAGCTACTGGGGGTAGACTGCAGTAATGATAGAGCAGTACCTCCTTACTGCTTTAAAGGTCTGCTTAGCTTATTCGGGTGCTTCTTAAGGACACTGGAAAATACAGATTTGCGTGAAGTAGCATGAGCTCAGTTTTCTTCTTATGAAATAATGTACATATGAATAGAAGCTAAAACACGCCTTTCATACCTGTCAATAAAAATCTTTGTTCCTTCTAACATGTTGGAAATTAAAAAAATAAGGATTTGTTTGATTATTAAAAATCAGTGAACGTTTATCACTTTTGAGTGGATACACATTGAATCTCTGTTGATGCACACATGGTGTGATTGGCCAGGCCTGGCTAGATTTCACAGATGAGTGTGTCTACTGGAACTACACAACCATGGAAACATGTTCTGCATGACTAGACACCTACAAATGACATATTTCATGAGTAAAGAACTTCACCTTTCAATGAACACAAGCACGTCGCTGTCAATCTCAAACAAAAGCTTCTGTTTTCAGGCAAATTTCCCTTTCACAGCAAGATCTACTGCCTTGGGGATTAATATCATTCTTTTTTTAATTTCATGTGCAGCTGCATTTTTCTCTTTCTTTCATTCTTTTTTGTAGGATTTATCAACAAGTCATTCTTTATGTCAGGATAAATACGTATATTGAGTGTTCAAATAAGCCATAAAAATGTACTCTTGTTCTTAATACTACAGATTAAACTCGGCCATTAATTCTCATAGTACGTACTTCATAAATTGCAGCACACCAGAATGGAAGTATATTTCCACTCTGCCAGCAGGCATCACAACTGAATATGCCAGCCATGTCTGACTGCTGTTTCACCGAAGTGTTATTGTCATACAGCTACATCTACGATAACAGGTTTACACCGCTACTTCACATATTTGAATAAACGGGAAGGGTGTGTACTGTTATGTGTCTACCATATTTTCTTAATGGAAGCTCCAACAAAAAATGATCAAATAGCAAAATATTGGCAGCGCTGCATTATTAAATTGCCGCATATCATAAAATACGCTTCAAAATATTGAGTAATCACACTAGTCCTCTGTCATAGTTAGGCATTCACAATTTGAGAGAAAGAATTATTTGGAAAGATCGCAACCCCTTGAGAAGCCTGACTTATGAATTACACTGTACCTGAGAGGAAAGCATATTATTGAAATCTCCTTGGAAACTATGCATCACTCTAAACCTCCAAATTGCATAAACTTTGTACCTTGTTCTATTAATCAGAACTCGGCAGAGCCAAAAGTGGGAAGTGATACACTATTCAAGATTTAATCACGTTAGAATGCCAGATAAAAAAAGGGAACAGCACCAAGCGCTGAATGATGTCAATTTGAGTTTCAGTACAGCAATTATTCTGAAGAGCACCAGGGCTATCTTTGCAAATTCCACGGTTGAGTCGTTCTCGCAGAATGAATGCATCCTACAGGACTAAATTGTCCACTAGCTTATCTTTTACATAATTTTATGTGGCTCCACTCACTCATTATACCGGTATACCAGCAGTTGAAACACACTGGCACACACACCACAACCGCTTGCATTGCCATCCTAAGAAGGCCTGCCTAAGGGAACCAATTTTAGAAACAATTTGCTGTATATCAGCAAACTTTTTCACTTCCCATCAGCAATTTCATCAATTTATGCAAAATCATGCGACACTGTTCATTTCATGGCTTTGCACCACTGACTAAAGGAACTATGCCCTGGGGATATTGCATGCCTTTCTGCCAAGCAAAAAACTAGATGGAGCTCTGCTAAACTAAATCTGATGGAATGTTTTGTTTAATGTATAAGCAGAATGCATTTGTACAGTATTACTGTGCCGGATTACATCCATTATGTTAACAATAGCGAGAAAAAGACGTGTAGAACCACTTAAAAATCACCTGACAAAATGACAGAAAATTGGAAATGCTATTCATTGAAAGAAATCTCCATAATATCACACTGAGAGGCATTTCATAAAAATGGCACTGACTTCCACATCGCATTGACAATCGAAACAGGCAAGTCTTTCTAGGCAAGCTAAAGTGCCCCAGTATAAGAAGTCGGCCATGTTGAGCACACTCCACAATAGTTGTTCCACGTTGTTCACTATTACAGAGTATCAATTATCACAGAGCTCAAATCTTGAAGATTTCTTCTTGATTATTATGTTACAGAACTGCAGTTGGTCGAGGGTTATGTATGAATATTGAAGCCACTCAACCGTGTCCCGTAACAATATTGTTGCCATTTGACATACTGGCCATTAGCACTCTCCGTTCAGGAATATGTTTGTTTTTCTTCATGATTTTCCCCTTTTTTGGTAAATTTTATTTTCAATAATTAACTTCTGTGAGAAGACAGGGACTGATTCAAAGGTGACTATAACAAAAAAATCCATGGCGCTCTTAGTATTCTTTCGTCATGCCGACATAGTGATTACCTTCAAATTTTATTAGTAGGTGATGGACAAGATTTGACAGAAATCCACCAGTGGGGTGATTACACAACCCTGAGAGTGGATGAAACCTTTCAAATCACTGCTTTTATTCCTTTCCTGTTAGTGGAAGTGCTCAAAGGACTTGTCAAGATTTGGCACAACAAGCCACTTTGTGAAGGAACACATGTCAGAATATTTGAATTGTGTTCAGTTGGACAACAATCCAAGATGGCTGCCATTTGCTCAGCTGCACAGCAAAACATCGTACACACCATTCATGAGGGCACCTTTCAGTCTTTCTTCCATGCTCCGTATTGATATTTCTTCCTCATTTGAATGGCTCCGCGTAATGCTTCATTTTACACTTACGCTACTTGTGTAAAGCGAGTCTGTCTCCCTAGCCATCTCTCTCAGATAATTGAGTCCGATACTCAAGAAAATGGACAGTTCTTAATAGAAAAAGGCCAATATGTTAGATATTTGCCCAATCCATAAATCAAATCAATTTACTTTGCGGCACTGTCTGACATATCAGAACACGTCTGTCTCTGCAATCTGTGTTCTTAAATTGAACATACATGCTGAAATGTTTTTCTCGATACGTCTCTGATATTGGGATATTTATGATTAATTGGCCTTTTAATTTGATATATGCAAAAATTATGCTATGACAGATACCAAATAACAGAAGTGACTCAACTTATCAAATGCTAGCATTTCCTTGGTCTTCTTTTGACAACAGGAATTTTCCAAAATTTGCTTGTCATAAAATTAGGAGGCAATTTATTTGTTAAAATTACAACTCCTCTTTTGTAATCTTCCATCTCAAAGTATGTACACGAAACTACAGACCTGCAAGAGAATTTTTTTTTGTTCAAATCAAGCTGCTGAGCCAGTGATTACAAGAATCCAAGATTCATTTCCTATCTTTTTGACTCTGTTAAACAGAGCCTAGCCCAGGAAATGAAATCTTAAAATTGCCTCATTTTGCAGGGCAATTCAACCATGATGACTCCAGATAAAGGAAAAATCTTAATTTCAAATTATTACAGCAGGAATTGTGCGCGGTACAAGCACACCACTGGTAATTACTTCAGAAGGGCTCAAGAAAATAAGTGATGTTGGGTCTAATGTCACAAAGAACAACAATCAATCTTCTTTCAAAAGTTGGCACTACTTCTTAAATTAAGTTCACTTGCAGGGAGAGATTAATCAACTGTATAGGGTTTGTTAAATATGGCAAACCTTTGGCTAGGGGTACAATAAATTTGTGTTATTCTACATCACAAATTGCAAATCAGTTTTGGACAGCTGTGTCAATGTTGAGCTGCTGAGACAGTTATAAAAAAATTTCAAAAGCTTTTCAAACTGCATTGGAGGTATTCAGCACTGTGATTCTTTTTTGAATGTTTCAACAATTCACTAGCATCTTTCAAGAAATGGAGATTATCAAGATAGGCCCTTGAGAAACATAAGTTTTTCAATACGTAGTTGCACAGAAACAGCTCCTTTTGAATGAAGGAAAATATTTCTAGGTATTAATGCAACTCAAGAGTTTGATAAATTCAGACATATTTTACTTATGTATGGTCATGCTTTCATCCTACATTGAGAATCAAATGAAGCAAACTTTGGATAAGCCAGAAACTTTTCAATTTTGAATAATCATTATCCATCAACTGTAAGCCAATCAAGACACCTATCCCATTAGAGTTTATTTTGAAAGGTATTTGTACAAATCCATTTGTTGGCATCTTGTTGATGAGATGAAAACACTGATTTTTGAAAGCCAGGCTCTGTGGGAAAAAGTAAGATTCATTCCAACACTGAGTGAGCAAATTCAGGCATCAATTTGATGTGATGTCTAGGAAGCCTCAACAGTTTTCAAATCTTTTACAGCTAATCCAATGTCACAAAAACGAAGACTTTTGCTCTCATAATTACCGTATATGCATGTCCGATTTGAGCAAAAATAACAAAATGCATGAGTTAAGTTCATTGAAAAGTGTTTCACACGGTTATCATTTCTAGTGTTGTATGTGTACCAAACTTTACAGGATGTGTAAACCAGATGGTGCAAGCAGGTGGGCAGGATCAATACTTTTCTCTGCGAGCAAAGACCTATCTTTGTTATCAACGTCAATGGTTGCATCTTGCTGAAATATGATAGCAAAGGATTTGCATACACCTTGACCAACATTCCAGTAGGACACCACTGGTTCTACTAGCAGAAGTATAGGACAATAGAAGGAAGGCAATTTGTGTCATTGTACAATTTACCTATCAACATACCGGTATTGTTGTTTGTTCAGCAGCTCAAATAAAATGAGAGTTCAGCACACCTAGGGCAATATCTTCAATCTAACACAATCAACTGCAATTCTTCAAACAGATAAACATTATAACATATATTGGCTAAGGGACAATGATGGATGGCGTTGTTCGTCAGCATTCCTCAGTTACAGGCAAAGCACATACAATAAGTCTTGAATAACACATACCCTATGACGTCAAACGCAACTCTGCAAATCTTTTTTTCCGGAGAACTCAAAAAAAAATTGTTGACTCACTGACATCAGTACTAACTAGATCAAATTCCCCAGTGATGGGCAAGTTGCATCCTGTGCTGAGTAAACGCTGTAATCTTTTTTGTATTTTCAACCCAGCTATTTACTTAAAGCACACTTTTTTCTTGAGCTGTGTGTCTCAGAGTATACAATACAAATCTTTAGAATTGGAGTATTTAATATTTTCAGTATAACCTGTGACTGAGTAAACAGAAATGAAAATCATTAGGGTGAGTTTAATTTTTGTCCATTTTTACAGACTTTATATCCAATACTATGATATCTTTTTACTGGTATATGTTTTTTCATATTGAATAAACTTAAAGTTAACGGAGGTTTCTCAAAAAAAACCAATGAAATGTTTCATTACTTTCAAGACTCATCAGCTAGAACTGCAAGGAATGGAATTATCTTTGTCTTATCAAGTATAAGTAAAATGCCAGAAGTCTAGTCGATGTACATGCGTGCACAGCTCACCATGATAAGCTGGGGCGGCATGCTACACGCGGCGTTTTAAGCAATGGCCCTGGGGTAATTTATTCGTGCAATGCTTTATTTCAGACAGCCTGCACAATGTCTTCAAATCCTTCAAAGTTCTAGACAGTGATGAAGGTTACAGTTGACAAAAAGATACCTTTTTTAACTCGCAGGCACGTTGATGAATCATTTGTTTCTAGAATGTGACTGTAATATACCTACAATAATAATGTTTAATCCCAGATGCCAATGAAGCCATTCACACGGCAAAATATTTGAACATTCAACTTCCAACTTGCTTCCTTCTCACATTAAACACAACAAAACCAATATTGAACATAAAATTTACACATGAGGTATACATTTTTTTCCACAATTTCCTTAACTGTTCCACTTCCATTGGCATGATACCTATTTCAAAACACAGTATTCTGGATAGTTAAGTAAACTGAAACAAAGTTCCCTAGTTCCCCCTTCTTAATGCAAGATATCCACAGGAGAAAACATTTCACATTTTATTTTGCATTCAGCAGCAGGGCTGACACCTTTTCTAAGCTTTAATCACAGTGAACTCTGAAAGAAAGTTGACACAGTGTACAGATTCTTATCCATTCAGCTTCCAGCCTTACTAATAGCTGGGAGTCATGCACAGTCCTGATATTACTCTCTGCCTTTATTACATTTATGCAGTTTTTTCTAGGGGCTCTCTCCCATTCTATTTCTCAGTCTTACAAGAGCTGTGCTCTGTGGGCATTGCTTCAGGCAGTTTCCAAGACCGAAATGAAATAGTCTATAAATCCCACTGATCTTGCTTTTTCATTCCGCACAGTGCAACAAATCTTGATTTCAAACATCTCTAAAATTGGTAATTAAAGTACATCAAAGATAGGGAATTTACATCTGTTGCTACCTCCTTCGTACTATTTAATAGTCAGTTGTACTTTTTTCATTAAATTTAATCATAAGTATTCACGCAATCTTGGCAGATTGAATACTGGGTTTACTTCCTTCTGTCTATTGCACATTTTCCATGGCTATACTGTATGGATTATATCACAGCGTGTGTTTGACACTGATCCATGCTGGCTGTATTAGAGAGCTTTCTACCAAGTCTCGGTGGGATTTCCTTTCCAAATTTAATCTGGCAGACTCCATTATCACGAAAGACACAGTGTCAATACTGGTCACTGACAACTTCATTTTCCAGGATTGTGCATACAAAGTTGAACGCCTGAACAGATTCTCGGAGACCATATGGTCCTGAGAGCTGTACCCTAACTTTTCAAAAAGGTCTGGGCAATATCCCCATCCTTCAACGGTCTATCTGGATAAAACAAAATTAGCTGTATCTGCTACTTCAAAAATTCATATTAGATAACTTTGAAGAGATAGCGGAAAAAGAGTGCTAGATCATGCTTTTGACCAAATTCATACAAATATGCACGACTAGTATCATACATAGATAAAAAATAAGGTAACACATTTGCAAATGTGGCATATTTGAACCCAACACACTGTACATTGAAATAGATGTACATCGAGAATCCAATGAATAATAGCTTTGTTTTTATTACTTCTACAAACTTCAAAAACACAGTACACTGAATAAAATGGTACAATCTCCAGCTCCTATATTCATGGTATCTTTTCAAGAGGTGGTCAATCACTTCTCATGGACTCAAGAACATACTTTGAAAGAAGATGACTCATACTCAGTACGTACTGTATTTGAGGGAAACATCAAGATTTCGTCATTAACAGAACATTTCCATGCAACTCTGGTGTCCTTCTCTATCCTTAAACTGGCTTGAAGTTTTAATAGGCTATGATAAAACAAAAAGAAAATAGCTCTCTACTGTTAACCTCTGAACTGCTGAACGATAAATTACAAAGTTAACAGGAATCTTATTGACCTCTGCATACGGACACTATAGCTCAAAGGACACGTGCATATCAAAACACAGTATCACTGTGGGCAGGACCTCAGCAAGCAACTACCAGTATTGCAAAATCTGGCTTGGGACATACGCACCCTGAGCAAATTTGACGCTTCTTCATCCTGAGGACAGTTAATAAATACAATATAAAATTCAAAGTTACATTAATTATGTTCTCTATTCATTGGCTCTAAGATACCCAAGGCCCAGTAGATTAAGTATCGCGACACCCCATCGCGTACTGACGCAATTAATTGAAATTTACGATGAGCTTCTGTATCTAGAATATTGGCTCATTTACCATGATCGCGAGGTTCAATCTCAGTTGATCATGGAGACGCATTTTAATCGAATTCTAAATTCTGTTTAGCATATACTATTGTTTCAGTTACTCATGCAAAAAATACAGCTGCCAAGATTGGCGACCCTTGACCTCTGGTTTTCAGGAGTAAAATTGCATCCATTTAGTTGCACGTATTGCAGGAATTCAATTTTCAGGAGAACACAGCCAGGGAATTCTGACATAAGGTTGAAGTGTCCCCTCCAGGGAACACCCTCATTACTTTTGCTTTTTACATCATAGAAACTATTGATTACAACACAACTCAATTCCGCTCTGTTTACAGCTGTGTTCAACAGGATAGTCTCAAACCCTGGATATACCATTATATCAATGTTATACCCAGGTCCAAGCCTTCAAGGAATTTTGCAGCAATGGGTCCCATCGATGAAATCTGATGATCACATTATATTTTGAAATACATTTCAGTAAACTTTGAAAAGGATAATTTCTAGATTTGAAATAATTTTGCTTCAGTTTTAGCTTGTTCAAACTATGACATTTGTATCAACCATCTTCCATCCATGTATTTACATTGAAAAATGATCATTCAATAAAGTTTCAAGAAGTCTAACTTGAACCTGCAATTAAGAGTTCACTGCAGTGCTAAAAATGTGTGAAGAGAAAATGGTCCTAAATATTTCATGGATTTGTAAAGTTAAACAGTATTATGAAGACTTACAATCATGATTTGTACGTTATACTTCTTCATTTTTTAAATAAATATATTGAGGATAATAATCAATCACATCTCATCAATCTTTCAGGAAAGTAATTAAAAGCGTCAAAGTTCATGATTTATGCAAGGTCAGTTCCATGAATATATACATAAATTATGCAAGGTCTTTGTTTTCCATATCGAGTCGTCATTTGGGTTCACTCCCTCTAGAGAGAGACTGACAGCTCTGTCACATAAATCAACAAGCTTGACAATAATCATACATATTTTCTGCCATCTTGTTTTGGAAGCAACACATTAGAATATCTAAAATTGTCCATACCTTGAGATGAATCAGATGCCCTTCAAATAATTGTATGAAATCAAAGATTTCTGAGGAGTAAAAATTAGATTTTGAACTGTTAGTAGATAAGGCATGTCCCTGACAAGCAGTGGATACAAATTATATTATCTCAATCTTTTTATGATATACGAGTGCGTGATCTTAATTTTGCATATAACCTTCTGGTAATTCAGAGATTGTGTTCTGAATTTGGTAACCTTTTCTTTCTCTTGTGGCATATCATTTTTCATGAGTGGCCAGCACGTTCGCAGAAAAGTTCTTCCCACTTTTGGGCACTTTCCTTTGAAAGCTATATGCTCACTTGGCAAGTAAAATTAAATCTTGATTAATGTACAAATGGCATGGATTCCATCATGCAAGAACCAAATCACTCACAGTCACATATCCTGCAGTTGTTCTTATATTTAATAATAATTTACTTTGGCAGCCAACGAATCCATCTTTGCACAACCCTAAGGACAACCATGTGCTTGTCGAATATTGATGACTTTCCGATAAGCCACAGGAGACTTACTTCCACCTAAATTACATTATGCCCATCAAACACGGATTCCATACTGGAGCCTTATTACGCATTGTTCTGGTATATTTCTGTGCAAGTGTGCTCCTCAGGTTAGAGTTGCAGCATTTTGAAAACATGCTTTGAATTCTGAATTCATGGAAACACAATTCAGGCACCTAGTCCAAATTGCATTTTGCCTGGAATACATCTTGGCAGAGGGGAACTGTAACAGAATAATGAAACTTCCTTTTGGATTTCCATAAGTCATTCCCCTCACACAATTGCCTCCTTCCCAGCCATTATTACCATATTGCCATTAAAGCACTCCAGAGCTACTGCAGATGTACTACCCACTGAAAGACAATACACTGAACTGAAAGTGATTGCTCTGAACAGGAAGCTGGCCTGGCCGATGTCATTACTAGATGTGTTACTGACACCCACTAGCAGCTAGGCTACAGTATTTCCACACTTAGAGTCAACAGAGGAGGTGATTACCCAAGTACTGTTCTTCATTTACAAAGTCATTAACTCTGTCCACCTCCTGGATTACTTTCTGAAACTTTCCTTCTTTTTGAGAAACCTTGGCACGGAATATAATTCACAATCGTCAAGTTGCAGCAGTGATTTGCACGAGATGGTGAAAACGAAAGTATTTTGTTAATGGTGAAGTGTTATCCGATAATCTTCCCATTCATTCTTTTTAAACATTATTCCATAGCTTTTGAAATGAGAAAGGTCAAGTGAGAGCTAACTGAGGGCAGTGGCCGCTATGGGTGTATCTTTGCAGCCATAATTGTTGTTGCCTAGAATCGTTAATGTGATACTGAAGCTTACAATGTGCCTTCTTACTGATGGTTTTTGAAACCAAAACAGTGCTCATTTCTGGAATTTCTTTTTCATTTTTGTAACTGATATGTCCCGTAGACTTCTAACCCAAGCAGGGAGGGGGAGGAGGAGAGCTTTGTACAGAACCTGTAAAGTGTAACCGAGGGAAGTAAACACATTAAATGTATGTCCCCTGTCCCCTGCCTGCATCATTAACGCAGCTGCAGTCCAGTGGCTTCTCACAGGAACTATCAAATATGGCTGCCTAAGCTGCTGTTATATTACAGTACAGTACAAACAACCGAGGGGCAGATAGATACATCAGCTTCGTGATCATCTTGAAATTTTACAAAACATATATGAAACATGACCTTACGAATTCTAAAACAAAAAAAAGCACTACATCATCGCTTCTAAAACTACAGTTAATCAATGGAAGATGGTAGAACACCTGAATATCACGGTTTACAAGCAAGTAATTCACAAATGAAAAAACTTCCTATCTCCTCAGTAACTACAATCCTTACCTGAATTGCTAAATCTGTGAAATAAAAGAAGAATATTTAAGTTCTCATTCTATATATCATTTCTCATAGATGCGTTTCGTTTCTTTAGGCCAGGTACATGATTCTACAGACATTGGTATGCGTGGCTCTGTAACAACTGCAGTTGTACAAACTCTACAAGGTAAATTACAAGACTTAAAAGATGTAAAATATGTTTTACAGGAGGCATTTGAAAAGTGACAGGCGGTGAAAGCCTGGCTCACAGAGTGCTGTGGATTTGAAACGCCTATAAATCACACTGTGTGCATTGAAATAACACGCATGCTCACCGCTCAGAGGAATAAAACGTGATAGTGTGGTTTATCTGCAACTTCATCAACCATGCTGATGGGAGGTAAAAAAAGCCGGGTCAAAGGTATTGATTGCAAATAGGGCTGCCAGGCTTATGGGCCTCATGATGCACTGAGATGTGGCTCAGTTAAAAGCATAATTTACCGATCAAAATTTACAGAACACAGAGATTCCACCCTAACATTTCCTTTATTCTATGGATTCAAGTTTTTTTTCATGTAGAGTTCAATTCCTCTAGAAGGGATATACGTTTAAACTTCCATCTCTAACCATTAGCTCTCACAAATCAAAACCAAGAAACATTGTTTAAGTTTTTTGACTTTACATCACCCATGTTACATGGAAACATTTTCAAAAAACAAAACTTTGAAATCTGACAGAAAATCAAAAAGTGATGTTAGATGTTGTGAAAGCAGTGAGCACTTCCTGCTGAGTGTGTAAAACTTTTGTCAGAGAGAAGACCAGAATACAGAAACAATACAATACAGAAACTGTACTTCATGCTTGTATGCTGCAAAAGTAGACACCACAGGCAAGTGAGAGTGTGATATTAGAAAATTCGACTTGCACTGGTTGTCATACCATTTAAATTCAAGCTCAGGGATACATATTTAAACTTTCATTAGTACTTCACCAAATTGGTATGTTAAGACAAATCTGGCGGATTTTCTGGGCAACTGTTCGACTTCCCACTACAGATTTTGCCATAGCATGTTTTCTATGTAATCTTATCCTGATCATCAACTGATGCATGTACGTTTTGCGACATTTCATATGTATTTGAAACAAACTGCAGCTCATTAACAGCTATGTTTACTGATGATCCATATCATGCAGATATCATGACATAGTGTTCTTATCTGACTGGATTCTAATTACCAAAGACAAACAAATTGTAATTTGCTTTATTCAAAAAAAAAACAACTGGTCTGTAACTAGTCTATACACTCTTTGAGGTTTCATGTACTCTTATATTTTATTGTACTAACACCATAAAAAGATGCTAAAGTGTGTTAAGTATAGGACTTGTTACAACTGGATGTAAGTCAACACATTTAAGTATATATTTAATATATAGATATAATATTGACATGCTTTTCATGTGTATGATACTGACACATAACTCCCTATATTATAAGTAGGGCAATGCTTTCCTGCTGTTCACAATGGAACAAGAATGCTGATAGACCAGTGGCCGTCACAAATGCAGTGACTGTAAGAAAATTAAGTAATTCCGAGTCTACAGCTTCATGCTTCTGTAACTCTTTCAATTTCTTCTCGCAACATTAAATGGCATCATCCCATCAGCCATTGGAGATGGCATTAATGTAATCTTATATAAAGTTAAAGGGATTTACTCAAGGAAATCTTGTTGATGACCAAAACGACACTTTTGATTGGACATCTTGTACTAGCTGTTCTTTGAGACAAAGTTGAAGTACGCATTACAGCCATGTATTCTGGCATGGTGAATAATCTTTCTGAGTATTATTTACATCACAATTAGTAACGTCTAAAATGCTAATTTTTACATAGGAATATAAGTTGATTCTGAAAAGAAAGTTCTCAGTAAATTTCTTGCTGTTTACAGCTTAATTTTGGTAATGTGGGTAATAGATGAGAACTCCATCATGAAGCAATAGACCCTTTGATAAAATAATACTACAGTATAAAATGGTTGGTTTGTCGTCTATTTGCTCTTAACAGGACAGGAAAGTTACTCAAGCTACCAATAAAATATCTTTTCTATTCTACGAGCTGTTAATCTTTTGCTCTGCCTTTCTTAAAACCATGGCCATGTGATAGAGTTATTCCGTTGAGACTTCTTTCACACAGCCTCTGGTGGCTGCCATGGAGATAAGGTCCCTCAGTTTCTCAATGTGGTCGGTGGATCTTGTGAAAATCTTCCTTCAGGATTGAACACGAACTATATTTTCTCCTCCGTGCTCAGAGATACCTATGCAAGTGACTGGAATCTAAGATTCAATTGGCGCAATACTTGCACGTTGCCGGGAGTTACAACACGTGGTTGAGTGGATCCTAGGGAAGGGAATCCTCCAGGACTGAGGGAAAATGAATGAGCACGGATTCCTAGCGTATTGAAGAGTGAATGACTCATGGTGGATTTGTACTTGCTAAAAGCCAATGGACATGGCAGTTATCGAGTCATGGTGACTGCAGTCTAGATTCTAAGCTTGATTTGGAAGCTGTATTTCCTGAATTCACAGTCAGCAGTAGATCGATTCTGATCAATTAGTTCTTCATTTTGTCTCCTTTATCAAGTATGGACCACATAAATGAGAGAAAATTTAATAAAATTTGATTTACTGTTATCAGATTAAATTCAATCTGAGTACAGATGACACAAAATGGCTTCTGGCTGAAAGAAAGTTCTGTTGATAAAAAGGAGACATTTTGCTTCATGGAGTATAACTGCACAAAATAAACTACTGGTGTCCATGTTTTACATTTTGTGTTTTGTCTATATTTTATTATGCTCAAATGCTATCTCTGATATGTTGTTTCCATGACAAGAGATTGATAAGAGAGAGGGTAATAAACATGTTCATCAGAGAAATTTTGGTAACAAGTATTTATCTTTATGACTATCTCCACATCTGTGGAATTAAATGTACATACACATGTACACATATTTCTGCAAACCTCTACGACACAAGTCACAACAAAACTCAAAAAAGAGGACCTTTGCAACAGAATGTTACACGTCTATACATACCCTGATTTACATTCTGATCACTTTTTAGAGATAAAAAGATTACCAGGGCTGAAACCTCCATTGATGCGGACAAATCAAAGACCTATCTAATATTCATTGTTGAATAGATTATTCATCAATAGTGATTCTTCAGAGCACATGGCCTGTAACACCAGCTGACTCTTCAAGAGTGACTGCAGCTAGCAATAAGCATGTCATTAAACTTTGTACCCAACATCTGCTTCAGCAGGATGTATCGCTCTGAAGACCGTTTGTTCAGAGTCATGGTTTGTCCATCAACGTATCTTTTTGAAGGATCTGGCCAATCTCTGTCAAGTGCTCAAGATGAATGCCAAATGCTCATTAAAACTGTCGGCACCAATCTGCAACCCCTACCCTGACATCTGAGGATGCTATCAAAACAATGGGACAGAGACATCCATTAAAATTTGATTACATTTCTTCCAATACTGCAGGTTTCTTTTGCTCAATGGTGAGTGACTGACAGCCCGGTCCGACTGACCTTTGACTCCAATATGGCTGCATTTTGTACTGTTTTTCAACGTGCAAACTGCGCAAAGGGCCATGGCTGGTCCAAACAATGCACTGCCAGAACACTGAGATCAGCGATTATGAAAGGCAGGCAAACAGGATAGAACAACTAATGCACATGGATCAACGTAAACAAAACATATTATATATATACCTGTACCACATAAATTTCCTGTGGAATTATCAAGTCAAAATTTTGAGCAAGGTAATGACATTATGTCATACCTTGCTTAAAATTTTGACTTCCATTGATAATTCTTTACCAAAATGACACCAGACTTTTATGTAGATAAATGAGAAAGCTTCAATCAATATGGAAAGGGTGTTCACCGAATGTCACAACGAAGTTTCATTATTCTTTGTGTGATCACCTCTTTGCTATAATGCCAAATATTTGAGTGGTTTTTGTTTTCTTTTATTTCCATGAACAAACACTGAACAGTTATTAGTTTATCATGGGTAGCAAAATCATTCTGATGGTTATATTCATCATAATGAAATTAGAAGACACACTGTAATATATCTTTTGGCACCGTATCTAGGTTTTTCGGCCCTACTTTTAATTATATGTAGATAAAAACTTCAAAGACAGACTTTGAAGAAAGTAAATGGAAAGAGATAATACCAAGAAAATAACATCGACAAAGCCAGTGTTATACAGTAATGGTTGGGTGTAATTTTTTCTTATCTGTGTACAAGGACAAACTCTTGTATCCTGTCAATGTGAAATGGTTAAGAGTTGACATTGCACTAAATTTGGAGTCTTTTATGAAAAAAACTTTGTTACTGTCAGATTTAATCTGCAAGCATTGAATGGATATAGCAAAGTTGGAATTTGCCGTACATGGCAGGCAGACAGGAGTCAAAAGAGGAATGATAAAAGCCATCCTTGTATTATCAAATTTCTAATCATTGAAACGAAAGTTGCGAGACGCTGAACAAGTAAGGTTACATCCCTCGATTATTGCCACAAAAGGCGGCTTTTATGAAAGAAATAAAATGACATTATGAATGATATTGTGGCTGATGAATACAAATGTGTGAAATGGATTAGGGGTATGGACATTTTTATCATCACACAGCAGCAGCGATGAGGCCGATATGAAGGCCGTGGTTTTCCATTAAGATGTACGTCAGTCACTGAAACATTGAGATAACGCAAGGCTTTTATTGTCACTGTTTAGCTCCTTGCAAAATCTCCCAAACGATGGCAAAGCATGAAGCATGTATGTACACAGCGTACATAAAGCATGAAGCATGTATGTACACAGCGTACATTACAGATAAAGCCTGTTCAGAAACAGTCTTTGTATGTGTACATTGAAATTCTGTAGAGTTTTCTTACCATTCTCTCTAGATAGTATATTTTTCTTCTTGTGAAATGGACTGAACATTTTTGTTCAATTGCTGAGATATTTTCCTATTCTTTTCAGTCCTGAGTTTAGCTGCAGCTCTTCAAAAATTTCTACCATAGGTATTTACTGACAAAAGTTCTGGTCAAATTTGTGTGCAAATTATGGAATGTATGAATGTTGAAATCCAGGCAGACAAAAACAAAATGGGGATTAAATCTTAGCCAGACAAGAATTCCTAGAGCCAAAAAAATATTGGCTCAAGCTGCACAGAAATTAGTTTGTGACATGTCTAAATTTGTTCATCTTTATCACAACTGCATTCTTGGAACATGCTTATCATTAAAACAGTTTATGATAACTTCAAAAATAATAAAACTCAAAACACTTTTCAATTTTCTGTGGCATCTTGTACTAAAACGTATCACTTTGCCCTCCTGTGTCTGCTGTTGTGATAAAAGAGAAATTTTCAACCTGGCAAATATGTTGTATTTCTTAAAATTAAAGGGAAAATGCATACAGATCTTCCTCTATAATACCAGTATGTATATTTTTACTACTTTTGTTCTGCAAAGTAAATAAAATTTTTTTGTTTATCTCCCAAGGGTGTGTTGACACACATTGTATCAGCCTTGCCCATACAATGCATAATATGTACGCAATATTATTGTTGACAAATGAATTCTAGTCTTGACTAAAATTCAGTTGTCAACAATAACATTGGACATGTAGCACACATACAGACTACACACATACAATATGCAATGTTGTTGTCAACAAATGAATTCTAGTCTTGACTAAAATTCAGTTGTCAACAATAACATTGGACATGTAGCACACATACACACTACACATACAATATGCAATGTTATTGTTGACAAATGAATTCTAGTCTTGACTAAAATTCAGTTGTCAACAATAACATTGGACATGTAGCACACATACAGACTACACATACAATATGCAATGTTATTGTTGACAAATGAATTCTAGTCTTGACTAAAATTCAGTTGTCAACAATAACATTGGACATGTAGCACACATACAGACTTCACACATACAATATGCAATGTTGTTGTCAACAAATGAATTCTAGTCTTGACTAAAATTCAGTTGTCAACAATAACATTGGACATGTAGCACACATACACACTACACATACAACATGCAATGTTATTGTTGACAAATGAATTCTAGTCTTGACTAAAATTCAGTTGTCAACAATAACATTGGACATGTAGCACACATACAGACTGGACATACAATATGCAATGTTATTGTTGACAAATGAATTCTAGTCTTGACTAAAATTCAGTTGTCAACAATAACATTGGACATGTAGCACACATACAGACTACACATACAATATGCAATGTTATTGTTGACAAATGAATTCTAGTCTTGACTAAAATTCAGTTGTCAACAATAACATTGGACATGTAGCACACATACAGACTACACATACAATATGCAATGTTATTGTTGACAAATGAATTCTAGTCTTGACTAAAATTCAGTTGTAAACAATAACATTGGACATGTAGCACACATACAGACTACACATACAATATGCAATGTTATTGTTGACAAATGAATTCTAGTCTTGACTAAAATTCAGTTGTCAACAATAACATTGGACATGTAGCACACATACAGACTTCACACATACAATATGCAATGTTGTTGTCAACAAATGAATTCTAGTGATGACTAAAATTCAGTTGTCAACAATAACACTGGACATGTAGCACACATACAGACTACACATACAATATGCAATGTTATTGTTGACAAATGAATTCTAGTCTTGACTAAAATTCAGTTGTCAACAATAACATTGGACATGTAGCACACATACAGACTTCACACATACAATATGCAATGTTGTTGTCAACAAATGAATTCTAGTGATGACTAAAATTCAGTTGTCAACAATAACATTGGACATGTAGCACACATACAGACTACACATACAATATGCAATGTTATTGTTGACAAATGAATTCTAGTCTTGACTAAAATTCAGTTGTCAACAATAACATTGGACATGTAGCACACATACAGACTACACATACAATATGCAATGTTATTGTTGACAAATGAATTCTAGTCTTGACTAAAATTCAGTTGTAAACAATAACATTGGACATGTAGCACACATACAGACTACACACATACAATATGCAATGTTATTGTTGACTAATGAATTCTAGTCTTGAATTACAGTGGACAGTGTGTACACATACAGGCTATGCTGCCAAGTTCAGCAGTGCCAGTATAAGGCATATTTCATGATCAGCATGCCTTTCATAGAAAAACAAGCTGCTTAAAAGACAGGAAAACAGAAAATACTGAAATATGCATTTAAACGTTATTACAGCCTAGGAATTTTATATTTTTCCATCACTTGACTTCTGTGCTTCCCCGCCGTAAGACTTGCAAAAAGTAAGGGAATTTATGAAAAATTTCATCAAAGTACAAACAATTAAAAAATTCTTGTGCCACCAGTGTTGCAAGCACCAAAAATAAATCTCTATGACTAATTGCTGTGAGAAATCTCAACTTATTTATGCCTAGGAAGGCCTCCTTCTGTTTGAGATGACAATAAAGCCATCAGCCTGACAAATGAAATATTGACGCTCTGCAGGATGTGACTAGTATTATATTCTGCCAACGGTTTATGAGAGCACAGCAAACACAATCTTTGTAATAACTCATGCCGGAATAAATTTCAAATAGAGCAATAAGAGAAATGCAATAATGTTTTGTGTTCAATCTTTCAAAATCACTTTTTCATAGTTCAAGCACCTTGACAATTAATGAAAGACTGGCAGTTTCTATGAATAATTCAATTACTGTAGCTGAATTCCAATGGTTATCAGCTGTATAAATTGCTGTCATGATGCGGTTCAACTAAAACTTGGTATTTATAAATATATATCTCTGTAAAATGTTTTCAAATAATGGAAACATGTACTTATGATATTAAATTATTGCTTTTTATGAAATCATGTGATTTTGATGAGTTTGCTACTCCTAGGAATTATGGGTAATTGTTCAACATAACAACTGTGACATATAGTGTTTCAAATTTATTCTATTTCTGAATATTCAGCAGCATCTCCCAGCCAGAGAAAATTCCACAAACTGAACATGACGATGAAACATTAATATTCTTTATGTCAGTATTGGGCCATGCACTCCACAAAGACCAAACCAATACATTACGGCTACATGCATTAACTAGCCTCTTAATACTGCCTTCTAATGTTGAGAGCACTCCACAGTGCAATATCTCATGGACTAATTGGGCTCTTTAACACCTCGGGCACAACATGTCAACCAGTTTGGATTCAGATTGCTCTCATATGGTGCACAAAAAAATATCAAGTGGATTGAAACTGAAGGATTATGACAGAAATAATTGGGTCATGTTTGAAATGTAGTAATACTTTGCATAGATGCTGTACAATGCACTTGACAATTTTCATTATTTTCCTTTGACTAATCTTATTAGGATTGCTTATCAAGATTGACAGGTAAAGCCCAGCTTTGTAGTCTTTGATACCTGGTGTTGCTAATTTTGACAGCGCACGGAAATATTAAAAGACCTGAGCAAGAAAATGGGAGAGAGGCCACGAACTATAGATTAATTGGCTTTTTTAACATTTCAGTGACTGGAGTTGAAAGCTTGGCTTGAGCAAATTTATCTCAATGACATGAAATTGGTCAAATGCCTTTTTATTGTGTTATGTTAGTGATTTTTCTGACATGTTCTTGAACTTTTCCTCAACTCCTGTCACAGATCCTTCCATTTTTTCCATTTTCCCTGTTTTTCAGCAATATACAGACATGTTTATAAAACAGTCCACCTTTCATCGTACTCCCCAAGCTCAGCAAATCACATCCATTGGGCATAAGCGGCAATTGCAGGGCTTCAGGCTACTTACATTATATCTTAACCAATCAGATTTTCCTATGAATTATGTCTCAACCAATCAGATTGTTCGCTGAGACCCCATGGCCTGTCTGTTTCAGTCAGAGAAAGAGAGACAGAGCTCTGAATTGCAAAAACGTCTTTGACAAATTGCCAAATCAAAAGACCTGATCCAAAAACAAACACAATCAAAACAGGCGAACAAGAGGTCAGACAAGGAAAATTAAATGCCACCATACCAGCGACAGCAATGACACATAGACTTGGTGACATGCCAAAATTTCCACTCTCAATCAAATTAACAGCCAACTTTTTAGTCAAATATCTTATCAGCTGTAATAGAGGCAGCAGCATTGCTGTTCTAGGCGAGACATGTATTCAAAACTATACAGTGGAATTAAAGGAAACATTTGGTTAACTTTCATATCATATGGCCATGTGTCTGTCACTGAATACATGTATATATTACAATTCATGTTACGGTTTTATCCAAGATTTGAATTCTGACATTTACCCTCCATCTTTAAACCATACTGCATAAAGCATACCCTCAGCAAACTTAGCAGTTAACCTTGTGAATCTCACAGGGGTTAATTAGGAACGTAAAAACTGTTAAAAAGAAAAGCCAAATTTCATTGTGTCGTACGTACCTTGATGCAGGTAGCAAGTGTGGCACTGGGCTATTTTACAGTGCACTGACATTGGTTAACACTGAAAAATCATTGGGAAACAGATTTTAATTCCGAGTACACATACAGAATCCATACATGAGTTGATTGCTTTGACAAACGAAAGTAATTTCTAACACTGTGTGGGACAAGCGGTTCCTTAATTAATACAATATTTGTTTTCTTCAATTGAGGATGATAGAGACATTGCTCAGAGGCCATGTCCTGGATCTTTCAGGGATTGGAAAATTTGATTAAAAGATTGCAACGTTGAGTTACAACTTGCAAGAGTCTAAGTAAGAATATTCTGATTCCAATTACAGTTGACTGCCCTGTCTAGTTGTCTTTTGTCTCTTCTTTTGAATGTTTCAATGTGTTAATTTTTGTCAACAGCAGACCAGGGATTTTCAACCTAGAACAAATTTATTCAATTTTCTCACACGCTTTGCATGGTACTTTTCAAAGAAAACTGCCTAACTTCGACAGACAAGTTGGTCAAATAAAATTTTCCAAATTTTTTTTTTGCTGCCCCGATATTCATTCTGTGCAATTGCTTTCTACTGATAAACGGATTTGCCATTTATATTGCATTCAATTTGAACTTCTTAAAATATATTATAATCCCGACAGTCTTAGTTGCTTGTGTATGATTCCTGATAGTTTCATACTGGAAACCAAGTTACACTGCAGAACAAGATACCATTTTTCAGAAAACAAAATGCCATTCTAAGTAAAATCCGATACCTGCAACACAATGTCAAGAAAAATATGCTGGAAGGAGTAAAAACATTAGTGAATTGTGTTTCAAGTAGCTAAACTCAATCTCGGCAGGTGTCATTTCTTTGAAGAAGAAAAAAATATACACAGTTATGCCTTCTGAACCTTGCCTACACTGTAAATCAAACAGAAACTCTTGAAAGAAATGGAATTTCCTGACACCTTATATCACTTCCTTCTTGTTTTTTCTCTTTTTTTCTGCAGCAAGGGATTACAAATCGGAAGAGAACGCTTTCCTGTACAGCAATGTTTTTTTAATGTCGTCCGTTTTCTACAGCAATGATATGAATCAGTAATAAAGCCGCTAGGGTCAAATTCTGTGATTTTTGTATTATAAATTCATCGGTTCTACTAAAATTGTCTTCAGACTTAACAACTACAATTCTTTTTGATGCACTATTGCAAAATGTCAAATATGACTTACAGTAGTCGACAAAAATCATCAGTTTGGGTGTATTGTACACAAACAAGTCTCAAATTATTCTTGACATTACAACAATAACGTAGATCTTGGGGAAGAAGAAAACATGGATTCTTTGACTATGACCTGTAATTGTTGTTTTCAAGTCAGCCCAGTGTCACATCTGCACAATGAGGTAAAGCATTCGCCTTTTTTCTCCACTTTGTGAAGGTCTCAGACATTCAAGTGAGTGCATTGATGCTCCAGTGATATGAAAGAACCTCAAAAATGTAGGATATTGTCAGCCCGACATCATCTTTAGCTGTTACATTACCCAGTCAGACCTTGCTATGTGTTTCTATCTCATACCAGACATGGCCGCTGATTTTATCTCAGACTAGGACGAATCTATTGTAAATTCCATTTATCTGTTATCGTCTGCTTGAGATGATTCTGACAGTGTGTTTTGTTGAGGCTCAGCACAGAAATGCATCCCTGGTACATTGGTACAAGAATTTTGTTTTGTTGAGTGCTCAAAGAATCACCCTACAAGCAATGCCCAAGACCCTGATACTACCCGATTGACATGAAATAAATGTGATTTCAATATAATCAAAATGGACTATTAAGCCCCGATTATGTAACAGATGTGGTTTTTCACAGCCAATTAAGTCACCATGACAACTCATGTAATTTCACCAAGCCGGTAACTTCAAGACACCAACCATATTACCTGTTGCCAGGCAACAGACTGGAGAGAAAAAAGGGACTAATTGAAATTCATTTTTAACTAGTTTAAGTTTTACTTAGTTGATTATTGGAACACTAAATGCTTGAAATAGAAAGCTGGCAGGATATTACTACGGGTTTCTGAGTAGCCCCTTTACCTCCTATGAAATAATGAAAATTCTCAACAGCAATTGTACTAGAAGACAGTAATCGCGTTGCTTTCGGGCACGGTTTCCAGGACAAGATTGTGACGTCAACTTCAAAGCGGTTGCTATGGGGCCGGGATAACTTCATCAGTTTTATATGCAGTACTTTTAATGGCTGAATACTTCCTTAAGTATGGCCAGTTTAGTGTCTTAAGGATGTCTGTATGTTTTTCAGTTGCTGCCCCATCTTTAAAAGTCTCTCTTGATCTCCACACACACACAAACACACACACATTAATTATTATAATGATGTATTTTATTTTTTATATTAATTTATTTATTTATTTATTTCAACACCACGCCGGATCAGAGGCTGATAAACACCTTTATATTTACAAAAGGAGGATGTATGTAGTGTGTGGGAGGCAGGAATTGATCGCATTATAGCAGAGCATTGGTTGCAGGGTAGTTTGTTAATAATTTGATAGCTTATAGTCTTATGATATTGCATGTTGCTACCCACGCTTGTACGTATATTTTATATATTATGTGGTAAGTCTGTGTGTATGTGTATATATGTTACAACTGTATACAGGTATGTGTGGGGACATTTATGTACTGGTACAGACATTGTAGCATGTTATCCTGTTCCAGCATGTAGTCAAATGCTATTAAAGTTCGAGTGAAGATAAAAAGGTAGGAAATTTGAGAAAATATTTGCGAAAAAATAAAATTGTCGGTTTTCGAAAACTAAGCCGGTGAAAAGTTTTCTTAAATCAAGAGCTTTAAAATGAACCCCCACAAGCGGTAGATCAGAAAAGCTTTGAAAAAGTTTGAGAGTCCGAATATTCATCCCTGAGGCACGTCCTACCTTAACCAAGCTGACTGCTTTAGTTGCAGCAGACTACAGCCCTTGGAGAATAGGGGTGGATAAGGTCAAACATTAATGCTACAGTTCAGAGAATAGAAAAACAACCACACAGTTAAGAATGTTTCCAAGCAGAAAATTGGACAGCTAGCCTTTTCAAGGGTTTGAGATAATTATTCCAAACACTGGGGCTTGTAACTTGAAATTTCTGTCTTGAAAGTTTCACCTTTCTGCCAGTCACATTGTCTATTCTTGAAAAAGAGACTTTTCTTCTGTCCCATGGTGCAGCACATGTACGCACGTTGTTTGTAATGAGGGATTAAATTTCTCGGGACACTTCAAAAGGAAGCATCGTTTCCTTTTGTTTGTGCTCGCTGGATACTCTTTTTTCTTAAAAAGTACAGTATCTCCGGTAACTCCGGCAGTCTTCAGCGATCCCATGGCATGAACAGCTCAAATTGCAAGCATATAAAACTACATTAATGCTTCACTGACTCAGTATCAAATTCTAGAGGCGAGTGGATCAGTTTCAGGAGTGGGCATGAAACAAACATTCCAGCTGAACACCACATTACTTTAGGTGTCGTCTTTGCATTGAACGTATGCATACAAAGAAACTGAACACCTGTTGGAATACTCCCAATCAACCAATGAATTTCAACCTCAAAGTAAACTGACACAGGACGCCATTTACGATGTGTTTAAGATTTGCTTGCATATAATTCAAAATGAGTGTACACAGTCAAAGATACCAAACCTGACAGTGAGTTATGAGTCACTGGATCAGCCTTAACCCTTTCACCACCATGGTTTGGCCAAAACCCATTCTTATTAACGGTGAGTGTGGACCTGTTTACGGGGGATTGGGCGAACAGGTTTGGTCACATTTTTTATATTTGTGCATTACTTTTGTAAATTTTGTATCATTTGAAAAGTAACTTATGTTGGTCAAACCACTGAAAGACTGGTTGAAAAAAAAAACTTACAGCCTTGTTTACAGACAGATGGAGAAATATGGAAAAGAAAATGGTGACATAATTTCAGGAATCAACCAGAATATGCTAATGAATTAATCACTACTCTACCAAATTGCAAAACTCAGTGTACAAAGGCAAGCTAAGTCCTATCTGAACACCCTCATTGTGCATGACAAACAATATTTTTAGTTCATGACTGGTTCGGATGAGGTATTTATGATATAGTAAAACACTAGAAAACAGAAAGACTTCATGCCGCCAACAACTACTGGCTGGTAAAATACATGTACCAAAACACTACCAGCTGAATCATCATCATCATCATTAAAACAAACCCCTTGAGCAAGGTTTTTTGAAGTTATGCAAACATATTTTACAATTTCAAAAACATTACAATACTTTATCATAGAGTACTGACCTCTACCTATAATAAACCCAAGCAAAGTATGAAGCAAGTTTAATTTGCATAAAGTATCAAATATTCTCTGTTCATATATGATGCATTTAGCTATCAAGTCTTTTTACCATTATCTTTATCACAAAGATGTCACTTATCTGAAAACTAATGCAATTCTGCTCAAGATAAGATGTTTTCAGAATGATATGATCATCCCTGGATGTTTCCGAGATTGTTGAGCAGAGAGAAACATGCTTCAGAGCCGGATTTTCCGATGCTGATTAGACTTTCTTGCTATAATGAAGCTAACGACAAAGATAAACCATTAGGGGGTCATTATCAGCAACAACTGCAGAGGTGTCACTACATACGATCACATCATATATCCCTTCCAAAGCAACATCAGACTATCTCATCTCCATGACAATTGACCATGGCAACCAATGATTATGGTGTTATTATTGGAAGCAATATCTCACTACCTGGAAGACCAGAACTACTTGATTTCCATGACACCTGAACTAGTCTCTTATTATACAATTTCAAATGCTCCAGATTTCAGATATTGGACAGAAATCATAGGTTTGAATTTAAAATCAGTGAAAAAAATGCAATGTATGCTACATTTGTGTTGTCATATTTTTGGCACTGTATGCTTACTTTACAAGCAAAGTCATGAACTGTGAAATGACTTCAGATTCGGCCATTTTTATTCACTTCACATGTCAAATTGCCAACAGGAGAGTGTCCTTGGCATTTGAGCTTGTACTATTGAAAACCCGAGGATTAAATGTGAATGCGAATCAAAACAGCACAGAAAGCAGTCTCTCATTACAACAAGTGCTTCCATGGAAACTGTGACTTCTTTTATTTGCAAAACAAGTGTACTACGAGTAGTCGGCCATATTGAATTGACACAGAGCAGCAAGAAATTAAGAGTGTGATGAACGACGAAAATTGAAAGCCAAATTTGCTTTTAAACTGAAGACTCAAATTTATCACAGTGTCATATCAACATGATGGTTTATATAAAACTGAAGAGATTTCTGATTTCTTGCAACTCCCTTGTGCCTTACTTTACTGTCAACAACAAGGTTACACTTGGCTCTCTATTCTTTCCTAAATAATTGAGCTGTCATTCGCAAATGTTCTTGCTTGAGTTATGGCAACTCTAATGGCAAAATGGCTCTCTCCTCCAGGATTACAAAACACATCATAGGTAGATATAAGACTGCAAATTTATGAAACTCTTTACAGTCGTATACCCGATGGAAATATCCAATAATCATTTCAGCTGATAGCCACAGCCAGATGTGTATTTTATTCTCCAGGACCTTGCTGAATTTGCTCTCCTGATCTGCTTTCTTGAGAAAAGATATCAGAACTCCCAATCCTTCCAACTCCTGTCTCATAAATATTTGGTTCAGCCACACTATTCTAGATGGCGCGGGCGAGTCCATTTACTGGGAATGGGGCTGCTGGAGTGATTATGGTGGAAAAGATCTCTCTTCTGCTGCCGACTAATAAAAATGCAGCCCTTACAAAGAACTTGAATTTCATGGGCTTCAAATCGATCTCAAGGACAACGCCAGCGAAATCACAAGCAGCAGAGAGAAGTCACTGCCAAGCAACATCATTACCACAGCCAACGCCACTCTCAGGTGCAAGCGTTTCTTAGCATACAAATTAATGTAATTAAACTTGTTGATTATAAAGCACTCAAATCAAGATTTTTTTGTATGCTGAGAGAATTCATCACGCAAATTAGGTCGTCGCCACATTAATTTAATCGGCCTTCTAAATTATATCGGAAAAAATTCAATCATATCCCAGAGCACACATTCAAGTCAGTCAAGAAAGTTCATTTTATGTATGATTTTTAATGTGTTGTAAAGAGATGAGCTTTGCTGAAACATGAACCAAATAGAAGTGTTCTGTTACTTCAGATTATTGTATTATATTAATGCTCTTGCATTGATCAGCAGAGATCTCACACATACATTGGAGGTCGCGTGAGAACAACTAGAAAATCTGGAATAATTCTGTCTTAATGGTAAAAAGGCATGCACCAAGATTGTGAAGCGTTTGTACAGGTCACAAAATATCCAGCAAGAATTTAGTGAAAACCTTCATTTCATCTTATGTTCCTTTTATGGAAAGAGTTGCATGAGCCAAAAATAACATCCTTTCATGCATTGACCTGAGTTTCACCAAGCCACAAGCTGAGCCACCATTATGGTAATGATGTCCAACAGCGCATCGCTTTCACCTGCAGTCTTCCGCAATGTTCGACAACATGAGGCACAATAACAACAAAAGATAATACATACATTTTTCTAAAGCTCACATGACCACTGAAGATGAATATACCATAGAACTACATTCTACATCAAAAGCGACAGAATGTGACAAGAAAAGTGTATATTTCTTCATTGACTTTCAGCCAAGCCATTAGTCAGTAAACATTCAGGTCTGTCGTTTGTTCAGCTCTAGATTAACGTCTCACAAAAAAAACCCTGATAGCTTTTCAACATTTACATTAGCCAGCGTCTAAAATTACTTTGCAAGAACTGATCACTGAGATTTTATCTGGTGGCAAAATTACTTAATTTTGACATCTTCTGTACTGCGAGCACGAGAGAGACTGTTATCGATAAGTTATGGTTGTGTGCAAATCCCATTAATGAGTGGGCTGTCAATGAAGTATTATGAAACTGCCACGCATCATATCAACATCGTATCCATGAGGAGTGCCAATTTTCATATCCAAGACGCACCGTACAAAAAGCAAAAGATAAGAATGTGAACATATCAGACACAACTGACAAACTAAAAGTGTGATTATACTTGTTATTCATAGCTATGTCACACCATCTGAATGTGCTTGTGTACACTGATAAATATTTCAATGAAATTTCAAGACAAAAGTCCAAGTTCGCTTGTTTCAAGATTTGTCTGTGATTTAACTTGACATGTTAGTTGAACTCATGATTAGGTGAAACCATTTGTGCCATTGCAGGGTGGAGTTGGATCTGTCAACTATAGATCGAGGGTGAATGGGCTAACTGCCATTAAAGACTAACGCAGGAACACAATTTTAAGAAGGCGTATCAACAGTAAAATTGGGACAATTCAAAACATGAAGTGTACGGCTGATCAAGGCGTGTTTACAGCACTATGTAGAGCTGTAGCCAGCCATGACGATACAACGCTGGCACTGGAGAGTACAATTACTCTACCATTCCTTTGTGGGTTAGCTGCAATTTGCATCCAGGTCAAGCATGAAAGTAGACATACAACTGAAAGAGACAAAACTGATCTCAGAGACGGCAAAATGGCTGACCATGGTAACTAAAATTCATTCCCAGCGGATGCAAGTCTATATATATAAAATCTGGACACAGTTCATCACTGTACATCATGAACTAGCGTCTCATATATTGGTGTGTTTATCATTTTTTGTGTTAAGAGTGTTCAATCAAATCGCAATCTGCTCACCAAAAAGATACAAAAATGCCATTTTCCTGACTTCACACATTTCAATGGAACATATGATGTACATACAAATCTATCTCTTTATTAAAACTGTTGTAAAATATAACAACATGATTTTAACAAAGTTTGAAGTGTCTTCACATTAAGTAAATCAGTTCAATGCCGTTTGTTTTGTAGCTTCTAAGAGTTTCAATGCACCAATGCTCATCAACAGTGCAACATTTAGTACAACGAATGCTGTCGATTTTTCAAGACATGTCCCGTTTGTGCAATGATTCGTGGGCTTTTCATAGGTCTCAATGCACAGCCTCAGAGAGTTTGATAAATTCCCAAATGGCAGCTCTGATCACAGCAAATTAGCATACAGATTGGGCAGGTTAGGAACCCTGACATCATGAAACATCATTTAGAGGATGCGTCGCTTCCATTGCCAAGGAAAGCGATTACTCCGACTCAAATGCAAAACTTGTCATGATTTGTTTTTTATGCGGTAACACTATTTAATCACGTTGTGTGTCCATGAAAACAGCCTATGAAATGAGAATTACAGTGAAAAATATTTGATTACAAGACTTTCACAGAATAAATGGAGGATTTCAAGCAATGAATCTGAGATGACACCCATTTGAAGTGCTTACATCCTCTAATGGATTTCATCCTGAGTCGCTATTTGTAGTTTGAGATACAAAATCTGTTTTGAAACATTGTTGCATTGATATGCGGTACGCCAAAATCAAAAAGTAAGGCTACAGAATGTCTGAACACCAAATGCCATGAGAATACAGGAAGTCTCCAAATTGAATCAGTATAATTAAAGTCCTTTCATTACATAAACACATGCTTTTCTTCGGACAAGTTTTCCGAGGATGGTAATCTAATTTCAATTATTTGCGTATGAATCACGTCGCCTTGGACAACACTTTCATGAAAAAGTGAACCATGCTGAGTAATTTCTCCAGACTTCATCGCAGTCTCTCCAGTAATAGAACAATCTGTGTGTCATCACCCTGACAGCCAAATTTGCATATCAATTCGGGTCGGGTGAAATGAATGCTAATGACCGACACGGTGAGGTGTGACCAATCGCTTGCAAAACTGCCCATTTTCCACTCTTGAAAGACGAAATCATCAAACTCATTCATGCTCAAATTGTAGTATTGTGTCTAAGAGAAACTCAAATTCTTGTAGATAATAGCCCCAATTAAGGGCAGTTCTACAGAATCTGATTTCTCCTCGCCTGTACACTGCCTGCATTAAAAACAGAATTGAAACTCACCTAAGTAAATGAGACACACACTTTGAATGACATGAAGTGGTGATATTGACGTGTACCTATTACTTTTCACCAAACCTTTTGCTCCAATTCTTAAGAATTTCACTTACAGGATAACTCAACTACACATACAGTGTTGGCAGAACGAGCCAAGCACAACTTGATCGGTACTTCATGTATCACTGTCACATTTTATTTCTCCACTCTATTTTTATTCTGTTGAAAATATTTCAGACTTTTGGGGAAACTTTAATCAAGTATATACTGACTGTAACTCTAAACTGACAGAAATTCATACAAATATGGGAAGTACGAAAATTAAAAATAGTAAGAGCAGTAGAGCAGAATTGAGCATTGGAAATATTTCTGTCTTTCTGAAAGTAATCTAAAGTAGTGTGCAAGGATGTAATAATTTAATTTTTCTCTTCTTTGATGTAGGATTCCTGTTGCTTGTAAAACTTATTTTCAAGATTGAGTCCATGAGTATTTTCACAACAGACAAGAAACAGAGGGAATACTTTAGTTTGGGCATTACTGATCAAAAAGCTGTGCTCAGATTCTGCATATCGGGCGATTGTAATTTTGATATTTCTCACAACCACTTTCAGAATCAGCTGCAACATAAACCAACAGGTGCAGAGAAAATAATGGAATAGAACCATATTTTTAAATTTTTAAAAATCAGAACATTTGCTTGACAGTTTACTTTCACATTTTCATACAACATTTTGATTGTAGCATTTGATGCTGATTAATAATGCATAGGAGAAATGGAAACTGACCTTTCTCGGCCACAAAGCTGAACACAGCTATGAAGAAAAGCACTTTTATCTAAATGGTCGTGCAGGAAACCAGTCCCATAAAATGTCTC
Source organism: Ptychodera flava (assembly GCF_041260155.1). Taxonomy (NCBI): domain Eukaryota; kingdom Metazoa; phylum Hemichordata; class Enteropneusta; family Ptychoderidae; genus Ptychodera; species Ptychodera flava. The sequence goes on along the minus strand of NC_091945.1, from coordinate 9,517,557 downwards.
TGATATATTCATTAGAAATGGGCCAAAATGGCCAGTGAAGGAAAAAGGTGGCATAATTAGAGGCAAGAAAATGATCCAACTCCATCTATACAAATTGCCGTCATGGCTGAACACACGTGTGAAAACAACTTCCCCCTAAAAAGATCTCTCTTACGTTTGATGGATTGGATGAGTTTACATTAGCTGTAATGTGAAGCATTAAGTAATATGCACAGGGAAATATTATAGTGTGCGGAATATGTTAGTTACATGATGACCAGATTTTGATGTTTCAAGTACCTATCCGCCATGCTGAGTTGGACAATATCACTGCTGGGTAGCAATGTTGTGATATCAGGTCAATAACACAGCTGTGCTGGAGTGTACAATATGGGCATAAGGCAGCCAAGCTTTGATGTTCCACATGGTCACAGCAATACTGATTGTTTTGATACTCCGTATGGGTAATTCAACATCCATGGTGTTATTTGATGTTCAATATGGTTTTGCAATATCCAGTCACACCATATGGCAGCAACATGGCTCTGTTATATGCAAATTTACCCTGTATGAGTATTTGCATATGTGAAGGAAAGAGACAAATGTGTGATAAAAATACCGATAGAAATTCTCTTTTGACAAAATAGTTTTTGTCAATCAGATTGGAAAAGTGATGAGTTATATTTGATGAATAATTTAAAACTTGTTTTTTGGCATTATTCTTTTAAACATTTCATTGTATACTTTATATTCCCAATGTAGAGACTCAATTTAAGTATGTTTCTGTAGGGGTACACATGCTTGTCTGTCGTTGGGCAGATATTGTGAAACAGAGGAATTTACACATATTTCAAAAATTAACTCTTCATAACGCCAAGGTGGTACATGAAATATAAACTTTTTTTTTCGTTTTGGAAACGCACTAAAGAACTGAACTGTCAGAGCATAACATTTTGACGGAGATGAAACATTTACAATACTGTATGATGGATTCCTACATTACATTCAATATTTTTTAATATTTATGGGCTCTGGGATTAAATGTCATCATTATATAGTGTATCTGTATATTCATTAATCTTAGATGCTGGCAAATGAACTAGAGAGATGAATGCACACAGTCTCAAATGTCAGGGAAAAGAAAGAACGTGCAGAACTTCAATAAAAAATAAATCTTTTGAGTACTGAAACTTAAAACTGTTACATGTTCATCAAACAAATAGAGGAAAAAATTCTATGTGGTTGTCGGAAATTTTATTGTCATGCTGTCGTGATGTTTCTGATGTAGCACTGTTAAACCAATTTCTGTGCAGTTGTCTATTTGCTGTTTTCAAGAATTTCCAAATCTTTACATTTCTTCTTTGGAAGAAAAAAACAACATTATCATGCTCGGGCCAAACAGCCCTAGACCTCGTACCATTACAGCAAGGCTAGTCTGACAAACATACACACAGGATGTGTGCGGAATTAGAATAAGAAAATCAGTGAGGTGTGAACAACTGTAGGTGGAATTTTCTAACAGAATGAATGGCTTTGGATGATTTACTATCGTTCTCACAGCTCTACAGATGCTACCTTTTAAGACGTTTTAATCTGCGAGCTGCACACATCCAATCCACAGTACAAACTTCTTCCACAGCTCACCGCTAGCCGAGTCAACCAAGTGTGCAAAAGACTCGGCAACAGACGCTGTCAGATTCAATTTGGGATTTCTTTAAATGGCACTCTCTTTGATGAAGCGGGCAGGACTGTCTCACTTTAAGCCGTGTCTACAGAAAACCGGATACGGTAACTTAAGGCCTGCCATAACGTTTGCCAAAAAGGCTTTTCTAATCATGTTTGGTCATTTCACACAATCTTAAATTAAAACCTCAAATGTCCACGCTGACACTGCACAGCTCTCTTTTGTTTACAGGTGACAGTGAATCACTACATCTCTTTCATCGTGAATAATAATGTCAATGCAAAGCATGGCAGTCCGGTTTTGTCCACCTGATGCAAAATATTTTTGTGGTTAAAGGTTTATTAATATGCCATTTATGCAAATATTTCAAACCTATTAAAACCTTGATTAGGGTCTTCCCTAACAAGTTGTCTTCCCCCTGAAATAATGCCCTCACAACAAATACCTTGTGTAATATTATGATGTCACTTTCCTACCTCAAGCATAGATGGGACCATACCTACAGGCTGTTTTGTAGTGAAAGTAAATTGTAAACTTATCTTTCCAAACTGGATAATTTTCATGTGATAAAAACAATTTTGAAATCTCAGTAAACTAAAACAAAAGCCACAATTATCGAAAACAATCTTTCCTCATGCAATTTCCAATATGCCTGTATCATCTGCTTTATTTTATTTATCCTTCACCATAATAAAAATTGCAGAAATTGCCAAAAATGCTATCAATACAACAGATTATAAGTTGCTTATCATGATGTCACATCGTCTAGACACAACTGAAGACCACTAAAATGACAAAATCATATCTGGTCTCCTTTCTCATACTATATTGAATCCGATTGATCTTGCGTGATTTACGAGCTAGCTATAAATATGTACTGGCTAGTTTAAAACTAAGACATAAAAAGACATATTCTCTGTAATTACAGCACCATATGATGCTTAAATTAGTTTTACACTTCTTACACCATATGAGAGGCAGATTACTCAAGGGAACAACTGAAGACAGGCTGCATTCTCACTTCCAATTTACGAGCTGTCCGTCAACTACATCGTTCACGCAGCACACTGCTGACAATTTCCAGTGCATTTTCTTTTTGAATTTCATTTATTATTTCTTAAATGGTTATCAAGTTCAAATTGTCCAATCTCATTTCAAACAATGGACTTTCAAATATCCTCCAGTATGTTTTTCCTGAACTTGACTTGAAATGGGGATGATATTATGCAGAAGCAAATATGCAGCAACACAGGAAAAGGTCAAAAGGGAATTTTCGATAAAGCAGTGTAATATTGACTTCTCATGAATCGTCAATATTTCATGGTAACGCAATCTTTTAAATCAGCGTCTGGCAATATTTTCATGTACGTAATAACTTCAGTCAATTACGCATTATGCGCACAATATGGAATTTTTCCCCATTTTTTTTAGCCTGGAGCTTGGTTCTTATGCAACTCTCACTCATGCTACGGATGACTGCAAATTGTTCTTTCAAAATGTTGGCATGATTTTTGTGTCATACACTATGGTATATTTTGTTCAGACAATTTTTTTCCCCCAAATCTTTTGCACAATGTCTGTCAAAGAGTAAATTTTTATAAACTCCTGGCAGTGACATCCACTGAAATGAAATGGGTTTTTGAAGCATGGTTTAATCATTTTGGTTGGAATTTGTCTCCGTTCATTTTCCAATCATAATTGGGCTGTCTTCATTCTTCAAGATTCAGTGTGCTGTATCTATGAATGACTTTTCCAAACAGGAAAGTGATTCAAACTGTTCACTTTCCACACCTTAACTGCCTTGCAAAATGTGAACTGTTTGTCATTGATACACTATATAAACACACAGTTATTAAAGCACCAACTCCAAATTGGAAAAACCCTATACATGTACACAGTAGTCTCAAAATCATTTCTGCAAATTTCACAGCATTACCTCTTTGTTTACTTTTCTCAAAAGAAAACCAAGTGATTGGGTAAACAAAAGCACAATGGCTGAAAGAAAAAAAATCTTCTTGTGTAATTATCGGTGGAATTAAAACAAATATACATTTCAATTACTAAACCAACTTCACGATGCAAAACATATATACACTTTCACTTAAATCTTTTCAGCTTTTCTAAACAATGAATACAAAACTATTCAAGACAAGATAATGAGTCCTTCCTGGTTCAAAACCAATTTCCGCAGAGCCATCTACTGTAATCATGGCAACGGTAATGAAAGAATCGGAAAAAAACATGGTTGAAATCATTTTTCCTCTGAACTTTCTGCTTCTGAAATGGAACTGCAGGATTACATTTGTTTCTTCTGTGTTATCTTATGAAAAAAAAACAAGGTATTTGAGAAGTTGAATATAATACCATATCACATCAAAAGACTATTTTCCTGCATTTCTTTTGTACCTTCTTTTGATTGTCTTGATCATTCACACGTCGTAATTCTTATCGATGAATTTCAGAAAAGCTGATCAAAGAAATGAAATCTTGTATTCTAGTGTTTTCCACAGCTTGAAAATTCAGGTGGGCAGTCAATTTGCATAACAATGAATAATTTGTGTATTCCTTTGTTGTGAAAATGTATTATTTGTATGGTTATTAAACTGAGAATAGATTGCTACAAAAAAACAGAAGGGTCACTGCCATCCTTCAAAATTGCCTTTTGAAAGAACCCTGCATCTTATAGAACATAATCACCAAATCCTCAGTGATATCTTGTTCATCTCATACAGCTATTGTATCAGACATATTGCTTTTCTCCTCTGTGCATTGTGAAAATTGAGTTCCTTTCTCAATCTGTAAGAACATGTAGATTTGCACTACAATATGACATTCTGTTCCTTTTTGCTGTGTTTTCTTATATCATGATGGAAATGTCAATAAAACTAACAAATACCCCAAAATGACCAATATACCCTCACCAAGCGTCCACATGGCGGTTAACTTAGGCAAAAGTACCAAGCTAATGTGAAACACTATCATGCAGATGATAATAAGAATGTTTATTGACTCTTTGTGTTACATATTCTCCACCAAAATTTCAGCAAATCATACTTTTGACTTGTAAATTCGGAAAAATGATACCTATGGAAATTGCCAAGGTCAGACGTAATCTTTGAAAAGTTCACATTCGGTGTGAACCAATATTGAATCAGCTGAACTTGGTGAAGTAGAACCAAACAGAGTGGGTATTACACTGGAAGAAAGTGTCACGTTCACTTCTTTGTATACAACAACTGGTCTGTGTGTAGGAGTGTGTTTCTCTTGATTAAAACGCACAGTGTTCACAATCACCTCGGGGGTAATATCAGTGCACATATCTCATATGAGCATATATATAAAAAATTCAGATGCGCTTGAAAACAGATTTGTAAGAGAGATTTTTACAGAGAAAAACTATATACAAATTCAAAAATCACAGCAACAATTTCATTATTCCGACATATTTACATATGTATGATGTACAAAGTGTATGGAATGTTTTGCGAAAAATACATTAAAGAGCCAATTTTTGCCTTAAATTATACAGATCGGATATAAACCCGCCGAGACATTTATGATCAGTCCGTGGTAAATTGTAAAGACTTTGATTTAACAGTACTGGTCAATCCATTGTGAAACATTGTTAAACCATGATTTGCAAACGTCTACAGATGTGAGAAACACAGGATTGCTACTAGATGTCTCCTTGGGGATACCGTACAGTAGACAAAAGAAAACCATGTCAACCAGTAAATTTTACTAAGAGTGACAAATCAAGTCTTTTTTTTCATTTAATCTTATAATGTAAACACAGAGACGTCGTAATTATGTCTTTTAGAAACACCTGACCACAGAAATTACAATCAATACAGTAAAACCGATCCCTGAAGGCGAAAGACAACATGTTGTTTTGAAACCATCTGGGTTGTCCTTGCCAGTCTGGCTACACGGAGACAATCAAAGGAGAAGAAAGGAGCGGCCATCTTGAGACACTGAAGGTTGTCTGTTTCACACTCTTGTCATGTCACAGTCAAGTGAAGTTCCCCTTTTCTGTTGGCCACAAATACAAGCTGTCCACGGTTTAAATCACTGAGTAACGAGTGACCACTATCCGATATATTTTAGTCAACCATCTGCAAGTCAGGCTACTTAATATATTTTTCTAAATATTGTTCATAATTGTACCTATATCCAGTAAATAAATACAACAATCTTCTCAAATATTTGTTTGCTTCCAATTCCAGTCAAGTTACCCTTTGCTGATGGCATCAAAATACAAAAATGCTGTCGATTGTTTATGTTACTTAGTAACTTTTGACCACTAGCTGATGTATTATAGTTCACCATTTTCCAGTCAGGCTACTTAATATACACTTCTAAATATTGTTCATAATTGTATATATATATATATCCAGTAAATGAACACAATAGTCTTCTCAAATATTTGTTTGCTTACCTCAATCACAGTTTTTATGGCGTTCATCACTGTTAATAGTTCTTAGTTCTGTGATAATATCTCAATCATTTTTCATCCCTTTGCATTCTGGGTAACATAAATGTACATATTCTGCACAGAGCCAACACTGAGGTGCTGAGAGTTTCACAACAGCCAATTTGCAACCAAGAAAAAAGTTGTACAGAGAAGCATTGTTTCTGTACGATGACTGTCTAATACTGGTAGCTAAAAAAATCTATCGTTTGCAGATTTTTTATTATTTATCTGAAGCTGTCAATGTATCTCATTGCAGGGAACTGGTCAGATTATACATAACTGTTAAATGTGACAAAGATATCATATTACTTAATGATAATATTAATAATAATATTTTATTGCTTGCTTGTAAATATAGGATTTACATCACATTTGTGGCAATAAAAGTGTGATACAAAAATAAGTTCAAATGATTGACTGTTTTTGAACTAGATTCTAAATTCTCATTCATGTTCACTTCAAAATAATTTTGAACTTTTCAATGGAGAGAATTTGACTGAGGATACAGAGGGATTGTTCTGATATTGATCCAATTGCTCTTGGAGTTTTTATTTCTTTTTCCATATTTGGGACACTCCTACAGGTTAATGCTTTCTGAAAGCTTGATAGAGATATGTGATATTATTACAGTTAAGGTAGAACACGCCTTGGGACGTATATATGGACTCTCAAAGTTTCAAACTTTTACAATTCTTTTCTGATCTACCACTTGTAGAGGTTTAGTTTCAAGCTCTTGGTGTAAGTTTTTCAAAATTTCAAAACTTTATTTTTCTCTCTAGAGTTAATACACGGATTGCGGCCATATTGAATTTTAAATATCAGTAAATCTTGGGTTATTTGTTTCTCTAGTACCAAAATTTGACTGGTGACCCGATTTTTATTCTTGATTTTGGAAGAGAATGGTTGAAAGATTCTTTAAGGAAAGTTTGAGCATAATTTAAGTCTTTCACTTTCGAGGCGCATACTACCTTAACGTACCGGTAAGCCAGGAATATTTATGTGCACCCCCTCACTGTCAAAATTAATGCAACTTGATTATGATGACTTCCAATGACAGCAACTGAAACTTATTCACTCTTTGAACAAAACATGTTGTACAATCATCAAAATTTGAACAGAGATAATCTTTATCAGTTGATTGATCAATTGATGGAATCTTTGGTCGATTAACGAACTACCCAGTTTCCAAATTAGCTTTTACTTGATCAATTCTGAGCATAATATTTGCACTGCACACAGTATCTGAACAAACTTGAAACAGACTGCATTGAATTGTTGTCATCAACCCCCACTCTCATATTCCTTGACATATTTCTTTTTTTGCACAGTACAGAGAGAATCTATGGAATTCAATAATTCACTGAAGGTTATGGTACAATAATCTACCTTTTATCCCTGTTTTAGAGTCTACAAGATCTAGGATTGATGGACCTTGAGTTCTGATGTACATTTCATGGTCAAACAGGAACCTCAAGGCCATGGTGAATGTAAATAGAAAAAGGGTCAAATGATGTAATATTACTAAATTATGTGGTACAGAATTTTCTTGTTTGACTGTAAGTTTCATGTGTAATAAGTATTTGTCTGACAGCACACATGTACTCTATTTCTGATGTTGTTTTCGTCGTACCTATCAACTGTTCAAAAACATCTGCAAATTATGCCTGTGACCCTAATCTGGCTAACATGTACAGATCACTACACCTTTTACGCTCAATGTCTTTTATGGATTTTTCCCTGAGTAGCAACAATTTGCCGATGATACCCTGGTTTGAAGCTAGCTATGAGTAGCATGGCTCATTTGCACAGATTTTTTTTTTCCGCTATCCAGAGCAGTCGCCAAGGAGTGCCCGTAAGTTTACAATGGTTTACCACATTTGAGTACACAATAATTGCGCTCATCTGATTGGCTGTGATTGCACTGGCATATTTATCAATGCCCTGGGGGTGCCTGGCTGAATAGCTGGGCTCATCTGACTGGTTGTGATTTGATTGGCATACTTATTAGTGTCCTCGGGCCATTCTCTGAGTGACTGTACTCATCTGATTGGCTGTGATATTGGTATATTTAACAATGTCCTGGGGGGCCTCATTACAGTCAAAACCAGTCACGGTGATACCATCAACAACAAGAAAACTTAAGGCTTGGAGTTGAGTGACTGGGAAAATGAATAATTCAGTAGGTATTTGCATATTGCAATCTCCTACAGGTGGAGAAGTGCCTTGGTTTCCATGAAATTCGCATAAACACTTAAAGAGGAGGACTGTTAAAATGGTAACTTTGAAAGCATGTGATTTGCAAGATCTGGATGCCCTGAATTGCTCTGAAATGGAAATATATGGTTCAACTAGGCTGTAATTTTATTTTGGGGGGTTACTCAGTGCTATAAGTTGTGAAAATCACATTTTGTCACTTTTTGACATGTGGCATTACAATTACTTTGGTTCAAGCTGGCTGAACGGCATATTGCCTAGTTTTTATGATCATTTTTGAGTGCAGTCACATTAAAAATATATTGTCTACAAGATATATGGGAAAGTTCCATCCCTGTATATAGAAGGCAACAGGGAGTACCGGTACTACCCTCTTGTCTTAGAATGGGCTTATGTAAATGAACTGTATTTATAATCAGTACACCCTGACAATAGTTATGTTAAAACAAACATGTCAATCAAGTACATGTGAAATGTACATTTAAAGGCTCACTGTCTACGGTATGTATGAATGTAAGCTCGCCTAGCAAGCAAAAACAGAATAGAAATCACATTATTTAAGTGAAGGATTTACATAATGGCATTCTACAGAAGTGCTATAACAAATCCTGCCTATGCATTTGACAGAAAGCAGCGTGGATGTACGGCTATGGAAGCTGCTGAATTCATTTCAGGGCAAATCAATGGAACAAATCTCTTATGGAAATTCTGAGAAAGTGACGGCATAGCCTGCTTTAGAAAACTAATCCTGTTGCCAATTCCAAAGTTGAAATTCAGTAAGTATCTGATGCATAGTGTAGTACAGCAGAGCACAAAACCCTTGAATATCACACAACCACTTTGCATTCTAATGTTTTCCGTTTTGCATGAATATATTCCATTTTGCATGCAGTGTTTTTTTCAAAGTGAAGGCAATTGACTGCAATTATTCCAGGCAGAAAAGAGCAGTCACTTTCGGCCAATTTTCTGCATTTCAGCAATGTGCTCACAAATTTCAATACTGTATTAGTGTCATTTTCTGGGCCATGGCGAACTGCAATTACATGTATGCTACAACCTTGAAGAACATGACATTCAAGCTAAAAATGAACCCTGTGTACTACATGTTATCAGAATTAAGTCAGAAATCAGTGTAAGTGTAAAATGGAAACTGTTCAATATCTTCCTTGTGCAGTGGTGTCTGTTATCTACACTTGTGGTGACTTTTTCTATCTAATCATTGAGGTTTTGATATTTTACGTACATCTCAAAAATTTAGATGTGAAAGCTTGTTCAAAATGCCCCTGTAATCTTCCATGTCTTTTTGAAGTAATTTTTCTGAAGTTTAATAAAAAAATAAATTAAATCACCTTGGCAATAGAATATTTACTCGTATTAATGTAAATCTAGGTTCTAGCCAAGGTGTATGTTGTACATATGATTTCTACCAAAGGAAACAATGCTGTAAATACATATGCTGTAACAAACAAAATGTCTGAAAGTCTTTTAGCAGGGCATTTAGACTGAACTAGGAAGAAGCATTTGTTGAAATACCCTTCTGAACCAGCAATGTAAACTCTAAGGGAGATTTACTATTCAATTCCATCTCTAAACAGCAGAGTACAGTGAACAAAATACTATACTTGATCATCCGTACATCAGTTTTGGATTCAGATTGTGCATGTAACCAGAAAACAAAAAAATTTAATTTCAGAACCACAAAAAGTGTGTTAGATGAAGTTTAAACATCACTTTCAGATTCAGAAACACAGAATCTGCCGACATGAAATGCTTTCCTTAATCTGCAAGTTCTGCCATGTATCAGGATGTGTGTACAACAAGTTTTGGGTGGGGTCATCATGTGTTTGCATACCATACACCGTGCTTCTGGTTAAAATCAGTCAGCAGACGTATTTAAAATCCTAACGAGACAGAACACAAGCGCTGTACGTAAATAATTTAAAATACAGTCTCCTTGTTCATTGAGAATAAATATTACAGCAATGACAGTAATTTTTTTCTCTGATCAAAATTTTATACTCAATGAACAAAGACAGAAACACATTAGTAACATAATTTTTCATGCACACATGACCCTGACAAAAGCTGTGGTATTGCATAAATGTGTTTGCCATCTTTCCAAAACACAGTAGGGATTAAATTATCTTGCAAGAACCGCTTGGTGAATCCGGAGTATGATTTCATAGCTTGACAAAATCCTATTGGTCGGAAGCCAATCAGTCATTCTGAAAGATTAATGGTTTTGCCAGGCAGAAAATAATTCATGGGTGAATAAAGAGGGATGCAATTTCTTTTTATCGGGGACATTGGGTTATCTTTGGTCCGTTGCCGGTCATTGTGATGTGAAATCCATTGCTTTCATCGCGAGTAGTTTTATAAGTTTCTTTTCCCATCTGATCCTGAAAAATGTATATTCCTGGTAATTCATAGCTTGAACAAAGGTAGGCTATGCCTGCAAGAAACACTCCCAAATGGTTTTAATCTTAGGAACTGCCGTCGGCTAAAACATACATTGTGAAGGAAAAACACACTAATGATGTCATATCAGACGCTCTAATCTCTCCGCATAGCTCATTGCTTCCCACCTCCCTAGTACGCAAGAAATACTAAAATCATGACTGAGATTTTTGCCATGCGTGTTATCCTACTATTCTTTCTGCCACATTTCAACATGAATAGCACTCGGACTGAACAATAGAGTTGAACCACAATGTGTCTCAGAAAGTGTTACAGCATCTCTCTCTATATTTTTGATTAATTTTGTTCATTTACTTGATCACCCACAAATCCCTGTAAACTGGTCCACAATCAACATCAATAACAATGGGTTTGGGCCAAACCATGGTGGTGAAAGGGTTAAAATGACATCAGACCATGGTATTGAACATTCATAATCCTTCAAGTTCTTATAATATCACAGTCTGTCAAATTTTCCTACTATAAATTACAAATGGAGCTGGGCTTATAACTCTGCTGTGTGTATGACTATATACCTAAACTACTTCCAGAATTTTAGAAGTACGTCGCACAACCGGGGTGATAAACCATTACAGAAGAGCAATTCCACAAATTCACCGACCTCAGCCCTTTGCTTTATTTCAGAGTGATATTAAAATTCATCTCTCTCTCTCTCTCTCTCTCTCTCTCTCTCTCTCTCTCTCTCTCTCTCTCTCTCTCTCTCTATATATATATATATATATATATATATATATATATATATATACTGATAATAAAAGTGAAAAAAAATTTCAGCATGTGCCTCCTGTGACTGCCAAGAAAATCTGAAATACTGCACAAAAGTACATTTTTCTAAAGGATACTCAGGGGATTAAGATAGCAACACCATTATGTCATGGGGGCAATGTGACAAAGTATGAGTAATATTTCACACACACAAAAAAAATCCAAAAATGCAGATAACTTGAATGACCCGAGAGTTTGGGAATTGTATTTCTTGTTCAGGCCCAGGTTGAATGACAGGGAAGCAGAAAGCTTAATCAGAATGCAACCAGGGGATTGGCGGGACCGTTTCAGCTGACTGAAAAATTCACTACACCAGCCGTGATTTGTCAATACCAACCCTAGACATGATTAGATACGAGCCAGCTACAGGGATTTCAAGCTGTCTGATATATTATGGAAAATAATGATTTCCGAGTCTTTGGGGATTACACAAATCTCGGAATGCCACACATTTGCCCGGAATCAAATTTATTTTGATGAATTTCCACAAAATGGAATTTCTTGCAGTTAATTGAGTTAGTTACGATGATGGAAGACAAAGGGCCACATTCTTGAAAATAAAGTATAGTTCAAAGGTTATATGTAGCCTATGGCCTTAACCAAAATTTGTATTCAGAGAACAATTTGAATTGTAATAAGGCAACTCCACACCTATCCAGTGTTGTGGCTTTCATTGCCATGCCATATTTTCAAAGAAAAAACTGCATTACATGACCCTTGTGTTGAAATGTCTTTTGCCAAAAGGTTCAAAGGTCAGCTTTCTAAATCACACCAATGAGCTATCATATCACTGACTGAAATTTTGGAATCACTTGCTATCTTTTTGTAATCGTCATTGTAAGATTGGTAGGCATGCACCTATCAGTCACAGCACAGATTTGATATTAAGCAATAAACCACACCCAGCAACAGTATATCACAAGATTTTGACCAGTTCAAGTCTATGCAATTAAATATATGCACAAGTAAAAGCAAGAACAATGAGGTGAACTGGTCAAAATCGAGTGGTATACTGTCGCTGGGTGTGATTTATTGCTATTATATCATAACAGTATATTGAAATTCTGGCATGGAACGTCAACAAAGAATTTTTGCTTTTGCTGAAAGTTTGTGGTATGCCAACCGTGGTGTATCACGAATATACCACATTTCTTTTCACGTCCCGACCAATCAGAGCACTGCATTTGTGCCATCAATATACTGGTATGATATAATAAAATACTCATACCAACATTATGGGCAGAAGAATAATAATTTGTTTCTTCTCGTATCAGTCAGTTAAAGTGACACGGCAAAGCGATTCTTGCTTTATTTCCCTTTAACCATTGTGATATACTTACCACAACACTGCCAGCATAATATCTTCTCTTCCTTGTTGTCATTCATAGATATGAAGGGGCAGCCGCTCAATATCACACATCATCGGTGGTTGTTGTGTGTTCAACCCATTTTTGAGGATACTAATGTAACCCTTTCACCACCTTGGTTTGGCCCAAACCAATCGTTTTCAATGGTGATTATCGACCAGTTTACAGAGAATGGGGATAAACAAGTTGATGAATAGACCAAAGAAGGAAAGACAAAGAAATGATGCACAGGTCTTGAAGTGGGTGTACCTGATTAACACTGGGCCAAATCATTATGAGAAGTAATTGGACTCCCTAGGATTATGTTGATTTGTATTTAGATGTAAATGGACTCCCTGGGATTATTAAGAAGTATATGGACTCCCTAGAATTATACTGATTTGTGGACGTAGAGTATCTGTACTCCTAGTTGTGGGTCCATAGCTGTGGTGTTTTCAGACGGGATTCCTGCCTTTTACGGGCTGGTTTTGACTTTGTGGTGGCGGGGTTAAAATCGTAAAAGTCAAAACCAGTCCGTAAAAGGCAGGAATCCCGTCTGAAAACACCACAGCTATGGACCCATCACTACTATACTCCCTAAGTTTATGTTGAAGCAACTGGACTCCATGAGACGAGATTATGTTGACTTGAATAATTGTACAATGTGGGCCAAATCTTTTTCAGTCTTGCCCTTGGGTGATGCAGGCAATGAGCAAAATTAAAGCTAATTCTTTTTTGCCCAGTTTTTTTGGGGTGAGAGCTCCTATTTAGAGTTTTTCCACAGTGAAGTTGGCTTTGGAAACCAATAATACTTTGATCATATCTGTTTCTGATAATGCATAAAATTTTAAACACAAGCATTGATTCCGACAAGGCAGCATCACATCAAAAGCCTAATTTTTAATTCATCAAGGCTGTGATGTACATAGAATGAACTTTTCCACTCACTGATGTGAAGATGAACATCATGAAATGTTGCACTATTCATACATTTTTAGGAAGCCAGCCAGGGGCATTTTATTCTCACTGGACAGAAAAGCATATTTTAAGTAAATGCATCAAGAAGATATGAGATTACAGTAGAATTCTATTCAAAACCTGACCTGGAGAAAATGCAGAAAGCTCATGCATAATTGGTAAAACCAATTTATATACAAAAACGAAAATTAACTTTTCAAATTCAACTCACTTACATGTATCCAAGTTTCCTTGCCCCATCAAACCCCAAGAATTTTTTATTGATTGGTGAAAGCATTGAATGTTGTTCACAGTTGCAAAAGTAGACCTATTATACTCCACCCTTTTATACATTAACCATACAAAAGAAAAAAAACACTGAAGTTCATTGCCTCTGGCATAAATGCTCATGAATAGAAAAAATGTGTGAGTTGATTGCTTCAAGTTATTTTGCCAGCTGTACCTTAAACCAAACCATACCTAGTCTGTGTTCAGCATCAGAATCCATTTTACAAGAGCAGGAATTCAAATGCTTAGTGCAGAAAAAATCAGATTATTGCCGACTAATAAAAAGAAGCTAGACTGAGGCAAGGGAAGTCATTGTACTAGTCTATAAAACAGCAATAAAACTAAATGAAGCCAAACACTACAGCCTATCACAGATATATAATACCGCACTTGTACCCATAATGCATTGTGGCAACTATGACGCCACTTGTACTGAAACCATCAAATCATAGTTTGTGTGAATCTTGCTTTGGGCAACTGTTATTGGATCGCACCATACACTCTACCCATACAGAGGAAAGGCATGTGCACGAAAAGTGAGAGGATGCAGCCACAGGTGGCGCCGTCCCAAACCATTACCACTATACCCAGTACCTTTTCAGAGAGTCAGGATGACTGGACAGTCACCCTAAACAGAACTAGAATGCAAAAAATGAGCTTGCACGTATGCTGACACATTATTCAGTAATATGAGGACCATAACATATACATCTCTGTAAATAATACAAACGAACAGAAGTTCACAGATACAATGATAATGCTAACTCCTTTGTACTGTGGGTATAGGCTTATCAAATAAACCGTTGGCATCCGAGAATAGCTGCCAATCAGCTATTTTCTACAATCTTTTCTGCAATACCACACACGTTACATTAAAGCCTACCAGGAAAAATATTTGCATTGAGAACTTCAATCTTTGGAAACCTTGTGACTTAATGAAAGGGTGGAAAGCCCTGGCAAATGAAAGTGATCAAAATATTCTCTTTATATGTCACCGTTTTTTTTATTTTTTTTTCATAAAGGCAAGCAAGTTTCCAAATGTCAAAATAAAAGTTCCTCTAACTTAAGCAGAGATAGGGAGGTCAAACAGAATTTGTCGCCCCTGACGCCGACCTAAAAGGTCATCAATCTCCATAATTTATGAGAAACGTACAGGGAGTATTAAAAAGGGGGCATTTATGTCGCTAATCAATGACACTGCAGCCTCAAATCAGTGTTAGAAGTGATTTATGAAGCGTAAGGCACTGCGATACACAGAAGACATCCTCTGGATCATCTGCATGGCAACCAATTCCACTGATAGGGCAGTGCTTAGGACTTGAGTTCTCTGTTTGAAATCTTTCATAAATTTCACTCTGACACTATCAGTCTGGCTCCGTGGAAGTAAGTCAATAAAAATCCAAAATAAGAAAGATGGCTCAACCTAAACACATCTGGGGAGAGCTAAACTATCAAACGGCCATGCATACACACATTAGAACATACGTGTCACTGACAATTTGCTACATAATTGGAAACTTGTTATTTTGTATCGTCACCCCACACATACGTACTCTAAACTTCCTTGTTGCTCTTTGCCAAAGAAGTGTAGCGAACTTTCTCTCATTACACGCAGCTGCTGGCAACACCAAGACAGAACATAAAAATTCAACGAGACTCGGCAGTGGTTATGTAATGAATATTTAAAAGAGCTGCACTTTTAATGACAGAATTTCAACCTACTGTGAAGCGTATCGCAAGTTACAGGCAGCCTAGTTCTTTTTCCAAATCAGAATGCGTGTAGTGGCCTTAAAACACTGAGGTTATCGTATCATGGCCTGCACGTTCACTTTGCAATGACATTGCTTTCTGTGTAATGGCCTTGATAGGAGAAAAAAGCTGATAAAAAGCATCCCAGGAATCACTGACTCAATGTTTTAATCAGGGTTGACGTTTTAATCAGCGATCATAAAATCCCAAAAATTTTATTGATGGAGGGCGGTTGCCGAGTGGAGAACATAGATAAAGTGTTCATGGTAACCAGATGAGATAATGCAACTCCATTAAATGTCTTTTTTTACGACCATGATGCTGGGATGGAAGGGAATTTGAATCAGAAATGGAAAATAGCCAAAACAATATTTAGGATAATTCTGGTAAAAAAAAGTTAAAGGAGCAAAACTGAGTAAAGTTTAAAGTATTGTATGAGTGACATACTATGAAACAGAGCCAACAGAACTCACAAGTGTAGCTTTCTTTTACCCTGTGTTCAAGAACTAAGATTTACTTAAAGTTTTTATTTTAGGGGTTGGTTTTTTCACTTTTTGATCAAAAATATTGAAATTTTGCCTTTGCACTCAGTCCAATATTTAAAGGGCAATAGCTGTAACATTTGATAATCATTATTTTGGCTTTACAGATCAGATCAGTATTCATCTTCTGTCCAAAAGTATTGTTTTAACCGTTTGAGCGCTCTAATTTTCTCCCGCCAAAATTTTAGTGCAAAATTTTGCCAATGTTTATGAATTTTTCTGTAATTTTTTAATAATTTTGGACCTAATGGACATCACATTTCATTGGCTACAGTTTTTTCTCAAAATTTTGGCCAAAATCTGAGAAACATAGACTGGGGTTTTTATTATACAGGGGACAAAAATAGACTTTGTTGGTCAAAGGTTTAATACAGAGCATTTTAGCCTTGTCAACAAAAAGCATTGTGTGAGATGCACAATTGTTGACAAATGGATGCCAGTCTGAACTAAAATTCAGTTGTCCACAATAATATAAAACAGCATTATTAGACAAGCAGTGTTGACATGTCGAAAAGTAGGCATTTTGACATTTGGAGAAGGAGGAGGCACCAGAACACAAAATACAAACTGAAGAAAGATATTGAAAATACAAAAAAAAACAGTAACAGCTCTAAGTATGATGCTGTCCTTGGAATCAGATATGTGCTATTCACATTGGATGTTAAACAAGTCGCTCTACCACAGTAAGCTTCACTGAACTGTGACTGCTTTGAAAGAAAACATGAAAGGTTGACATTTTTGGTACTTACAGCACACTTCTTAGGGAGACCCCTTGCTGGTTGGCTTTTGTCAAAGACCCATATTATTATCAAGCTACTGTGTAACAAACTCCCTAGGTGATCCATTAAACTCAATATGTTCACCCTAACTGCACTTCTTCACCATATTAGCCCCATTAGGCGCCATTGTAACCACGGAATAACTATCTTTCAAAGGACATAAAGGCCTTCATGAAAAAAAGCCAGCTTCAGTACATGCATATGTTGACTTCAACCAATTTCTTAGAATCATTGTGCAATTCGATATCAGGACCCATGCAGCATATATAAAACACTGTGGACAGAAAATCCACTGGTAAATTATATTCCTGAGATCAATATCAGTTGCTGAATATGACCGATATCATTTCAGACTTTCACCTATCAAAAAAGTGAATGAATATTATTTACTGTAGATATTACTTCCTATTGAATTTCATTTTACAGTGTAATATTGATGATTCTGGCGTGAAATCTTTGCCCTTCGCCTGGATTTTTATACCCATTACATGATATCATATCATACCATCTACATGCACAAGGGATTATTATAAAAAATAGAACTGCAGCACATTAAGTATAATATTTTAATAGAAAAAATTGAGCAATTCTTCTGAGTTGTGTTATCGAATGGGCTGTGACTGAATTTCTGAGTCGGAGAAAACAAAACCTTTCAATAGCTCCAGGTACTTCTTAATTTACAGGCAAGGAAAGGCACCAAAGCCCAGCGCAGTGGAGCGTTGTAATTTACAACGAACAAACATCCCTTCTCCAATTAGTGAACTTCGGGACTACTAAAATTTCACCCAAATTTACGGTTCTTGACTGCGAGAGACTTGACAGTTTTACACTTTCACGCTTGTACAACATGATTTTTCCTCTCAACAAGCAACATTTGGGTGATTTTAAGATTTTCAGGGCACAGTAACTTACTTTCAAGGGAAAAAACTCGAAAATTACTTCCCTAAATAAAATAAGGCAACACCAAAATTGAATTATAGTTTCTCAGTGTTGACATTTCATGTAATTCAACATGAAAATATATAATTATAAATGCAAACCCTGTCAAAGGAACGGTTTAAGGTGAAAAGAAACATTTAACCCTATCCTCAAACACTCAAGTAAAACTCATTAGCTGCACGGCTTTGCTGAAATGAATGTCACCAAATTCAAACAAAAGGACACAGATTAAGAAATAAATTCCGTAGAGAGATATAAAAGCAGTCAAATTTCAGCAGCTTTTCTGATTCTGTTCACAGCACTTCCATTAATATATGAAAATTACATGTCCTCGAAGAATAAACAAAGCAGTAATATTCCAGGGTTTTTTTTCTTCTCTGTCCACCTTGATGAATTCATGTGAAAACCTATCAATGATTGATCAATGTATGCAAGTTGAGGTGGTATTATACTAACTGCTACTGTCACAACACAAAAGGGTGCGGTGTTCACTCATTGTTCTGCACAGTATATCAAAAGAAAAGCGGCACATGTTCTTTTATAACACAACGCTGGTTGTATACCGCTTCGTCAACACTTCCTTGTAAAACTCTGTGTACTTTCTTTCATGTTTATGTGCCTTCTTTGATCTAGCTATCACACTTGTACGGCATCACTCTGACTTCAAACGAAACTTCCTACTGTCCGCCATTTTTAAACTCTTCACACAAGCCCATCAAGTCAGTACTGATTCTAAGATTCTTGTATCTGAAAACCATAACTTTTCATTTCAAAAACTATTCATGAATGAAATTCATGATTTAAAGAGTCTAATATTGTTATGGACTTCTGTACAGACTTTTATGAACAATTATCTTTGGATAGAACAAACCTTACAAATTTCAAACATATAGGTTTCAGATCAACTGGTGAAGTGAAAGGCTCAAAAATTTGTTCATAAATCTCTGTTCATCAAAAAAGTAATCTTTGAAAAATTATTGCAATATTTCAAAGGAGTTTGGAGAATGGAGAATATTTCAAAGGAGTTTGGAGAATGGAGAATACACATTCAAAATCTTATCATTCGATTCAAATCAAAATATCCTCTGTTTTTCAATCTGCATGCAATTTGCTGAAATTTTTGAAATTTCACTTTAAAAGCTAAAAAAAATCAAAAGTAATTTATTTGATGAAAGTTTCTTTTTCTGACAATCTTTTCTGCTGGAAGCAGCCAAGTATGGGAAGAATGTCACAATGGCAATATCAAACCTAGACTCCAGCTTTTGTCTGAAAAAAAATTACTCCAATTTGTTGAAATGGAAAAGAAGACTGAGCATTTGACAAAAACCTATCCTTCATGAAAACGAATCACTTCTGAATATTTACCTTTTGCCTTTCATCCTCAATGTAGTTTAATCATAAAACCTTCATGTGCTGCTATGAATTATGAAATGTCTGGACACAATATTGACAAGTCTGCACCATGTGACACTTTTTCAATTTGATTTTTAGGCAACTTCAAAAATATTGATCAATATTAATCTTTCAAGCACAAAATTAAAATAATCAGGAAATATCCCTGTTTTCCGATGAAGAGGTCATGCTCAACCATTATAAACAACAGGATTGGGCCAAACCATTGTGGCGAAAGGGGTAACGTTGAGCAAAAGCTCCTGCACTGATTCAACCATCAGCATGAATATTTTTAAGATTGCTGTGTGTTGTATTTGTGTTCTTAACACTGCAGAAGTTGACTGATCAAACCCAAAGTATGGGTGTGGTTGATGAAAAAGCCACAGATATCAACCGCTGAAAGGCTCAATTCAGAGAAAAATCAGTCAAGAAGTCTACTTTACATATGGAGAGACATATAACGTTTTACAAAGCTCAAAATATTCAAGAGTAAAAGAAAATCCATGTCTAATTTTTATCAGTGGCAGCATGCTAAATCAATATTCCCAGGTAAATCTAATGCTGGAGTGGTACAATAGGATCCTTGATATAGAAAGAGACACTGGTTTTGACTATAGTGCTAGCAAACAGCAAAATATATATAATGCAAATGTGATGAGTTTTAGAGGATAAAAAAAATCTAAAGTTCATTTAGCGCCTAGAGTCATAGCCATATAATAGTATTCATTTATGCAGAATATACTACTGGGTATTGTTTCAGTATGCAAATTCCACTATAATGAATCAATATCATCGGTGAATATTCAGAGTTGGTGCCGATGATCTGAGGGTGGCATGGCCTTAATTTAGATCTTTGACGTCTTTTCTTTCATCAAAATTTTCCATCGCTACGAAATCAAGTCAAAAACAGATGGTAAGGACAGCATAAATCTGTAAGATTATTCCAAGTAAGAAAAAAAGCAAAATGCGTATTATTTTGAAAAGCACGATTTGGTTACATATGGTGTTTCTTATAAATCAAGGTAGTCTGTATCACATTCAGATGTTGACAATTAGTCTGTGACATTGTGACCATGGCATTTACCACTCCCAACCCCTGTATTCCCAATGGAATAGTCCATTTGACAGCTTATACAAATGGGTTAGTGTGGCCACATAAGAGATTTCAGGTGTGACTGTCTAACAATTGCTCAGCTCCCTTCCCCACCGACTCACAAAATTGACATGAATTTCTGATTTCTCAGCCTAAACCAGACTAGACTGACAGGCAATTGATCACCTAGATATAAAAACTTGACACCAGCATATCATAAGTTCAGAGAAGAAAATTTCCAAATTATTGCTTGACACACATCACATTCAATACTGGATGGCAAGCAAGGTATTTGAGAATGGTTACGCAGGCAAAACACAATTTTTGCTAAATTGATTGTACACTAGTCTAAGAAAAGACACTGCTAAATTCAAAGCAAATGGTTACAACAACAGAGTGTTTAATATCAAGCAAATTAAGCAATATGAGATTGCCACTGCCCCAATTATAAACCTATCAAATTAGTTCAAACCATCAATTTTTTATCATTTTGCAATTATTTTTGCAACATCTAAAGTGAAACACTTTTTTTCTCGTGTATACACTGGAATTAACCCCTCTTTCGTTTTGTAATTTCTCATGCTGTATTGCTAGTATAGGTATAGGCAAATTAATCTTGTTTGAAATTAAAGAGCCAGACAACGTCAACTAGCTAAAAAAAACACAATGATTGGTGATTCAATTGCTGCAATATAAGAAGGACAAAAAAAATGTTGTCCATGTACTTGATTTTAATTTGTTTTAAGTTATCAAATTTAAATGAAATTTTCAAAAGTAGTGTATGCATGGCCAATTTTTCAGGGCAACACGCGCACTGTAGTTGCATATCACATGATCAAAAATTTTGTCCCAAAATTTGTCCAATCATGGTGCCATTTCTCCGACCAAATCGCTTGATACCGACTTTGAAAGATGAGAAAATAGAAGAAGCAATCCAGGAATGGTTGGGTGTTTTATTAATTCCCTTGAAAACAGATTTCCAGCTTGATGACAGCTCAAATGGAAATCTTGGCTCATAAGTAGGCAAGAAAATTACATTTGCTCATAGAGAGGCTGAATACACAGACCATTTTACTCTCAGAAAATTTAATCTAACCAGAATAGAGTTATACCAGGGACTCCAACATTTCTCTTAAACTCATTTTTAGCACTGCTATTTACGTTTTTCCATAGAAAGTACACAGCTCCTTATGTACAACTGTACTTCCTTCCTGCAAAATGTTGAAGACACGCGACAGACATAATATTATAAATATTTAATGAGAAGTCCTACCCAGCATCTGCTAGCTGAGTTGATTTGCAGACGTATCTGACATGACAGCGCACAATTCAAATCATTTCGTCTCTCTCCCACTTCCCATTGTTATAAATGACAAAACAGCTCATCATTTTCCAAGGCTGCGTCACCTTTTGATGGAGTAGAACAATCCAGCTGCACACCCACAGATGAATTTGGAGACAATTCTTGAAACTGATGTGTATTTGAGTCAGGGTTTTTTTCACCCTGCCGAACAAACTCCGTTACTTCACTCTTGACTAAAAGAGCACCCAGCATTGATGCAACAAGAGCCCCCTCCCCCTCCAAAAAATAGTAATTTGCACGGCTCCACTGTATTTCGTCTTCTCCTTCAACTTACAGCAGGTCACTCAATACCGCAGCCATTGTGAGGGTAAACAAATGCCTGCCCAATGATATTGGCACACTGATTGAGAAACATGCTTTTAACCACTTAAAAATCAATGCAAATGGCCGGTGCCACATTAATGTGCTAATGGCAGCATTTTCCAATAGCGTAGCACAGACCTTTAGCAACGGCATACTGGGAAAATATTTCAGGCTGGGAATGGATGACAGCAAGGCAGAATGCATTCAAATGAGAAGGAAAAATTGAAGCGTATGCAATGCAGAACAATTCAGTTCCTGAGCTTTAATTCCATTAACAGCGATTGCTTTTTGTAGTATCTGCATTTTTTCAATGAAATCTGACAGCCATTTTCTCATTGCAACATCACACAACATTTTACAACATGAAAAGTGAATGGGTTGACATAATCTTGAAAACATTTCAAAAGAAAAACAAGAACGCTGCAAAAGGTCACTTCTGGGGTATTTTTCATGTCAAAGTTCCTTTGGAATCAAATATCACAAAACTGGAATAAAATTGGACAAGTATGCAAAATTTTCATTGGCTGAGGAAACATAAACCAATGCTGACAAGTGGCAGGCAAAATATGAATTGAATTATTCATATGCTCTGGGATATGAAAAGAAATGTGAATCAAAGCCGATCATTTTACCATTTTTTCAGACTCATTAATCTGAGTTGCTCACAACCATCCAATCTAAGGCTTCAATGATAAATATTTCTGCTTCATTTGCACCTGTCCATCACCATGACGACCTGCAAACTAATTTCATTCTCCCTAGAATGAACCTGACAGAGTTAATTTTTCATGCATTTCTCTGTGATCAAGATTTCATTGCATTCACGGCAAATAACGCACAATATTGACGACGGATTATATTACCGAGGAATGAATTTCCTCTTTTGGGATAATTTTTTCACTAGGTTGCTGCATAACATAATTTCGTTTTTGAAGAGAAAAATCTTCCAAAGCTTGCTTATTTCAGTCCATAGAACTATCGGCATACAATAGATTAGAAGAAATCTATGGCAGGACACCAGCTAGTTATTATTACACTGAGAGATCTAAACTAAATTAAAGTGACTGCATGTTTCTTCCATACATACAGTGGATTTACATCCCATGATGGAAAATGTAAGGTTTAGTAAGTAGTATACATGAAAGAAAAAAGTTCAACTGTTCTCCTTCTGGAAAATTTTGACTTAAACTCGAATAGCATTGATCGCGATTTTAGGTTAGTTACTAAATATAGCAGCACAGACACGACATTGGACAACTCCATAAATTTATAAAAATTAGTGAGAGTTTTAGTAGCCATTGTAACACTAGCAGGTTTTATTTTCGCCATTTATGCGGAAAATACAAATATTTATTTATGCATATTAATGAGAGAGAAAAATGACATTTGCAATCAGTGCTATTGGAACTTTGCAGTGCAACAAACATACCTGTACTGAACTTTAAGCTGACATAGAGAGGCTACATGTATTTTATAGATCACACTTTTATGATCAGAACCAAACACTCCCTAAAATGAAAATCTAGTGTTACGAACATTAATTCTATCGTTGTCTGTCAAAATATCGCCAGAAGAAGAGGAGCACTCACCAAGCACTTGGTTACCAAGCCAGTCCATTCTTAAATGACTCTCTAAAATCTTCATGATTACCAAGCATTCATTCTAAATCACATTTGTTTCTCAGTTACATGTAATTGAAAGCTTTTTACGTTCTACAAAGAAGGGGCATGTTTTTCTGACATTTTGCATGAAGGCACTTCAAAGCATCATGCGCTACATACACGCTCAATCATTAACCCTGTTGAGAAAATGATTTAGCTCAATTATGGTGTTTACGTTGGTAAAGTTGGACCTCTGCATAGGGATGTATAGGGGTGATGGGTTAATTTCACATGCACTTCTCAAGCTGTGTAAACAAACCTCAAAAATATACTGCAGTTTTATGAATTTCATAATCATATAATATTCCACACTGCACCTCAAATACAGTGCAGTTCTATTGATCTTGACACTTCGTGTCGTCAAAGGCATTCTTGTATGTATTAGTTTACAATGGAAGATACGATTTAGGATATGATCAAATACAAGTTCATTTTTCTCCCTAAACCTCATAAATTTATAAATTTTGTGAGGGTTACACTTATCAAGGTGTTTCTACAAAAATTAAAATCGAATCATTTCATAAAAATCAGTGAAAAATATGTGTAGATTTACAAGAAATGTCGGGATACTACCAGTAGTTCCATAATGTAATTTTTGTCACAAGCACAGCTTGTATGAAATGGATGAAGATTTATCTTCCAAACTACAAAGCTATTTGAAAAATATACAATGTATACCACTGTGATGTTTTCAAGTACTGCATTCAAAAAGTGGCAAGTCTAAAGAAAAGAGTGGGAAGTAACAAAAATGTATGTATTGATCATTTGGCTTATTTTAGGGGGCCTTTCACAATGAATAAAATGTATATACCCCCTAGGATAGTGTTGAATCACAGTGGTCTCTTTTTTTTTACCTCCACTGAGGAATTGTAATGTATAGTATGTGTCACATACGTCAACTCAGTTCTCAAGTCTTGCTTGTTACGAAGCAAACATTTTTATCATGTAAAGGTACACTATGTATATTTGTGATACAACCAACAGAGAAATAAAGGTTAAAAAGATCTGACGTAAACGGTTAGATAGTACGTAACAATCAACAAAGCTATACTTTGCAGATGATAAATCAGACTTCTGAGGGTTTGTTTATTTGTTTTTTACTCCACGGATCAAAACCTATCCCATGATGCAAATCAGGTTTGGCCAATTTCTGAACTGCAGAACATATGGTCTTGAAATCTGACAGATGGACTTGGTGGACAAGTAGCTAGCATTTCCATCTTTACTCATCACGTTTTGCTTGTTGACACCTTGTAAGATTGCCTCATTAGCTGCATTGTCATAATTATAGAGGCATTGTTGATAGTTTCAAAGGTTTCACAAAGCTAGGCTGAAGTAGGTGATGCATCAATTGAATATCTAGTGGAAATCTTCCGAACCAACTTGTCAAACCTCTTCTATATCTTGTGTTTAGTTTTGACACTTGCCCTTCAACTTCAGCCTCATTTACTTGTGTGCAATCAATTTTATTGGACATAATCAACTTTTGTCAGCATCAAGGTAGGTGCACTAGAAATTTGCATAATCACGACCTTGAGCCTAAACATATTAATGAGTTGCAAACCACACAAAAGAAGTCTGACATGTTTTGAACAATATTACAAAATCCTCTTGTTTGGAAGATTTTTGCATCACATGTTTCACCTACATCAGTCAACACTGAGATATTGCCTACAATTCATGCTGGCATCAAAGTGTACTATGGCAAATCTATACTCCACATTTTGTAAGAGTTACAACCAGATTGGAATAAAATTTATGAAATGTTATATACCACAACAACCAAGGGACAATTATCTCATTTCTGTATTTACGTTGGCATTCCATCTCTTATGCATTTATGTATCTGCCTTCAGTATATTGTCAAACTTTTCAGTGTCTTGCATTAGGGTTGAACAGAAAACTGAGTTTGGAAGGGGTTAGAAAAATGAAACGGTAGGATCCATATTTACAGCAGAGATAGCATATTCCAAGATAGTCAGTACGTTTTTCCTGTTTCCATCTTATTTCAAGGTTTCCTAAGTTAATCAGGAAATCAGGCCGTCAATTAAAATGTTGATGATTCCAAAACTGATGTGGCTGTATAGGTAAATGAGTTGAATTCATAATCAATTAAAAATTATGGAAGCTGGAACCAGAGCAAAGGACTTTCAAAGACCTGAAACAATGTCACAGCAGATAATTTGACTGAAAATTATCAATGGAGACGATTAGACAAATCCATCATACTGACAGCGATGCTGTGTCAGAGAACCACAAGTACGTCAAAGTCTGGTTTTCCGACATCGCTTCAAGGTAACTAAGACATTTTATTAACTTTTCATGTACTTTGAACTGTCAGCCATTTCTTTTTAATGGATATGGTTGAACTTCAAATATTTTTTTATAAAATCATGAAACGAAGCATGATTAAAGTTGGACCAAATTGTGAAAGTGTTCTGGTAGACTAGTCACTGTTTATTTCTCCTATCAACAGCAAAATAAAACAATGAATGAAATTAAATTGGGAATATTTTATTTGGCTGTCACAAAATATATATCTATATTTTCCTTGATAAAATTCTTATATAAAACAGTGAAACATTTGTCAGTTGAAGTACATTCTGAAATATCTTGTTGTAACTTAGATCTGTAATACACGCATGTTTTCCATTATATGGTTTAAACCCCTTTTGCCTGAAATGTTGGCATTGGGAAGACTGGAAGCTTATACTATATATAGGGAGTCAAGGGTGAAAGCATTGTGTAAATATCAGACAGTTGATCATTGTAAGAGTTGCCCAACTTCAGAACACACTGTACAATACCCTTTCAACAAGATGCAGATAATGGGCATCCGTCTTTGTCATAATTCCTGGTAACTGTTAAATGCATTCATAGCCCACTAATCAGTGGTCATGGAAACAAAAGTGCCGGCATGGTAGACTTTCCTTGGAGATATTTGCTACATGTACATCCCTTTGTCTGAAAAAGGCATCCCTGATTTCTTCCTCTTTGCTGAGAATCATCTCTCTTCAAGGAGAAGAAACACGAAAAATATTACAAATATACACTCATACAGATCTAATGACACAGGATTTCAGCGTGTACTTCTGACATTTATAACCAATTTTGAAATAAGAATAAGTAAAATTTTGATTTATCTCAGTGACAATTAGATAATATTTTGATTAATATGCAAGTGCGTCTGAGTTCATGAGAAATTAATTAACTCTGCCAAATATTTATGGCGTGTTTTTGTGATATCTGGGAAAAGATGCATAATAAAGCCATTAGCCAGAACTTTGGGAGTTGTATGTAGCAACATGTTATGTGCCATTAAGATGTCGTTATCTGTTAATTCTTTGTAGACATGTCACAACAAAACCTTGGGGATTCTAAGGAAATGAAGTAACGTCACAGACCCAATTTGACAGTCATGTTGTTGGCAGCCATCTTGGTTACTTCTCATAGCCGTATTACACAGTCTATTCATAAGAGATCACCATCACCGTGATTCCCAAACTGCAGACATTTTACAACAGAAGTGAGGATATCCCCCCACCATCCTTTGTGGATACTTTTCTGCATAAACCCTGTTACCTGGTTACAAAACAGTCTCCCGGCAACCATAATCTCTGAGCTCCTTTATGGGCTAATTAGGCCACCCAGTCATGGTGTTTTTACCACCTGTTAGAATAATCAACTTCTGTTCATAAACAGATCTATATTTTAGCCATCAGAGAAGAATTAAATAGAGCCATGAACCTGTATATTATTTCAACTTATGTGAAACCATGTACTCAAATTTTCTGCATTATGTAGTAAAAATTATAAACTGAGCCTGCATATGACAATTAAATTATCAAAAAAAAGTCAATTTTGCAATGTTTTAGCAAACACTCTCATATGAGGCTCCTTTCTTTGGAACATCATTGTTTCATGAAATTGCATTCTCTGAAAAAGAAGAGGAACTTTTAATGAGCATTATTTTGTGCATGCATGCTTAGAAACTGTCATGAGAAAGCTTTGCGCAGATCATAATGACAAAAATTTTAAATCCTTGGAGGAATATTCTGAAGAAAAAGACCAAAAATTATTTGCACTACTGAGCAGTGTGGTTGACCAGTAAGGCATGTGCCAATTGGCTGACTTACACCACCTTCGGTTAAAGCTTCAAGATCTGACCAATCACAATGCTTCTTCTGTATCGGCCATAACACAGGAAGAGTACGGTAATTTGAAAGGGATATAGACCTCATTTCTTAAAATCCTGTCTGAAACAACATTTTCCTTTTTCGGTGAACTTTTCAGCAGAGCTGGATAATCATTCCATTCAGACCTTGGGGAAAGGCTCAGTATTCACCGGACAATCCTGGGTAATTATGACAAAATAATCTCTGGCAGAGAATATCATTTATATAGACAGCATGTACAAACACTTTGAACTAACCGGTTGGAAAGGCAAGGCACCAACAATGGATCTTCGGTCAATTTTAGAATGCAGTGTTTGTCTGCAGAGCTCTGGGAATTTTCTGTCAAAGACAACTTTATTCAATTCAGAGCGAAATTATGAGGGAAGATCAGAAAAAAATTGGATATTCAGTGTGTGCATGGAGTCAGTAATACAAAATTTAATACTTCAAAGGAACCGACTCCTGCCATTGTGGACCACCATGAAATTGCTGTCATCTGCAGAACTGGATTGCATTATACCGGTACTCATAATACAAAGTAGTACAAAATTACGTTGCAAGATGGTACTATGTTCCATAAAATGCAGACTTTTTCACATTCATGAAGATTATACCCAAACCTTCTTCAGATAAAGACCCATTCTGCTGAAAACGTACACTCAAATTTGGAGATGGTTTTGCTATTTCACAGTAGATTTTGCCACATGAACATGTTAAAAACCTGTGAACTTAAAGTGTTTGTGGATGTATGTTCTGCAAACTACCTCATCTTTATATGTAGAATTTTTTAAAATTCAAGATACTGGTACAAAATTTTCTGACTGGTCATGCATTTTTAAAAGTGCCAATCTGCGTTATTTATATCATCATCTTGAAGGAAGTTGCATTTCAAACTCATTTTAACAAATTTCTAATCCACAGATAGTACGTACTGCCACATAACGCTTTTTTAAAATCTTGTCTTCTGGTAGAGATTATTCTTTTGCCAAAAATAATTTTGATCAAAATTTTGACATGTTCACATCAAAACTGTAAAAATAACAATAATTTGTTTCTCACTGCATAATTTTGAAGTGCAGCAGTATTTGCAAAATTCAAAAAGTTCAAAATTCAAAATTCAGAAAGTATAAGGATGTTGACAATGCCAAAGACATCATAAAACTGGTTTTGAATGAAAAATGTGTGAACATAGACAGTTCTTCCCCCCGACTGTCTATGGTCTGAAGAACAAGATGAATGAATGGCATAACAATAGCTAAAGTACGGCTGATAAAATTGGAACACACACTGAAAAGACATTGTTGTTTGTGACCAAAATGCTACACTAGTCTATAACAAAATAATCAGTAAGACTGTTGGTGCGGAAACATGACTCTCTGATACGTACAAGCCCTTGGCATCCGTAGTTTTATATTTATAACCAAGATCTCTTGAAGGGCTTCACAGAACAATTAATGGCAGCCATATTGCATGGAACAGCAACCTTAATGTGGAGGCAGCAAGACTATTTATCTGTCATACATGGCTGGATATAAATGTCATGTGGTAATTAATTTGTAAATCCTCTGTGTGGGTTAAGCTGAATGAATGCAACTCTAAGTAATAACGCGTTAAAAATATCTTTTGTTCAAACACAAAGTAAAGTTACACAGAAATTTATCTTCAGTCTGTCGGACAGTTCACCCTGAAAGAAATTATCAGCCACATTACGTTATAAATCTTGTTGTGTGATGACGCCATTCATGACGGAAGATAATGGCCAAACAATGACATTGTACAAGGGACACCAGGTATGATCAGTTCATTTGTTCATGTGCGTAGGACAGAAAACTGAATATTTAATGGTGAATATGATGACTGCGATATCTCAGTGACGTATAAATCACCAACATTTACATCCCAAGCTTGCTAAACTCTTTCTTAATTTTCAAACTATACCTGCCGTTGTGCAATCATATAATGCTGGCTAACTTTCATTTCTATCTACTTTGTTTCTGAAATGACAATATCCCAGTGGATCCATGTAAAGGTCATCAGAGTATTGTTTTCCATCACATGAATATATTTGTTTCTGAATTTTGAAAAATCATCTCATCTCTTGTGCTTTCAATAACTCTATGAGAGCACAATGAATTCATCTGATACAACTGATGTCTCAGATTATTTACACACATAGCTCTTCATCAGTTCAGCATTTTCTTTGCTGTCACACTTTTCTTTCAAATTGACATGTTTTCAATACTGTATCAAAATAATGCTATCCTAACGATAGCGCCAAGTAATTGCATGTAATTACCGTGGTAACATTACCTCTGTACCTAGAACTTCTTCTTCTGATTGTGACGACATCCAGAAAAGGCAGTTTGAAGTTTCACTGACGTCAAATATTAAAAATAGCAACTTTCCGCAATGCAATTACCTAAAATTTGCAAAGCCTCAGAGCCCTCTCATACTTTTTACAAGTTCCCCATGAGATTATAGCAAAGAAACACACAGGATGTTGTATCTAAAATGTGAAAAGTCAAGTTTCGCTGGTTGAAATCAACATCGCGAAGAAATATATCCAATCCTAGGTGATGTATTTTCACTTTTGTCTTGCAAGCCATTTGGGACATGATAATTGAAATGCACCGATTCCCTGAGGAACATCTCTCATTCTAAGATACAGGTTTCCATAACGATGTAATAGCCAAGCAATATTCTAGAGAAGTTTTGCATTTTCTTTCCCCCTTTGTGTCTGCATGCAAATGTACACGCTATCAGTCGGAAGTCAAACTCAAATTTGTAATTATTTCGAGGTATATGCTCCGTCGACTGGCATTTGCACACACACAGACTGATCAATAAAGCGTGGCACTATTGATTGTTGGGGCAAAGTACTGCACCGCGCATATCATACAGGTATATCCCATAATACTGTATCTTTAAAAGGGAACGCTGATGTCAAGAGGCAAAACAAGCAAATTTACTTGCACATTCTTGTCAGGAGATGATGCGATAAAACAACATTTTTTCCACATATAAAGTAGTATACACATGAATCAGTAGTGTTGAAAGCTATCATTGAATATCGCACAAATTATATCTAATTCCTAGATCTCACTTTAAATGACATCAAAATGAGAAATTAATATGAAAGTTGAGAGTACATTATGTCACAGTGTACGCAGAGTGATTGGAATATTTCTGTACCAAAATTAAAATTTGAAACACTGATCATTTTCATAAAGGTTTGCAGGATTCCATTTGGTCTGTTTGAATCATGGCCAAGCTAATGTCATATTTATACACACAAATCACAGTCTTTGAATATCTGATACACTTTTACACTTTTTGTTAGTTTGGAATTTTGGCAAGACTCACTGGAGCACACAAGATTCCTCCTACAGTATTTCATATTACAATTTAAAAATATCTTAAGGAGTATGTTTCTAGGAATATATAATATACAAGGCAGCCAAAAATAAGTAGGTTATACTGTATTATAAATAACAAAGATTGGTTACACTTTTTCTGAGGTACATGCCAGGATTAAAATTCATTAAAATCCCATCTTAATATTTAGGCAGCAAGAATATTCTCAGAACAAGCAAATCATTTTCTTGTGGAGTTCGTTTACTATCATCTTAACTGTAGAAGAACTCTTTTCTGATCTTAGAAAGTTGTAAGCATTCACCAACACCCAAAACTCGATTGTTGCACTGTGTGCGATAATGTTGTCATGGTTTTCAAGGTTTAATTCTCCTTAAAATCTCAGAGCTGGAATTACACGGATTAAGCCGAACGAGCATCTTAGGGATTTAAATCACAGAGCACTATTCCACATGCAACCTATGGCTGTAAAATCTGTCCAGATTTTTTTTTGTCTCTTATATCATTTTAATGATTTACTCATGAAACATAATAACTCAGCCATCTTGTGCAGACAAATGCTGAAAAATCTGTAATTTTCAGAAGTCTGGGCATTTTCTTGCAACATTTTTGGCAACATTGATTTTGGAAAATAAGTGTGTCCATCCTTGAAAAGATGAGTCTTTCCTGAGATTTCCTTCTGTGATACACTGCTAAGCAACATAACAATGGCAAGTGTCGTATGCACAAAATGTGGTAAAACTATTGTGTTAAAACATAATAGACTGCCAAGGGATTTCAATGGAGGTATCTTTCAGAAGTTTCCAATCTCCTGTTAAGATGAAAGCACTGACAAAACTCAGACATTACCATGTCATTGACACTTTTTAAAACACATTGACTGCAGTGACAAAACTTCTTTGAATTTTCCCGAGGGGTGTTGATGAAAGAAAGGATGGTACTGAGGTAGCCAGAGCAATTATTTTGTAATTACAGACTACCTAAGTGGGGTTCTGGAAATTAAAGAGCAGCCAAGGCTGGACCAAGTCATACAAAATAATCTATAATTATCTAGCAAAGTGACTTCACAGTATTTCCAAAGAGCTTGCTAAGTATCAGCCTGGAAGCTATTGAATCACAATACTTTACACCCACCAGCGATGAAAGCCCCATGCTGCTGAGATGGCTTTCCTTTTTCCTAGAATTAAAACATGTCATCTAGGTCATGTAAATGTATTCTCTGCAACAACAACAGTCTTATTCTCAAAGAATACACCCACATACGTACAATTTAAAGTTTCTACTGTATCTCACACTCGTTTGTGAGAAAATGCTCCTGCACATTGCAGACGAACATAGCTCTCCGTCATCCAACACTAGAGGGCCAACTATACATCTGATCTATTGTTAAAAATATGATGACCTTTCATTGGCTTTGTTTAAAATTTTAGTAGCAAGGCTCTGGAACCAAAAGGCTGTACACAATTAATGAAAGGCACTCAAAAACTTTTTCAAGCACCTTTTGGCAATCACATGTCAATAAAAAATGACTTTCAAAGGATCATGAAACATTTAAGTCAATTCATAAGTCCTGAGACTGTATTGCACAGAAAACATTAATTTCATTTCTGCCTAAGAGTTGTTTCTAGTAAGTTGCAAACAAGACAGTTAATGAAAAAAGCTCATCGTTGTAAAATAATACCCTTTGTGTAGTGTAAAGTGTCAGAGGCTATTAATTTCTGAGTAACCGAACCGAGAGGCTAACACAGGTATACTATAAATGAGAAAATTTGATACAAAATATTGGCAACGGAAATGATCAATTTCAAAAATTGACTGGGTTCAGCCGACATATTATACATTCACTATAGTGTGCTGATAAAAATGTACTAATTACCATGAGACTTTGAATAGATAAGCGCTGGCTTCCTCATTCATCACTCAATCAAAATAATCACATAAATTAGTTTTAGAAGTCAAGGTGAAAATGACAGCAGATCATCTCATTTTGATACCTCCTGTAGTCACAGCCAACGCAAAGTGTTCCAGGTCACACAGATAAAAAAAAACTGGGGTTGTATCTATGGTTATGGATATGCTCAAATCTGACGGTTTAAGAATTTGTGCAACACTAAATATAGTGTACATATACTGTACATGTAACTTGATTTCAATGTAGGTTAATTTCAACATTATTGCTTGACAATAAATTTTCTCCAGTGCCATTGGGTCATAAGGTAATAAAAGAACATTTTAAATTTTTATTTTTTTTTCATTTTTTTTTCCCAAATCCTTTTTCATATCTTTCAATTTTACATATCGGTCACATGTTGATTTTTAATTCTATGCAGTTTTGCAGCCTTTTCAAAATCACCGTAATTTAACAATTCCTATTTAAGCTTACCTCAACACTGTCTAAATCAGTATGTCATTTCACATGCATAAAAATTTAGCAATCACATCAACATCTTATCACACGTACTCACAGCTCTACTTCCCCTATTACATTTTCTAATTTTTCATCTCCAGGCAGTCAGTTCTAATATTAACTGTTCTTGACTTAAGCTTTTGTGCACTGACTAAATGAGAACAACACAATTAAAACACTGAATGTCAATATATATTTTAGGCAGCATTTCAAAAGCATTGTATTTGCCAGGGCTTGCAAAAGAAATCAATACAATCTAACACTTAAACAGTTTTTTCCATTCTCACGGCTCCATGTCTAGTATTTACTTAAATGCCAGAATGGGCCAAAGCAATTGACACAATGAAATATTCATAACACTGAGTTGTCGCACAGGCCGGCACAGAAAGTGCTTTCTATTTTTTCAGTCGTCAAAATCAGTTCTACGCTCGTACTCACTCGACAAAAGCACCTGTCAGTTTAAACTTGCATCAAATTTTGACAATCTCTTTACGTTGCCCTTTGCAATACACCGTACTTAGCGGCGTATTCGCCTGAGCATCTACGCTCATCGCTGCTACTTCACCGAAACTGACAGGAGGTCGTGCTTTTGATTCATAAAAAGAAAAAACATCCACAGCAAACACCTAATCCTTGGAAAGGGATATATCTTCCCGGCTTCCTGACCATTACCTATTGACATTTGCCGGCAAAGTCCAATTTGCCACACTGTCAAACATGTCTGCAGACAGTATCAACATAATTATGTTGCCATGGCAACAGACAGGAAGTCTTGTCAGAGTGATTTTGATCTGTCAATGCAGCTTGGAATATGCAAGTCATACTCAAAGTGGCAAATAGCAAGAAATAATGGCGTTACAGATTCTTTTATTCCTAGATGTCAAGATAAGACCAAAACATGTTTTAAAAAAACACAGCTCAAAGTGACTAGATATTCACTTGGATAACCAGTCAATGTTTAACCTTCAATCTTCCTTTCATAATATGTTCATTTGTAGATGATCAAAGTGACGGTGTTTAAACAATTTTAGTATTCCCTTTTTTAGTCATTGAAGTCTCTAGTGAACATCTAAAGCCTAGAAGCAGGATTTGACAACTTAGATGCACATAATATAGCACACTCAAAATTCTAATTTTCAGAGCAGTGGGATTTGTGTTTCCTGTAATTACAAATTTAAAATCATAATTCAGGCATTTCTATTTGCTTGTTAGAATTATGAATTCATGTTTACTCTTAAATTAAAATGCCATTTCCTCTTGAGGAAATTTGCAGTGCAGCCTTTGTAAAAAGAGAAGGCAAAAATGGGAGTTGAGTAAAAACTTCATATTTTCTGATGCTGTGGTTTGATATGAGGAAGGAATTGTGTGTGCAGAGAGAGAGAGAGGGGAGAGAGATGTTGAGACAGGCAGATATTTGGGAAGAGGAGGGAAGGAAATGGATCAGACTGGAAATGGGATAGAGATGAGGACATAAAGTCATAAAAAATGGTGAATGATGGAAGACAGTGGGAAGAAGAATTGATAAGGGGCGAAAAAGTTGACAAGATGTTAATTGATATGACGAGATGTATAGACAGACATGCAAGAAATTCCATTTTGGCTTGGCCGTAGTATCTGTTATTGACAGTGTTGTGCTGTGTACCTGGGACAGGACAAAGCAAGACAAGGTCGTTTTCTTCCCCTGAACAAATCTGTGAGGTCACATAGACCATTAAAAGCTGGGAAAATAGAGCAGGCAAGACCTCGTTGAGAGCATTATCTTGTCTAAGTGTCTACAGCGGTAGTGTAGAATGCCATTATGAGCGAAATGACTGCCAGCACTCCTTATCCATGAAAATGCCTTACAATGATGGATTTGAATGTAATTGAGGTTGTTGATAAGAAACACACACTGCTCTGAATTTTTGGTTGCATTTTTCCTATGCACTTACAGCTCTTTATTGGTCTCTGCAAGACGGTGAAGTTGAGAGAAAATGCGATACCACATATATAATGATTTATTTTATTTCGGTGTGAAGAAACACATGTTCAGTGGTAGCATGGTTTCTAAACACACAGTGCATTGCCACTCAATAGCCAGCCACAATGCATTGAATCTTTAATATTGGCACCACAACTGACATTCTGAAATTTCGAGGGGGGAAAAAATCAATGGACGGAATTTGAGAGTGGCAGGCCTGTTCTCAAATTCTGTCAAAAACAGCACAAACCAAACAAGAGTAAAGACTGGCTATATTGATTTCAGACAATAATGAACTCGCTGGTATTCATTGAAATGCCATGTGTGTTCAGCGACACGCGTCTTACGCTTGTCACAATTTTCATAGCTGCGTAGACGGGGATGTGTCAAACACTGCATCATCAACGCCGGGTTACTTCGTGTCAACAAAGAGACTTAATGAAAACAAAACAAACAATGCAAAATATACACTCCAGTCAAAGCCTTGATCTCAAAGAACAACTTATGACAACTAATTTTTTTTATAAAGGCAAGCACAGATGAACAGAGCCAGAGTCATTTATCTCATCTTTGCTTAATTAATGTAATTTCACATCGACGCCTGTTATTGTAACATTCTCATAAATCATCATTGACAGTATTGTGTTCCAATTTTGCCAAATTGTAGCCCAACCCTTCGCTAAACTCTGCATATTTCAGCATATCATCTCAGAGTCTACAGATGGCACTTAGATAAATTTTATGAATACTCCAATGCTGACACGATACAAAAACCACGATAAAACAGTCACTTTTACTGTCCCCATAATTTTGAATACAGATATAAATTTTGAGTAGAATGTTGCACTGAACTAGGAGCCCACCAGGTACTGTTCTCAACGTGAAATTTTAATACAGAATGACGATTTGGATAGCAAATGCCTTGCAGTTTCTGTTATGGGAGCGGTATTTCAGAAACAACCGCGGGGATGTACGCCAAACAGTAGAAGCGCCAAATTTTAGCTGAGAAGCATTCAATACGCTGACTTCCAGACTGAATTCCTGAATTCAAAATAACACTCCATAAGCGGTGACTCAGAGCAATGTGTGTGTGTGTGTGTGTGCAACAATAGTATCATCAATATACTGAATAATTCAGAGCTATTTCTCAGAGTTGATCAAGATCCACATGTACATATCAATTTTGGGAATAAATATAGTTTCATTTTCCCAATTAACGAGAAACACAGCGAGGGATGATGTAACTAGACATTTATGAAGTCACAGTAAGGCAGCATATATTGCCAGAATTACTATACTAATCAATTATGCATACTAATTCATCAAGAAAAATAAGTCAAAAATTGTCAAAAATAAAAAATCTTTGTTTTTTTATCTGTGTGCAGCATAGAACTGCAGACAAAACATTACAAATGGAGATTACTTCAGGCTCGTAAGCTCTATGATTCACTTCTCCCCCCCAGCCAACATATTGTCACTTTTTATATGATTTTGAGAATCTAACACTGGGACCAAAAGCTGGTCAGCTGGGGGGTTGGTAATCACAGTCTGGCTATATATCACAACATCTCAGATAACGAAGTTAATTTCAAATGCTAAATAGAAGAAAATGGAATGGCTAATGAGATAAAGCAGTCAATCGTTGGTTTCATGGAAAATGAAACGTTCACAACCTGATGAGAGAGGCCAGCCCTGAACTGCACAAATGCGGTGAGACTGAAGATAAGAAAATCTCAGGTAACCTGTCAGTAATATTTTCAAAAAAGTATGTGTGGAATAAAATCAATGGGGGTATTGGAAACAAACAAGTGTGATCCCAATGTGATTATGTACATTATAATGAAATTTTTAGCGAGTGTGTTAGTTGCCAAATTAATGTCTGAAGATGTACACCAATGGTGGAACGTCAGACGACACAACACTGCCCATAAAAATACACAGCGTGAGTGACTCCCTTGTGACTTGCAGAGATTGCATGCAGCTTATATCGGAAGAGGTTGCCACTGCAAACTCATACAACACTGCTATGACACATGGATGATGAATCCAGGATGACTGATTATACGTCCATCACATCCACACTGTCTTGGATATTTTCGATATCTCTTCTTTTTTTTTACAGTGGCACTTAAAACACATATCCTCTGGGCTGTTTTCAGATAGATTGCATATGGTATTTGTATGTTATATGTTAGAATGAGTGCGTTGCTCTTCACAAGGTGAAAAGTGAAAACATAGCCTTGAATTTCACTGACTGAAATTTCAAATATTGTGAGTGTATGTGGGAGCACTTTGGTACACGAGATAAGGTGACAAGATAAGATGCGTATGTGCCCTTAAATGGGGAGTCGAAAATTATTCCAATTTGAGAGAGAGAGACGCTTAATGAACGGACTGTTGATGTGTGCATATCCATCTGGGAAATGATTTAAAATTAATATAGCAAATGCACTGCCTTTCTGTGTGATAGCTTCCAGGCTGGCTGATTTACTTTCATTTTTTTATCATTTTTTAAGAATTTGAAGTCCTTAGGTTGTGACCCATCTGGGTGGGCTGTGACAGATAGTGTGATATCATAGTGGACGCTGGGGAGAAGTGCTCACAATGCCATTTGGGGGTTACTTTGCAGACTTGTCAAATTTTTAATTGAAAAGAGTCGGCTCTCTCTCTTTTTTTTTATCTTATCACAAATATGTGTGTCCTGCACTTGAAAGAACAGCTGGTTGGGATCTAGCTGACTACTTTATCATTTTTATCATTAAAACCGCCATAGCAACCCCTAATGGTCTGCTGGCTCGATCTCTACCATTGCGAAAAAAATGACAGAAACCGGTAAATCATCACATTTCTGGGGGAAAACTGTGTCCTACTAAAATTATGACAACTGACAGTTGAAGAAACTGCTGAACTCTGGGTGGTAAAATATTTATAGCGAAGTGAGTGGTTTGGCTGCAATATATTGACAACCGGCAAAATCCAAGTTCCCCTTCATTTTCAGCCGGATGAATATTTGTCAATTAAAATTGATACGGCGCAGCGGCAAAGGCAACCTGATATTTCTTGCTTAATTTTAATGGCGTTTCTAAAATGTAAAACTGCTAGGTGAAGACACTACACAGTGCATTTAATCATTTTGGCGTTGTGTCACTGTTGTGTCACCTTCTGACACGACGGAGAGCGATCGATGCGTTCGCATTTCCGAATTGTAAACACGACCCATTATCTCTCTCATTGTGGGTAGCCTTTGTTTTTCGACAACTCGCCGACTCGCAACAAAGACCACCAATAAGATATGATGACAAAAGAAAATCGTGCGGCACGCGACCAGAGTAATTTTTGGATCAAATGTTTGATCGGCGATACGAGAGAAAAATACACATGACAAAGGGGGGAGCGGGGATTCAAATATTTCGTAGCGTAGAAACCACTCTCATCATATGTTGTGTATGTGTGTGTGTGCATGTCACTTCACCGCTACGGTGACGAATCGATCGGCTTTGTGTACACGGAATTATTAAATTAGCCATGAAAATTATTCCTAACGTCACACTGTGCGCGAGATTGTCCATCGTTTTCCATAAATGAATGAAAACAAGAAATATTCAGTGAAACGGCGGCGTTTCTACGTACCCCTGGCAGTGTCTTCTGTTCATGTAGAGCGCTTTGAGCACGTAGCGCACTGTCTCTGTCACAGTACGTCAGGAAGGCGCAACCTGAAGCAAAAACAAAGGCGACCCGGTGGTTATTTCGCCACACAATTTCGAAATCTTTTGTTGAAATGTGTGAGAAGCGTTACGGAATCGAGTCACGATTTTAATTGAGTCAGATATGCGAGCTGGGATAAATGCTCAGCGAAATATTGCACGTAGTAATACAGTGTTGTGATACACGGAGCGTATACTACATTAGCTTACCCTTGTGCATGCCGGTGAAGCGGTCCTTCAGAACTGTCAGTTCGTAAATTCGTCCGTACTCTTCGAATAGCGGCCGCAGGTCTTTTTCCTCCAAATTTCGGGGAATTTGACCAACAAAGAGTTTGATGGCATCGTGATCCTTCAGAGGGATGGTCTGCGGTGGGTTAGAAACTCCATTTTTCGCGCTGTCCCCACCGCTAGTCTGGACTGCAGCCATGTTCGTCATTGTCAGAAATCGAGAGACACACGGAATGAGTGTAAAAGGCGCTGCGTTTTGAATATAGCAATTATGTAAATGAGATGTTAATGTATCTAAATAAGATGGAAATTGAGTGAAATTGACATTTTTTCCCGTCATTCAGCGCGAAAAATTTACATGAGAATAGAATTATGGCATCACTACCATAATAATTTTTCATTATATTTGACAAACGGTAAGTACACAGCATGTACGCATTGCCAAGCAATACAAAACGATACCACTCTCGAAAGTTCTATGCTAATAAAACCTTGACAGTGCACATTTTAGCCAGGAAAATTGCACAAACAATGTTGCAGCGTTTTACCAATATTTCCCTGTGGGACGAAGATACAATCAAGAAACCAATGGCCGTTTTACGTTTTATTTTCCTTTCACAATGTGACAAAGGTAGTTGCAAATTGGGGTCATAGGTCGCGACGTGACCAGATTTGCTGAGAAACCGCACTCAAAATTTCCTCGCTGACGCGTATGCGAAACGCGCGGCACTGCACCTCCAGGGAGGATCCTAGGAGACACTGCGACTATGAAGTGCGACATCTCACGTTGAAAGTTTTGTATGCCGCTTAACTTTCCACTCAAGTTATAAGATATACATCAGTTCGTGTACCTCATTTTTTTGTGAGAAAAAAGCTTACGACAAAAGAACAAAAGATGTATTGATACTTTACCGTGAGGCTGTTGTACATTCTATATTGCCCGCGTTGGGTTTACCGCTCTTTCAAGGCCGTCATACAGTAAATATGTTATATGTATTCAGTAATATATATATATATATATATATATATATATATATATATATATATATATATATATATATATATATATTATATATATATATATTTGTATATCTCACACATACAGACATGTTTCATACATACATATATTCATAATAAATCTATAGCAAGTTAATACATACATACATACATACATACATACATACATACATACATACATACATACATACATACCATGCCATATTGCCACACGATTCATACAAATGTTGATGGAGTAATACATTATCATCAGCACAGTAATGAATTCTCGTCCCAACTACACCCCACAGTACCCCTCCCTGTACACGGTTCCTCCATCGCCCTGCGCGCCTTCCTACTAAGCTTAAGCTTACAACTCAATTCCTTTCACTCAAAACTGTTGCGTTAAAAGCCATGTGGCCTTCATGTTCTTTTTTTTTAGGAGGGTGGGTTTTTTTAGGCATAAGCTTATGTCATTTACCATAAAACCAGTAAACATGTTGTAAAATTGTCCATCAAAACACGGTCCCATTGTGGAGGGACCGTGATCAAAAGTACACCTCCCCAGAGACCTTGACTGTGTGACAATAGACTATGACCTTGTAATGGGTAATGGGCAACTGAACAAAAGGGTCGACATTTTGGCTTTTTGTGATACGAAACTAGGCGTCAATCGAAGTGTGAACGAGCCCTGTTATGCAGCAAATAAGATAAGTTTTTGCTTTACGTCAAAACGTACTGAATGTTCGTTCTATAAAATTGGCTTGCGGAGCTCTCGGAATTAATAACATAACCAAGTATGTGAAAGTCGTTGAGCTCGTCAATTCAAGGATAGACCTTCAGGAGGGACAACAAACTCATCTTGGACCAGTAGCGCAGTTGGGCGCAAGACAAACGGTTCGCACCATAAAAGAAACAGAACGGTTGGCACGTGCCACAAAGAAAAGGACTGTCTCTCTGGCAGGGCTTCAGGGGTGCCACTACACTTGTGACCAGAGAGCTGGAACGAGTAACCGGGCCAGAATACGAGGCAATTGCAAGTGCCACTCCAAGTACTGAACTAAACCAATAGATTCGGTGTCGAGTCTCGATCGACTGCACCATGTTGACGTCAAGTCAGGTTACACCTTACATCCATGGTTACACACTCCTGGCAGACAATATCACAAAGGCTCAGCTGGTTTGCCGGGCTTATGAAAATTTATGGCCTATGGCGATATAAGTATTGTAATTCAAATTTTAACAAACACGTCCCAGTAATTTATGTTGCCATCTCCTTTTCATTTGTGTGCGTCAATCGATAAGCTCATCTACATAATGTCCTGTCTTGAGTAAATCCATGTACCACGCCAAAGCAGAAGTATTTGGACATTTTAAAAGAATAAATACAGCATTTTAAAAGAATAAATACAGCAATTTAAATGTTCATAATAGTATATTTCTCTCTCTCTCTCTCTCTCTCTCTCTCTCCCTCTCTCTCTCTCTCTCTCTCTCTCTCTCTCTCTCTCTCTCTCTCTCTCTCTCTCTCTCTCTCTCTCTCTCTCTCTCATCTCTAACATGTAATGTCTATGTATGTTTAATGTGTATATCATTACGTGTCTTCAACTTCAAAACTAACGTGGGAGAAACTTGCCATACATTCAGCATTTCGAATCTGTGATTTGACAATACATGTACTGTTTTAATTTCAATAACATAGACTTTTTTCCACAGAGACGTAAGCTTACTTGATAATTGCTATGGCCGTACTGCAAATACATTTGTTGAACCGCTTCTGACTTTTTAACATCATGATCACTGTGAGCACTGAACCTAATCGAAGGGCCCTTGCTGAGAGTTATTTAGGACATCCGTTGTCCAAGCACGTCTATACTCCTATATTATAAATGTATATAGTTTGTCGACTTGACCCCACACGGGAAGTTTTTTTTGAGCGCTTTATTGAATAAAATTTCAGCTTGTGACGCTTACTCGTTCGTAAAACATGAAGTCCGATAATACATATTAAGAGGATACAAATGTTTGCCATCGATGATTGCAAATCCGCTCCACTTCTTGCAGTCTGCTGGACGCACACGCACATATTAGGCCGAGAAAAAAATGGTGCTGTTCCGATAACCCGACCTACCCTAGCTTTTACCTGCCGACCCTAAACTTTTTAAAGCTACGTAAACATGGAAGTAAAAAAAAGACAAAAAAAACAACGTACAATCACGCGTTCATTACCTGGCATTTGATTTTTGCTTGAACGAGGATGTCTTTTATGTTTTTATTTCTTTTATATGTATGATACATTTTTCTGGAAGTGTTGCGACCAGTGTTTGATCGCCCTGCTTACCATGACTTGTCGTGTATTGGTAGTCCCATGCCGACCGACTCCAATCCACAAGGCGTACGACTGAATCAAATCAGTTTGGAGTGGAGGGACTAACAGAATCACCAGAACTTCTACAACATTCTTGCAGTTAGGCCTATAAACCTGATGGCGATTCCACAGTAAGCACGGTCAAATTTAGCTTAAAATTCTACGTAAAATAGGTATAACTGACACATTAATTTAAATTGACCATGTACCAATGATCGTTAAGTATACTTTCATTCATCCGGCAGGCTGCGATAGTTATCAAATGAAATGCAGATTTCATTTCCTTCTGTGGTGACGTCACGACCCGACCTGCTCTCAAAAGCAATTTAAAAAGTCTAATATTATGTCAGTTTCGTTTAATAAATCGTTAATTTATTTGCGAACTTCCTGGCGATGTAGGCATTCATTTGAAATTAAAGACTTGCTCCAATTACTCATTAAGTTGATGGCTTATACTGTAAATGAAAACACCCGACATTGCTGCCATCTAGAAATAGGACAACGATCTTTTAAACCAAAGTTACGCTTCCTTTGGACGAAAAACAAATATTTCCGTCGCTCATTATTTTAGGTGAGTTTTATTCTGTGAAAATAACATTCAAAGTGTGTTTCCATGGTGACAAATTAATTATCAAAATTCATTCTCTGACGTATATTCCTGAGCGTTTTAAATGTTTTCCGGTAAAAGTACTCCACACTATGCATTTAATAGCCTTGACCTTGGTGTGTCCTCTTCAATCAGGTCTCCAACTAGATTGGCATCTATAAAAGGGTCACCCGATATCGAATGATGCGTCAGAATCCGTAGTATCAGAGTTTTTACTCCAGAGAAAGACATTTCTGCCGTCTCCTCGAACTGCTTTGCTTAAGTCTATCTGTTTATTATTCATATTCTCAACTTATTAATTCAGTTGTGTGTTTAAAGTAAACGTGGGTGAACCGCCAACGCTCAATTTCCGACTTTATCCGGTATTATTTCTGATCTCCACCTTCAGAAAATGAGAACAACTATGCACGAATTAAACGGTGCTTTTGGGCCACCGTTCATACGTATGAACCCACCAAATACTGATAGGGGAACGCGTATTATGGCAACTTTCCCGCTTAAACAGCTGCCATATCAGAGATTAGTTCCTTGGTAAAGCAACAACTTTCAAAGAGCGGCGAGAAAACCCTCCGAGGATGAGTCTTTTACAAAATGTTGTGACAAATGAAAGTATGACTGGTGCAAATATGATCGATGCTCGCAAATGACATTATTATCAATATTTTACAAACACATGCAAAGTTAATTTGTGTATTGTCGAGGTCATTTTCACCCAAGGGGCCGGGATAGTCCGACCCACTACCCGACGTGGTGTACGTATTCGTACGGTCCCTCTGTGTGTTGTGTCATTGAAGAGATAGTGTCAGCTTAAGGTTTAGGACAATGA
This sequence comes from Ptychodera flava, assembly GCF_041260155.1. Taxonomy (NCBI): domain Eukaryota; kingdom Metazoa; phylum Hemichordata; class Enteropneusta; family Ptychoderidae; genus Ptychodera; species Ptychodera flava. The sequence continues at coordinate 9,472,911 of NC_091945.1, read as the reverse complement.
ATATAACACTCTATTGACAAATGACTTATTATCATCTAATTTACATACTCAAACAGAACTCATTAGTAGAGTGGATGGATGAATGAATGAATGCATAAATTTGGAAATTCGATAGCACTGTTGTTACGTATAAGCAAAATGAATATATAGCTCAAAAATACTCAGTCACATTGCTACGTCCCGAAATACCTTGCGATTTGACTTGATTGACGACGATAATCCGCCGACAAATATGTTAGACCGACGCCGTCACTGAACATAGATATATCAAAAACGTGCAACGAAACAAAACAATGCACGTAAACGTTGAGAAAAAGCGTGGGTGTATTAGCAATTTCTAGTGTTTCCTCTGTCACATTTAAGTGGACCGGTTTTTTTTTCGCATCTGCTCCTGTAATTTCATAGTAACCTATAAAGTTGCTTTTACAATGAGGTGTGACCGACCTTCGATTATTTGCTTGCTGCTTCTGTGTCGACATCGCGTAATTTGTGCCTTTGACACGCGCTGCGCCAACGACAAAACACCGAGACCGGTGTACACGCCTCTCTGCAAAACCTGGCTCACACAATAGCGCCATCTTGTGGTTTAATAAAAAAATCCCGAGATTGAATTTTCTCCATCACCTCCAGCAAACCAGTTATCGACCTGCTGAGAATTGTTAAAATGTTTTCCACAAATTATATACCTTGTGTTCTTGCATAAAGACAAAATTTAATGCGGGACTGTCTCCTGTTCCATCACACCTAAAGCCTGACAGCTCGTTAGGACGTCGGACACCAACAATAATTCTTTCCGGCGAACATAATCCCGACGTCACACCACCTACTTCACAACCCCAATGCGTGCAATTTGTTTTGTTTGGGGTTTTTGAACAATAACGTGTGTATTTTGTTAGAGTGAATACACTGTGCATAGCACGGACACAACACAACACTTTCCGGCGTTTTTCCAATTATGCCAAACAGTCCCGGCCCGTATGTCAAACATTTCACAAGAAAATTATCGGTTTATAGAAGTACACGTCAGGTCTGAACAAACCAAGTGCAGAGCACATGATGACGCAAGAAAATACGTGATACATGTATATCATTTTCCGAGTGAAGACAATTTTGTATTGTAATGTTTGGGATTTCACTGAGGACAATTTCGCGTAATTACCGAGTAATGGTCAGTCAGCGCTACTAACAGGGTACAGTCGACGTCGTGTATGCTGTGAATTAATCCAAATGACTGTTACAACAGATCTGTTATGATGATCATAAGATGAGTTTGGACTTTGACTCAAAAAGACACTTCTGATCAGTACGAACAGCACGGAACCTATAAACCACACCAGATTTCGTTCACCTTTTGTTTTCTTGACAAAGGAACATGCATTGTCCCTGATGAGCATCTGTTGTGATGCGCACGGGTGTGGTCGTAGCTTTCTTCAAGGGCTTGTAAAGGGTGCCAAATGGATGTCACAATATCTTGCTAAAACCGGACGTCGGAGGGATTAGTAAAATGGACCTCCAGGTCAAATTAAGAACTATTGTACAGGGTATTTGTCCGTGGTCACTGGAGATATTTGGGATCTATGCTAGAAGTTTGGTAACTTCAGTAATTGTATGGTATTACTGTCACGGTAGCACCTTGTAAGTTTTCATATTTTCGATGTTTCAGGAACACACGACCCCTTCTTCCCTCCCATATCTCTCTCTCTCTCTCTCTCTCTCTCTCTCTCTCTCTCTCTCTCTCTCTCTCTCTCTCTCTCTCTCTCTCTCTCTCTCTCTCTCTCTCTCCAGTGCTCTGTCACAAGCACCCCTAAATTTTAACTTTCCATTCATGTTAAACACACAATACAGTTGAATGTAAGCAGAAAGCAACCTTTTGTATAACCTTTGTGTGTCCTTCCTGCAGACAATGTCAAAGAATCTTAAATTTTGACTCCCGACTGTGATTGATCTGACAATTTCGAAATAGGATTGATGCAATAAAAAAATTGGGGTTTTTACGTCCGAGAGTAGCAACACTGAGTGGAATAAAAGCTTTATAAATTCTATCATAGCTAATTGTTAATTGTTAGCCGGTAAAATCTTTTCCCACCTCCACGGTAATAGATACTGGACAAAGACGATAGAGTCCATTCAACAGTATAAAAAGGGCTCTGGCGCCATTTCTTCGAAAAATGACAGCCAGCTAGCAAACTTTGCAGAGATCTACATCGGAAAACATGACTTCAGTCTATATCTACTTCTTGAAGGTACACGTGTACTGTGGGAATGCCCTCGACACAAGACAGCCATGAGAAGTAGAATATTGTGTTGTCATTGAAAAAGGTGTTTTTACTGAGTCCAAAAGCACAACCTCGGCCGATTTTCTTTGTTCCCCTAAAATAAACACGCAAGTTGCAGTTCTTTCCTTTCTGCCTTAATCAGGAGATTTTTTTAATCTTTTTACCAATGAATTCTTCATGTTATCTTACGGCACATTTAATAAAAGAAGCAGCGACATCAAGTGACAATTTAGTTCCTATTATCCTGTATTGTTCAACGATGACCATGCATCTGGACTTAAAATTCTCCTTAGCAACACAGCATCGTCTAACGATTAATCAACCCCACAAAACTTGAAGAGTAAATCTGGAAGCACCAACGCGTGCCAACACGAAGGCTAAAGTTTTCTTGCTGTACTCAGCAATCACCACAAGAAACAGTCTGGTAGTGGTAGCAAAACTGTCGAAGCAAGGCTTAAAAGTAACTTGCATACCGCAAAAAGATCTGGTCTTTGTTCATTCAAGACCACTGCCTGCCTTTTGTTTCGCCACGTTGTACAGTCATAGTACTCATAACCACGGTTACTCACTGATCGTGTTATAACGTTTATCAAAAAAGCAGAATCAAACAGCATACCGTACGGTATGAATATTTAGATAATCACATATCGTCTCGTATTGTACACACACAAACACCGAGGTGATTAGTGAGTGTATACAAAAGCGACAGGTGCGTTAGGCTGATCGATTTGCAGAATAAATTTGCAGAGAACAAATATTTTCTTGATTGTCCGTTATAAAGCCGCATATCTGACTGATTGTGTTTATCCTTTTGGCTTATAATTTTACCTGCAGTACATGCATACAACTCTAAAATTCCCGGCGTATGTCATCCTCAACCAGGCCAATCCGTTCTACTCTTAGTGTACACATAACTTGAATATCAGAGCCATGACCCTACACCAGCCGTTGTGAACTGGTATTGAAGACCGAGACCAAAAAACGAGTACTATCCGGGATTCTTTCAGTCGACGATTATCTCATATCATATCATAGGACAGTGGTTGAAATGTGTGTGTTTAGCTCTGCTGCGCTTATCGGCTGCACATGTGAGCTGTAGTTTGCTCCCCAGGGAGTTGAGTGGTATCATATTAGGTCCAGTGACCAGGGGTAATAATAATTGTAAAGCGCCTTGAGCACATGTACTTGTGGATATGTGCGCTATAAAAGAACCCAATATTATTATATTATATATATATCATATCATATCATATCATATCATATCATATTATGTCAAAGAATAGTAAGCCTTGTTACCATATTTAAAACGAACATTACCCAATACAATTAATCGTAAAACCTATCCATTCAGCAAAAAATACAATGACGAGTGAAAGGCAACATATGGTCGAACTATGAATGTGGGAAACACCAATAGTTTCCACGGAGCAGCGGTTTCGCGCCCTCTACGACTACAGAAAGTCGCACTGTGAGGATCCGTGCGTTCGTCGGCCCCCTCATCTTCTTTTTATTTCAATTATTTATGAAAAGAACCCCTCACTTAAAACAAATCGGTGTTAAAATTCGAAATGCACGGACGGATGTGTGCATCAAAGCGCCGCTACTGCAAAACATATTGTGTGCGATACTGCACAAACACACAATATCCAACGGACGCATATAAATCGTGAGCTTAATTTTGATATCATCATGTCTTTAAAAAATTCATTCTCGCTATCAATGGAGGCTCATCGGTGCATAAATTTAATGAAATTACTTCCTCAATTATTCTGCTGGAACGAAAACCGTTAGCAGGCAAGATGACAGTCGCTGAGTTGTCAGGTTTGGCCCTTTAGCATGAATTCAAAGACTCAGTGAATATTAATTGAAGAGCCAATTGGACTTTCATAAACAACTGTATATGCATTGCATTCTGATCTCGCAGATTACCTGAACACCAGTATTTGCAGCCGAATCAAATGAAAATACTTAGTTTGCAAAAAAAACCCCGGCAATTTGCAAATGCAATTAATGCTCGTGGCCTAAGACGAGACTTGCCCTTTCTCGCGAGAGTAGACGTACACATTGTCACAACAGCTGGAAGAAATACTCCCGTCAACAGGTGGTTACCGCGTGATAGTTCAGTTTAGTCACTGTGGTACGGTTCACTGAGTTATCGACTTTGTTTCAAATTGCACTACAAATGTAAACCTAAATGACAGCACGGAGCTACTACTCCAATATAAAACACCAGTAAACAACCGAGATAATTTTTTTCAAAAAGGACTTTACTTTCAAAGTTACAGGTAACCCAATTAAAGAGCCATTGATATTATATAGATGTACGCGGATTTATAGACCTTCGCTGGACTTCACAGCTATACCCATCTTTCGTAGTTTACCGTATAACTTGATTAAAACTCTCCGACCGTGTAAGCACAGCTTACCATGAAGCTCACAACTATGGTACGTGGTCAGTTTTCCATGTTTCGCACAGAGCTGGTAATTCTTTAATAGACCCCCGTGTGTGGTTTGCAGCTGAATTTGTACCGTGTTGTGTCTCTCCAACATTGGAATTCACGACAAATGGCACTTGAAGTTGCAGTTACTTCAAGTTGGTTTGTTACAGTCAAATAGTGACCTACAATGAACCGGGACTAAGGTTCACTATAAATCTCGTTTACAGCATCAGAGGAAATACTATGGGCGCTCAGGAAAATACAATTCAAATTGTAGACAATGACAGAAAGTATTAAACTGGATAGCCGCATTGGAAACAAGGGGACTGTGGCAGAGAAGTTATATATTGTAAGTGTTAGACACATAATCGCAGTACCCAACTATGGACCTGTAGACTTCAGAACTCTCACATGAGTGACTATCCGTAGTAGCCAAGTATGTTTTGTTGCTGCTGCTGCTGCTGCTGCTGCTGTTGTTGTTGTTGTTGTGTTTGTATATTTCTTTACTTTTATAGTTTCTTGTTTTCTTGTGTAATTTGTTGGTATGTGCGTCTGTTTCTTTCGATTTTTTTTCATTTGACTGGTTCAGCACGGTAGCGTTATAGTTTGACCGTTAATTATCAGACACTCCGTTCATTGGATGGGCAGGCCCGTGTGTGTTGCAACTACACCGAAAGAGTAATAGATCCAACCTGGTCATACCTTGCTGCGAAAACGAGCCCTGCCACTCCTTGACATGTTCTTTTGGGAGTGGGGCACTCCAATGACCAAGCTACCCGAGTGGCAAAGGCTACGGATTCGCAGCAAGGTCATACCAAGAATTCGTACTGCTTGCAACCTAGCGTTCCAGCAAGTGGGTTTTGCGTTGATTAAGGACCGATCCAAGAATTCTTGATACAATAGGAAAGAACATTGTAGCAATATCCCTCGTGGTGTGCTATGTGCATGGCACTGATAGGTGTATCGGTTGGATTTAACTTATTATTGAGCAAAGTGCTTTATTACGCCATAGGGACAGACATTCGGACTCTCAAATTTCCACAAGATTTCTGGTGTATCACTTATAAAATTCGAAGGCCCATACATTTTGAAGCCCTGGGGATATTAGGAAAAGTTTACGTGAAACGTTTACGTCTTAATTTTCTGAAAATCGAAATTTCGGGAACATGGTCATTTTACATTTCAAATATAGGTAAATAATGGGCAATTCGTTTCTCTCAGTGTACTGGCGTATTTTTACGGCGACCCCTGATTTGTATTCTTGATTTCGTAATAGTCTCCACTCCAGGGTTAAAAGTTTCTTTGAGGAAAGTTTGAGAAAACGTTGAAGTCTTTCAGTCTCGAGGTGCATACTACTGAACAAGTGAGAACTGCTTTGAATGTAAAAAATAAAACTTCCCTTTTCCCTAAAAATATAAGTGCAGTTGTCTTCTAAATGCATTTATTGGTCGTACATTTCAAGGGGCTATGTATCATTTAGCTCCCAAATTTTGTCAAGGCCATATTTTCTCTCTCTCTACGCCGCTGTAGGCACATGTCTTACCAATTGGAAGTAAGGTTTTGATGTCAGCTATAGGTGCAGTAACTCAAGTATGAAATAAAATTAACAAATTTATAAAATTTAAATTGTTTGTAAACTAAATATAGGGTTCTGTGGAAATATCATAGTGCGACAAATTATTTTCATGCAGAGCGTCGGTTTGGATGAGTAGCGGTATTCTGCAAAGTCAAGACGAGACCTCTGAGAAACAAGACAATTCTCCTTTGTCAATTTACACAAAGGAAGAGTAAACTTGATTTTTTTTAAATGATCATGTTACAGCATATCCTGTACATCTAGTTTAAAGTGTTTGACAATAATGATCGTGTAAGGGCGTCTCCGTGGCGCAACGGATAGCGCGTCGGACTTCTAGTGGTGCTATGACATTCGGAGGCTGTGGGTTCGAATCCCACCGGAGACGTAATTTTTTGGTGTAACAGGAGAATTTTCCTCGAAGCAGCTGTGTTCTTAACAGACGTATGCACTCATTTAGAATAATGTGGAGATGACCATTTCGTTTCGTATGTTTCTGCATATCGTAGGTTTTACGCAATGACCTCTGACACGGTGCAAGGCGCGTCTGTCATGAATTGTATTAGCATACCGTTGATTCCGTGAATGGCCTGACTGGCCTGGTGTTCAGCACTTGGTCTGAGAATTGTGAATCATCGCACCGTGTATCGCCTTGACCTATTTTTGCCGTACAGGTCATGGACGTCGTTCAGTTTGACCACAGTGCCTCCATCACGTGTTGTGGTTTGGTGCACGCTGACGCTCAATCGTTGTTTTTCAGGAGCGGACCGAGTGTGAAGAGAAGAAACAATTTGGAAAACTTCTCCTTGTACTATTTTGTAGTCCTTCAAGCTGACGTTGCCAATATACATGATGGAAGGACTTTGTTCTCCTTTTGTCCATTAGGCGGCGTAAAATAAATTCTTTGTTTGCCGTCCGCGTGCGGGTAGGATTTTGTACGAAATCTGAAAAACAAACACAGCTGAGATCGTCTGCTCGAAAATACGGCGCGTTGTACCCTTCCTTTGTACTCAGCGGTTTACTTAGGCCTATAATGTCGCAAAAACGCGAATGTTGTATGATCGTTTCAATATTAATCAGACTACATATCGTAAAGGGGTATGTCAGCCTATGAGGGCCCGTTCTGGTCAAAATTATGTTTTATTAATTTTAGTATGTTAGAATTAATTTTATGTAGATTGGAATTAATTTACTAGCACCTCGAATTAATTGTATCTTTCTTTTAATTAATTTTTATATGCTTTAATTAATATTGTGTAGTCATACCGAATTAATTTTATGTGTTCCAATTAATTATTTTTGCTTATCTTTGCTGTAATTAATTTTATGTAGTCTAGAATTAATTTTGCTAACATTTCAAATTATTTATTTTATGTGCCGGAATTAATTTTATGTAGTCTAGATTTAATATATTAATTCCTTCAATTAATTTTGGGTTCAAAATGTTTTCACGTGCTGCAAGTTGAATGTTTGCTAGAATTAATTTCTACCAGTGTCTTGAATTAATTTTGTGTTCGGTCTAAGTAATTATGTGTGTGTACGCTCGAATTAATTGTGTGTTTGTGCGAATTAATTATATGTGTTCGCTCGAATTAATTTTATGTGTTTGCTCGAATTAATTATATGTGTTTGCTCGAATTATTTTCGGCCGATCCCACAGTCCTTTGCGCACACTTTCTTAAATCAATATGGCGGCTCCCGACCGGAGTGGTATTATTCAGGCGCGCGCTCGAACCGTGATCTGTAAAAAGGATATCAATAAACTGATCACAAAAACTTTTGTGGTGTCTCCTGTCTGAGGGATCTTGTATCTGATTGCCCATAGAGCCAAGCCCAACCAATTTTGTGTTTTCACCCTTTCTATCGGGCTTTGCCAATCATCGTGTACTGTAGTGTAGTGCATTGTACTGTGAGCGAACGCAGCATTCAAGGCGAAAATGAAATCTGCTGAACAGATATCTACGAATATGAAAACAAATAAAGAACTTAACAATGACCACCAGGAAATGTCTCCAAGCTTGATTACTGTGAAATGTCCCTAATTACAAATATAGCATTCGGCAATTTCACCTCTCTGTATATAGGCCTATATACAGATAGACACAGAGAAACTGTCGCTATACATGTACGCGAAGCCGGCCTGTTTTCTCCTCCGGTATACAGGCCGGCTTCGCGTAGCGACAGTGTGTAAGCGCTGTGTCTATCTGTATACATATACAGATAGAGGTGAAACTGCCGAATGCTGTATTTGTAATTAGGGACATTTGACAGTAATCAAGCTTGGAGACATTTCCTGGTGGTCATTGTTATTATAAGTTCTTTATTGGTTTTCATATTCGTAGATATCTGTTCGGCAGATTTCATTTTCGAATGCTGCGTACGCTTACGGTACACTGCACTACACTTCAGTACACGATGATTGGCAAAGCCCGATAGAAAGGGTGAACGTTCACGTCTGACGTAAACACAAAATTGGTCAGGCTTCGCTCTATGGGCAATCACATACACGATCCCTCAGACAGGAGACACTACAAAAGTTTTTGTGATCACTTTATTGTATTGATTTCCATTTTCACAGATCACGGTTCGAACGCCTGAATAAACCACTCCGGTCGGGAGCCGCCATATTGATTTAAGAAAGCGTGCGCAAAGGACTGTGGGATCGGCCGAAAATAATTCGAGCAAACACATATAATTAATTCGAGCAAACACATAAAATTAATTCGAGCGAACACATAAAATTAATTCGCTCAAAGACATAATTAATTCGAGCGAACACATAATTATTTCGACCGAACACAAAATTAATTCAAGACATTAGGCCCTAGTAGAAATTAATTCTAGCACACATTCAATTAATTGCAGCACGTGAAAACATTTTGAACTCAAAATTAATTGAAGGAATTAATATATTAAATCTAGACTACATAAAATTAATTCCGGCACATAAAAAAACATATAAATAATTTGAAATGTTAGCAAAATTAATTCTAGACTACATAAAATTAATTCCGGCACATAAAAAACATATAAATAATTTGAAATGTTAGCAAAATTAATTCTAGACTACATAAAATTAATTACAGCAAAGATGAGCAAAAATAATTAATTGAAACACATAAAATTAATTCGGTATGACTACACAAAATTAATTAAAGCATATAAAAATTAATTAAAAGAAAGATACAATTAATTCGAGGGGCTAGTAAATTAATTCCAGTCTACATAAAATTAAATCTAACATACTAAAATTTATAAAACATAATTTTGACCAGAACGGGCCCCATATCAGCCGCTTTAAGTATACAGTGTACATCTGCTCCTCATGATGTAGCGGATTGCAGTGTACCGTAAGATCGATCGACTGTTTTCACAAGTTGATTTCTCCCTCAAAGTTTTCAAGTTGGCGGAAGTGCGTGAAATTGTTTTGTCTCCATATAAGACGGATTGAAAACAATTATTGACTGGTTTAGCTTCGAATAAGGAACGGAACTGAATTTCCATCAGAGTCGCGATCCGCGATTGATCACGATAAGCTTACGGGGCAAGCAGGTACCGCAGGTGAAATGTTCGTTGTTTTAATTCCAAATAGTTCGTACGCACTTGAAGTTGCTCTTACTCTGAATATTTTTTATGCTACAAAACGATTTTATAAGTCCGGATAAGAATTCAGTTTTCAAAAATAGCAATTGCCATTTGGCATTGGCTGTCTTGACAAGCAGAATATTTGAGATTTTAGTATGCAATAGCACTGATCACTGAACGTCATATTCCTTTCATTAATTTGCAAAAATAAATATTTGTCCGCATTTTCTGCAAGAACGAAGAAAATAGAACCTGCTAGTATTATTACTACAATATAATAAAAAGTTCGCGGGTTGCACACTGTCACACCCCAGATTTTTCGGTCCGCTGTTCTCAGTGACGAATACCAGATTGCAGAAGGATTCGGTTTTTGGCCCCTGTACGATCAAGAGTACGGAAGTGCACAAATTGGATGCTAAAAATTCATATTTTTCACGAAAAAATGCGATTTTCCCGTCGTTTCGCGATATCTCGCAATTTTACGCAGTGCTTTTAATCGCCTGTGCCCCCCCCCCCCAGCCAAATTCTATTGACGGAACAAATTATCCAGCAAAATGGTATTTTCCGGGATAGAACTTTACATACTTTCTTTGGAGAGTTGTAGAAGTAACATCACTCTTCTTAATAGGCTTATAACATTTTCTATCAGGTGACATCAATGCCGATTTCTCCGTCCCCGCGGGACGATCGTGTCTTAGGTTGATAGCCGATGTACGTGTAACCACAGACAAAGATGGACAGACTGGCAACGCGGCATGCCTTTTGTTCCATGGTCATCTCGGTAGACTATTGCCTTTTCATATTAAAATGAGCTTCAAAGGTGTTAAACTTTTTGGAGACTTTGTTTGTGGTTGATAATTGCACGAGATTATATGAAAAATACGACGACATGGCATCATGTTGCCAGTCGCGTAGCAACCATAGATAGTTTGTGAGCTCTCAGGGCAGAAACACTGCTTCACGCCAATAAAAACATAACACGCCAGCAGTTTCATAAACATGTCCTTCCTTGACGCACGTGTAAAAGACGGTATGATGACCGTAAACCATTGAGTAAAACCAGACAGTATCGATAGAAGATTTTCAAATTTGGTTGAAACACAGTCATTATATATTCATAAAAATGTGAGAGGAATTTTTTAAATGGTAAAACTCACTTTCCCGAAGCTAAAAACTTTCCCGTTTTCGCCAGCACGCCGATTCCGCTCAGCACCACATGACAACAACAACACAAACTTTGCCGAACATACTTTCGCTTAAAAATTGGCGAAAATCCGGAAATACCGAAGGGTACATGGTCGGCACTCTTCGGAAAAGCGAGGCGAGAGATACCTGAGGCGAGGCGAACATGGATGACTTACGTAACCGCTTCACGCCTTGAACAATACCCGTTGCAAATCTGTGTCTATTTGTCTATGGTGTAACCCGACACTCACCCCTATTTGGCACACGAGGGAAATTTGGCGAAATGAAAATTACAAATGGTCCTCAGTTTCGTGTGTCCAGTGTACCTAGCCATTTTCGTTTACTCAAAATACTAATTAGTTTTCTAACTATGACGTGAAAACTCCGAAAATACCCGTGAATCGGTGTAAATACAGTTAACAGTGACCACGCTATGTCAGTGGGGTGAGTCACCCCCTGAAGGCATTTAATCCTTGCCAAGTACATATTACGAGGATGTTCACGAAGTTTTGAAGAAAACAAGAATATTTTGAATTGTATTAAGAATGATGAAGGTAGTCAACACTTAATGAAGGAACGTAATGTAATTTGCGTCTTTTTGCATTTGTCGCAAATATGCTTTGTATTCATAATTGAGATCTTGTTATTTTAATTAATAATTTTGCTACTTGGTGAGAGTTGATAGGAGTAGTAAAAGAGGGTTTAACGGTCATCACAGTGTGCACTTGGTATCGAGTGATCTGAAAATATTTTTCAGATTCCAAAGTTTGATGGGTAGGCTTATAGTTCAACAAAAAGCATTGTTGTATCATAAAATGTCTCTAAAAAATGTATGGAAATATTTCATTGCATTTCATGACTTTTATTTCGTAGTATGAATGACGTTGAATTTCCATAGGAAAATCAACTAGAAGAACTTTTGAGGACAGAAGCTGCAACTGTTGATATCTTCTATGATACTATTGTTCTGTGTACAAACTTAACAAGAGTTCGTCTTGTATTACTCTCTATAGCATGGATTGAAACGCCAAGTATTCATTTCCAATATCAACATTGTACTTTCAATGTATTTTCACATGTCACCAATAAATTATAAACATATTGTACAGGCGTGTTCGACAAGCCTTTGCTCAAGCTTACCTGAAGGAAGCTTTAAAATTTAAATCATTCTCTTTCAAAATCAAGTATGAAAATCTGGGGTAACCCTTCAAACTTTGGTACCAGAGAAAACAGGTTACCTGAAAGTTATCTACCGATATTATAATCAAAAATTCAAAATGGCTGCAATACCCTTGTTATCTCTGGTAAATTAAAAGTAAACCGATTTTCCAAAACAATTAAGACGGTGAAATCTTCAGTTTATTCTAAAAGCTTCAAATAGAAGTAAATTGATTTTCCAAAAACTATTAAGACGGTGAAATCTTCACTTTATTCTAAAAGCTTCAAATGGGTTCTCTCAAGCGGCACACCAACAAAGTTAAAGAAAAGTGTCTGTCGGTATAGTTTGGTGTCAAGTCACCCCTCAAAACAAATTTCCCCAGGGTATAGAACGCGCCTCGGGGACAGATATTCGGACCCGAAATCTTTTACAATTCCTGATACACCACTCTTGTGAGTCTTCATTTCAAAGCTCATGGTGTAAGAAAACTTTTCACCGGCTTAGTTTTTCGAAATTCGAAAGTTTTATTTTTCTGCGTAGAGAGATGGCGGCCATTTTGAATTTTAAAAATCGGTAAATCTTGGGTTATCTCTTTCTCTAGTACTAACATTTGCAAGAAAGAGAATGGGTGAAATATTTCTTGAGGAAAGTTTGAGAAAAAGTTTAAGTCTTCCACTTTCGAGGCGCATTCTAACTTACAATGCGAAATTGGTTCATAGAAAACTGTGTCTTACCATGTCTGAAAAACTTTAAAGGGACAAAAGTCGGCCATTTTTCATGAATTTTGTTTGATACAAGATACTACTTAAATTGTTTGACATGTTGAAAGATGCTGAATGAATTGGTGACAATGCAAATATTCGATCCTGGATTTAGACATATTAACTGAAACCATCGCGAGAATGAATTAATGGTCATGACCATTAATTCATTTTCGCGATGGTTTCATGTATCGTGTTTAAAACCGTAGTCGAATATATGCAAGGTCACCCATTCATTCATTATCTTTCAACATGTCAACCAATATAAGTAGTATCTTGCCTCAAACAAAATTCATGAAAAATGGCCGACTTTGTCCCTTTAATACAACCTGTCCTGAACGCACATGTTATGCAAAATTTATACAAAAGTTATAGAAAAACTAATGTTACACGTTTACACTTTTTCAAAGTTCCAAAAAGACTTAGGTTTGACAACGAATAGTTATAGTTCAACTTTCTTCATAGCAGGACAGCACGTGAACCGCGTGAAGATAGTTCAGAAAGTGTCGAACTATCATGATTTTTCCTGGTACAAATGTGTTTAAAATGTCAAAAAGACGCGTTTCATAATTGTGCAATAGACAGGTCATTACGCGGGGTAAAGACTTACTGAGCGATTTCATGTGTTGCAATTAAAATATCGTATTTGTTATGGTTTCAAGGTCAATTATTTGTCACAGCAGGATCATCATTGTAATTTTGACGGACGCAAAATGAATTGGAATCTTCCCCCCAAACTAAGGAATTACATTTCTAGGGCGCTAACTTTTATGATCGAGCTCCTAAACAGACTATCTTGCATCACAGCTGATTCGATATCTGTAGTGAGCTTATCTCGCTTGTCGTAGATAATATCGAAGCCAGGGAAAGCCTGTAGTGTTACATCACAGGCATTGCTAGTTGACATGCATTGTAAGATTTTTATACAGAGGTACACCGTGTTTCTATATAGCCTTCTTATGTACTGTTCAGTTTCTTCGGGGTGCTCCACTTGGATAATCCTGTTTTTTCCGAAGGAAATCAATCACTTTTTGATATCCACAAAAAATAACCCACCGCCCTCAAACAAATCCACCAGTCCCTAATGTATCATACTATCACAATTTCCTATTCTAATACATTGTGTGTGTTGTTCATGAAAACTTTAAAAACCTAAGCGGGTGGGGACGCAAAACAAAGAATTTAATTACTTTGGCCTAATTTGTGTTTTCACTTTATTTTATTTTAATTTTTTTATTAGGTAGTAATCAAATTGTATGTTTGTTTCCTCCCTCCCTGTTAAAAGTACAAGCCCCCCTCTCCCTCTCTCTCTCTCTCTCTCTCTCTCTCTCTCTCTCTCTCTCTTTCAGCAGTCACTTATTTACTTTTTAGAGCAGTAAACATTGTGAAGGGAGTTTAGCGCTTAAAAACTTAAAATGCGCGTAATCATCTCGAACGCAGATGTTCCTGAAATGCTAAAAAGAATTCAAAATGTCAAAATCCCTTTTCAAAGGACACAGTTTTGTTTTATATGCATAGTATAGCGGGTCGCTCGCAGGGGGCAGTGCTCCATACATCGATTCATTTTGACTATTAAGTGAGTTCCCAATATAACTTGCTGCTGTAAGCGTTTGTGTAATGATATTTTTGTTTGTACCAGCAAATATCATGGTCACTGCTGGCTTTTTGATATTCCTTCAACTTTTCCATTTGTATTTACACGTCACAAAGGTCAAAGACCTGATCGCCGCATTGAGCATGCGTCGCCAACGCCAGCTAATCATCAGGACATCAACACTACAACATGGCGGCGGCGAATTTCAAAGTCGCGCTTTCGCTACTCGTGGTCTGGACGTCTGCAGTGCTGGTACTAACGGCAGATCTACCGAATGTACTCACTGAAGATGATCTCACAAAGCTTGTGAAGGATGGAAAGCGCGTGATCGCAAACTTCGGTGAGTGTCATTGTTGTTCTGTGTTCGCATCCATCATCGGCGATTTGGAGATGCACGTAGATTGGTCTCCGCATCCAGTACACGTACACACTCATTGAACACTGCATTGCAATTACATGCTGCAACAGGTTGCTCTCGAGATTCCTTCCTCGACGTAGAGTCAACCTAGATTTTACCCAGAATTATAATACAATGAAAGACAATCCATCCAGAAAAAACTTATTTTGCGAAATCTGTTCAGCATCATTTAGAAAACTGCCTCGTCTGCTCTTGTCCAGGCTCTCATCTCTCCCAGCCTAAAATAGAGCAACAAGGCCATCGGATATATTACCTGGTGTGGGTGTGGTAGTGTGTATACCAGCCAAACTCGTGTATAACTTCCCGGGAAGTCACATACAGACCTGGGGATTTAGCTGCGTGACAAAGAATACATTTATTTATATCCCAATGCACTGTACATATCGTAGGCTGCTGTCGCCAGCATTGTTAATGTTTGCTTTATCATAGACTATGAATTTAAAGTTTTGAAATATTTTCTAATTTTCAGCAGTTTGAACGTAACTTCAATGGCAAACTTTATTTTTGGAAAACATGGTAGTTATATGTGTTTTACATATTTGTAAATTGGAGATTAAATGTAATATCTAACAGCAATCGTGGAATATTCATTCTCAATAAAAAGTATTATTTTAGGATTGTACACCACAGAGCACAGCTGTTCATATACCATGCCATTTGACCACATTTTCAGAGCGTGGTTATAAATGGAAATCATGCATGTAAAATATTGGTTCTCTGTCAACCCATAATTCTTTTACAATTTTCATTTTACATATGTTTGCTTGATTAAGACCACAATAGTTTTTTAAATATTCTTGACATTGATGCATAAAAATATTTTCTTTTACAAGTGTATATTCCCATATAACATAGGTCATTAAAAATTTGAATAATGTTTTCAAATTCAAGGGATGATCAACAAAGATAAAGAAATATCAAGTGATCTTCATAGTATTATTGTACTTTCTTGTCTTTCAATGTCATCTTTGCTTCTGACTCTTTGATTTTGAACACAGGCGTGGTATTTTATTGAAAGTTGTATTTATTTTTATCTTAACCCACAACTCCGGGTTCTCTATTTCAGTGCACCATAAGGTCTATAGATCTCTCTCTGACAGATAATGGGACAGGGATTGTAGTGAATGTCATTTTAGTGATATAAATCATAGAAATATTTTGATGTTTGCAATCACAATCACAATAGAAAGATCACAAAACTTGATTTAATTTCTCAGATTGCATTCATGTACAGTCATGAACGTTTGTTGTTGAATTTAGCATCAAAGATATTGCTCCTACAGAAAAGGCAGTGTGCTTGCAGTAAAAGAGCAAGTTTCTAGTCCAAATTCCAGAACGTTATATATATTATTCCAGTTTCAAAGTCCAGAATATTTCTTTAAGTCATGTGTACAATAATAACAATGTTTGCAATACACAGGATAGCGTAATTCGTAGTGTGAGTGTACTAAGCTATCACAAACCAATGCCAGGTCCAGCCACATTGTTATCACTGGTGTGGTCTGACCTCCTCAACAGACATGTGGTGTCACAGGATTTTAGAACCAAACTTTATGCATTAAACGTAAGCAACATTTACTGAACTAAACCTCAAATTATTTGCCACCAAGCAAAAGCTAAAATGAAAAACCATTGCAGATCAGTCAATAGAACTAGCTGTATGCCAACATTTTCACGCCAGCATCAGCAGCATATGGTAAATTGCTATTTTAAGAGACACTAAGTGGAGATGCAATTTGGTTATCATCTCTGGTCAGCAGTACACATGATCTATCTTCACTGAACATGCTGGACTCTGTGAAATCATGGCCTGTATTATTCTGAATTCATGAGAATTCAAGTTGAAGTCCATTCTTGTGTATACTTAGATTGATAAATAATATTTCAAGGATTGCAATATGCAACAGTGGTTTTACTGAATAATTTATTTCATTATTGAGCTCTCATTGGTCAAAATTGTATGATCACATGATCTGTGCCATCAACATTTTAAATGATTTTGTGATGATCTAATTGTTGACTTTCCATCTTACTTTTTTCTCATTTGTGTTTTGTTTGTTGTTGACTCATCCATTTAATATTTATTTTTATCTAGGAATTATGGAAAATCACACCGAAACATTGATTTTGTGTGGAAATAATAGTGTTATTTGCTGAAAATTTTGTTGGAGAGCCAGACATTTGTACATGTGCTATTTTTACACTATGTTGGTGCAGGACACATACATGTGTTAATTTAGGGACACATTTTGTTCCATACCAGGGGATTTTTCAACAGCCAGGGGAACATCTTATTATAGTTTGCAGTGCCATTGACTTGAAGTGTTGATGTTGCAAAGATCCATATTGCATGTTCATTTGTTGAAAAAAGAAACGAAAAACAACATGGAATTCATATGCTACCTATTGTTAATCAGAGGAGATGCAGTATTTTCAAAATTTTAGAAATTCAATATCAATAATTATGCTTTTTGTTTTTTAATAGCAAAGTTAGATATGGGACTGAAATGGCTTGATTATCAAGAAGGGATAAAAAATCTGAATATAACTTTTTACTGCCTTTTTTTAGACAAGCTGTATGACTCGGTTATTCATTACGGTCAAATCTGAATGCTTTTCAGAATATCAGCACTGATATGATGGAGAAACGAGAAATTTACATTGTAATGTCAAAAAAACAACATTACAATATTTGATTACAATTGTAGTTAAAATGTTTTGGTCAATTGGAGTGTCATTACTTTCTGTTTGACCCTCATATCAAGCCTGCTGGAAAGTTTAAACAATTGTTATATTTATTATGGCCAATATTTACATGCCTGGGACTCAACAGCGAGGTCACTGTGTCTGTAGTGTTTGTAAAAATATTGTTCATTGTTGATCCAGACAGATGCTGCTTCCCATCAACGGGAATAATTATGGTTATTCCAAGGACGGACTATTATCAAAGACAACAAGTTGCATGAGTAGGGTCATACATTGTACTGGTAACAGTCAGAACAGAACCCTGGCTAGTTGCTGGGTTTTACGATGCATGCAAATGTACTGCAGTGTGTTCAGGGACTTCACTCAACAATTGGACAACAGTTTCTAGTGGTTTAATCAGTGTTTTTGTTGTCAACACTATGTTGGCCATGAAAACTTCAAAAAATTAAAATTACCTTTACATCCTAGACCTTACATAATAATACAATCTTTACTGTTTTTGTCCCAGATGTGTTTTGTTTTAAAATCAAATATTATGGTATACCCTTCAGTTTCAGTTCTTGAGCAGTTTATCAGAGTGCAACAGCAGACATACCGGTACGTCTCTATTAGAGCCAACATAATTCATTATAACCGCCACATACATGGTACTTTAAAAGCGGTCTTTTTAGTGTGATTTATTTTACTAACTTACTGTTCTGTGACTTCTTAAGTGTCAAAAATGTGTAAGCTGAGAAAAAATCCTCCTCTGAATGAATTTGGATGTAGCAGTATATTTCACGTGATGGTGGTGTGTGAAATTAATGTGTGAACTGAACAGATGGTTATTGGTATCAGTCAGTGACTGGTACCAATGTAATGAAAGGAAATGAGATTCAACAAAATTGCTTTGCAGCCTTGTTCTATTGTATAATTTGAGGTAAAATTGGTCCAGACAGTGCTCAAGTAATATGATCTGTTAAAACAATCAGGCAGGTAATTATGGCGTAACCAGTTGTACCGATTGGACAGAGATGATCACATGACCATGGTCACATGATAAATTTTATCATGATACCTTCCATCACCATACACCTGTCAATATTCAAAGCTAGTAGTGAGACGGTACACCATTGATTTAATCAGACTCAAATATCTTCCAAAGAGAAGCCATATTATATTTGAATCACTATTTTCAGAGCGAATGTGATTTTATTTCAATTCATCAATACTTTAGATGGTAATTTCAAGTGTTATTATTTGGATCATGTTCCTAACATAGGCATACTGTACGTCCATGCTCCAGGGCTACTAAAGATACTTACAGTGAAAACTTTGAATTAACTTTTGAAATTTTGTCCCTGTATTTTTTCATTGTTAGACCAAGATATAAAGCTCTGCATATGTGTTTGCATTTACAGTTTCTGCAATTGTTTATTTGCCAAAGGATCAGTTAATTAAAATAAATGTAAGCACTGCTTCAGTTTATGTCTTTGGATTGGAGCGTTCAAATTATCAGTTGAAAAAACTGAGAAAATATCACCATTGACCAGAATTGTATGTCTGTCCAAAGATAAACTGTGTCGCTTAGCTGACCTACCAATGTCAGCACCAACCAGAATTCAGTGTTGGTGATCAACAAATATGTTCCTGTATGTTTACATCTAATGAAATACTTATGTGTGGTGGTACTATGTCTATATACTATGTGAAAATTAATTTCAGAAGACTATGGAAATGCAGAAGTCGACATTGATAAAATGATCATTTCTAAGTTGTCTTTCTGGGGAATATGAAAGGAAGAGATGCTGTTATGGAAATGTATGCAACATTGCATCTTTTGTAACAGCTGCGAATGTTTAATGAAGGCCATTCATCAGAAAGTACATTGTAAACAGTTTGATCTCACAGCTAATTAGTAGCCGCAGAAAACATCCATATCACATTGTACCATCGCAAACATAGGTAATTTTACATATCCCTGTATCGATCAAAATACTAAATTGGTTTTCTTGTCCCTAGGAGATACTTACGGCAGGGTTTTTTAATAGTTAACTTTCACAGGGTTTTATATCTATATGCACGGAAAGCGTGATAGCTATTAACATTATCTATTGATATGGTGGTACGATGAGTTCTGCATTTGTAATGCACACTCCATGTTCAGCTGTTATCAGCTTGAGGCATCTCCAGTCATGTGAAGAATAATACCATATTTCTGATAGGAAGTGGAGAATTCATCTTGAATTCCGAGTTATCACATCCTGCAGTATTGTATCAGAATGATACGCTATCGTCTACTGCTACAAGGTGAAAACAAGTCGTGTCTGAAGCTGACAATATTTGATTAATCAGAGGGATGTGAACGGCATGTTAAAATGTCACTTGCATGAGATGGGATTTTTTTTGTAGCAGGGTTCAACAGATGTTCTTGTATTTCTGTATTCAGTGACACGGCGCAGTCAATGCACCAGGTTAATGCACTCTCAACCTGTTTGGATTATCAGTGAGGTAATAATGTCTGACCTTGGTGATAGGAAATGAATACTTATGACCTTACAGTCAAACTTGCTAGTCTTACAACTGTGACTCCCTTTTTCCAATCTTAATGTCAGATTATTTTCAATGTATAATCAGATCAAAAAATGGTACCCTTATCATCTGATTTGAGTATTTATTGGCTATCTTTAATTTTAAGTGTGTAAGAAAAAATATGCAAATAATTCAGATAAAACTAATAAAATATTTTTTTTAAATGTAGTTGAACATGATGAATATCAAACACCCTTATTTTTATCAAAAAGTTGTTTGTTTGCTTGCTGTCCTGTCAATTCTGTTTATTTTTTGGTTCACATTTCACATTCATTGCAAGTCAAAAGCTAACAATTCTTTTAAAATTCATTTATTAAATGTGGTACGAATATAGTTGTTATGAATTTTAATTATTTTACACTGATGCACCACCTGTCTATGCACTGCACTGATGTCTATAAATAGATATGCTAATTTTTTTCCTGGGGTCACGCATACGTGACAGTAGTACAAAAGGACTATCATAAAACCAATAAATTTTTCTGTTAGCTTCTCTATCTTTTTTCTTTTTTGTTTTCTAATTTTTGTGTCAAATTTACACTTCAATGTAAGTTACCTATTTTATTTTTTAACAATTTACACCAGCAAACACACTAACAGATTGCCAGCAAGTATGTTTTTCCGCTAGAAGTAGAAATATCCAAAGTTATTCAAAAAGTGAGGTGATCATGTGAAGCTTCTGCACTGAATTTAGACACAGTCATTCCACAATGATCTAAAACCTGACAGGCCATTAGACTGTTGAGTAAAGTGTATGGCAACTATGGTACAGCCTGCTCTCTAAGATGTTAAGGCATTGATTCCAGGTATCTGTCTGATAAGTAGCTAGCCATTCAAAGCTGTATGCATCTTTTACTGCACAACAATGCACTAAGGAAATCCAGCTGTTTTATCACTTTTACTGAAACATTTCTAACAAAGACATTCATAAGTCATATCTTTTTTAATTTGAATAAATAATTCTTGCACCAATTAGTCAAAATATACTGTTGCTGTTACGTAGAATTGATCTGAAGGCAGCTTAAAATTTCAAATATTATGTTGAAAATTAAGCAACAGTTAGCATGAATCTACATCTACACAAACACTTCAGAGACCCAGAAGCTATGTTTTGTGCAATAATGTCTTCTGGGGATGACATATCTAGTAGGTAATTTAGTAACGATGAACTGTACAGATATTTCAGCGTTTTTGTACTTGGTGTCAACAATATTTCTTTGTGTACATCCAACATGATGTTGTAATATAGGGTTGTTCACAAAATACTGCGATTGTGTCTGAAATAGAATACATCTTACGGCAAAGGTTTTGCCGAGAGGCGCACTGTTGAAGACAATACCAAGGTGTACGATGAACAAGGATATAAATTTAGGTATTTCGCGGATAACGGTATTGTACATATTTTGTGAAAAAACTGATTGTACACATTTTAGTCAAATTTTACCAGAAAAGTCAGAAGTATATAGCATTTTTAAAATGCCCTTTTGTACACTGCATTGTGCAATCACATGCAGACTAGGAACGTGGTCAGTGTATCCACTCAGTATAAAGGAAGAAAAATTCATCATGTGCATTGCAGTGCTGATGAAGAAATTGTAGTTCAGCAGGATTATGTCAAATAAAGTCATTGAGCTTCATTGGACTGGCCATCGCTCGCTGCATGACTAGTGATAGTTAAATGTATAGTTTTGAAAAAAATTGGGTAAAATTATTGTGAGTTCAAAGGTCAAATAATGTCCGATAACACCAAACATTATTAGACTCTGTGTCAGTGTTATTGTACTTATCCATTGGTGCCCAAACTTACTGTAAAATAAAACTCCATAGGTTACAGACATAGTGTATAATAATATCTAGCACTTGTTTTGTTGACAATTGTGCATGCAAGTCCATCCCTCATTGAAAACTGGCAGCATGATAATGACTATGGATTGTCTGTAATGAAACACATAGATGTACATGTAGTTGTTATCACATTAAAGTCAAGCTACTGGTAGATTCAAATATTGTACCGTGTATGGATATGCATTGAAACCATTGTTCAGTTGTCTTGGCTTTTTGATAACATTGAAGAATATAGGACGTAAGACTAAACACTGACATACACACACACACACACACACACACACACACACACACACTCAAAATAAATCATAACACTCAGAAACTCACCCTATCTACAACATCATACACTGTGTACAAAATTCACCCACTCAAAAACTCTATAATACATTCATCATACACCTTTGCATGCATTTATATTGCACATTATTCATGTATCTCTCACACCGTACACACAGATGTACGTCAGGTATCACATCATAGACATCTTGACCAACATCAAACGCACTAACTCACAAATTTACACTGCTACATAGCAAATTACAGAACAAATATATCAATACACTCACTTTACATTGCACATTTACTCAGTTGTATGGTGTCCACACACACATACACACACACATATACAGATACATACACACTCATGTACACAGGCATGCACACATACAGTACACATGCATGGATGGACACACACTCACATGCATATCATGTTGATTTTCCTATCTTAGTTTGAAAGACATTCCATGAATGTTTCTCTATTTATTTTTATCCCAATCCAGCCTCTGGTACCGGCAAAGAATCTGTATCAGCCGCAGCTGAACTGACAAAAGTTGCTGATATATTGGAACCTGACAGAGATGTGGTCGTTGGATTTGTTGTAGATACTGAAACACATCTGAAGTTTGGTGTTGCCACTACTCCCACTGTCATATATATCCGTGATGGAGTTCCTATTCTCTATACAGGTCAGGAGTAGAAATTTTCTCTCTTTGTTTATCATATCCCAACAATGATAAGTGTGCATTGTATCATAGAAGTTTAAATTGCATGCTGATGTGCAGTGGCTTAGAATGTTATACCTTATTGGTAGGTTGTCATTATTCACAGCAATTTAAAGGTATGGAAATCGATCCCAGGGCCTAGGAGTGGTACATGTAAAACAGTGTGTATCTTTGCGTCAGAGGCGGAATAAACGATGAGTGTATCTATTTATCCAGGAAATCTTAATCCCGACTGCTATGTTTGTACGCACATAGAGCCAGTCGACGTTAGGGACACAAAAAAAAAACAACACGAGGAACAAACAGACAGGGGTTTGAACAAAATGTAGCCGGTACTTCACCGATGTCTGTAACTCCATACATGAAAATATTCGTAGCTTGACGCACTTTGAACATAGCTCGTAACAAGGGACAGTGGAAAGCCCATGGAACTACGTGTACAACTATAAGAGCTACTCATGTAGTTTGTGAACGTGAAGATTTTTCCGATCAACAACTTTGACAGATGGTGGACTGACCTTTCCTACCGCAATTGTTATCTCCCTCGATTCAGCACAAAATTTTCGTATGGACTGTTGATGCGGTGTTTACAGTTGTTACGTGGTGGTAAATCCTAGTCGTATTTACGACTGCTGCGTGAACAGTCACTGAATAAATTTTGCACGCATTTACGAGCACTGGATATTTTTACAGTTTTTAATCGAAAACCGTCCGTATACGCGTATGACAGTGACAAAAACAACACAAGGGATCTGGCGTATATTGTTACTGAATTACTTTGACCAAAAAAATCACCTAAATGCCGAACGGTGATCATACAGAACTCTGCAGGTTTCTGGACTAAACGACCCCAAACCGACCGGATCTCAGTCAACTGTGCCGGGCTCGACGTCTACTCGATCAGCAACTTTCGCTCCAGACAACTTTACCCCACAAACTGGGAATATACTAAATTTACCTTGAAAAAAATTCAAACTGTGTATCGTATTGAAAAAATCTTACCGGGGCCACGGAACAAATTAAAAAACCAACAAATCCCAACAGAAACAGTGGAATGATCATTAGTGTGCAAGGTCGCTGTATTATATGTCAGGGTAAACAAAATCTAGTTTTGAAATTTCTGGACGGTACAAAAGGCGGGGCAGAATTAGACAAGATTACGACCAATGTGTTACCGCCGATGGTACATAACGTTCTGTTGATAGCAGGTAGTTCGGTGTCCAGTGAGAACACTATTCCCAATATACCATGGCTGTTGATTTGAGCCGCCTCCGATCGAAAATTTCTATACAAAGACATGATATCAAAAATTTGCGAAATTATAAGTACCCGCTGTCTTCTCGCCAAATAGCTGCGATCAAGATCATTATGATAGAAGCAATTGACCGCCGAACACCTGCTTGCTGTTCTTATACACAACGTGTAAAAAATGGTTATTCCTGCCGAGAAATACGACAGCAAATATTGCAACGTGAATTTCTTACTATTTTCCTCGCAATGGTTTTACATCTGTGTCTATTTTAACACGGTCACTGGACCATTTCTGACGATTTTTACAAACAAAGAATCAGCTCACACTCATCGTGGGAACACATTGCAAAGACGTTCAAAAAATGTTCCATGAAAGATTACCGCAATCCCCATTTCAAAGATGTAGGAAATACATAATGTGTTGTTCATCTTGAAAAATCCCGAACTGCAGCCTCTAAATACAACTTCCCGACAACTTGCTGACAACTTTACAAGCACACTCCGGTCATCACATGACGGTTGTAACCGTACATGTGCTGCCGAATCAAAAGACTTCAAATCAAAAGTTAAAAAAGTATAGAAAAATATCAATATCCAAGCACTGTGAAACAGAGTAATTTTGATAAGGTCAATTTATTGTATATTATAAAAAATCTCCAGGCCACTCGGAACAGCGTAAGATTATGATCTCACCCGTTCGAATACTACACTCACACGGTAGGGTAAAAATGTGAACTCAGAACGTTATATACTGCTTCCGCCAAGCGAGTCCGCTTAGCTAAAGACGGTAAAATGACCATAATTATTATTGCTAATCTCTATAAATTTTGCCGAACATTCGTTAGTAGTTGTCGAATTTCTTGAGTTTGTCCGAAAACTATTTCAGTGAATGACGTAAGTTTCAAGACACCTGAGTGCGAACGCAATATCGGTATCGGATAGCAAAATCAGTCACAGACAATCAAGGAACATAGGAGTCTATTAATCTGCGAATTAAATGAATCCTAGGTTACTATGAAAGTAAAAAAGGTAATGTTGTGCCCTGGTTGGGAAAGAAAAGTTGATTAAGATTTCAAAAAAACGTCAGATAATATTAGAGCAATTTAGTTAAAAAACAAGCTCAGAAAAACGTATAGAGAAGAACGACATCACGGCGATCTTCAAACCTTTCATCATGTTTCAGTCTGAACGGTCAACATTTGATGCTATAATCTATGTCAAGTGTCTCTTTTTGGTCAAATCTGACAGAGATGAAGCAATCGCGATTTAGTTTCATCGCCCCGACCCGACAGAAAATAATGCAGCTCATGGGCACCTGTATAATCGTGGCGTGAACGTATCCAATGGCCGTCCACTGCATGGGCCATTGACCGTGCATCGCCAGCAAACAACGGTTTTGGACGTCACGAGAGCATTTTTCCGCAGTCTGTGAGCGGTTGAGTGATTTGGGTTGGCTGCATAGATCGGAATCGAGTTGATTTCGGCCGAAAACAGTTCGAAAAGTGTTTTTCGTGTTCCGTCCGAATTGGATCCGCATGTTGCCGGTTTTGTCTATGGCAATCAGCAGAGCTGTGGTGGGAGGCCCGGCCCTATAACGCCGGGAACACACGGCATCGTACGCAGGGCTAGGCGACAACATACTTCCAAAAGAGATCTATCGTAAAATATCGTACTGCAGGTCAACATACACATCACCCATTCATAGGCTAGAGGTACACAGATCAACAAACAAACAGGGAGAGGCAATCTGCTTGAAACCATGAAATAGTCCGTTTGTGTCTGAACTCATCTGAGACTCGTGTTCAGTAACCGTTGGTCAAGTATTTTGCTCAGTTGTAAGAATCGTTTATTCATTGTTGACATCGTAATCGATCGGATGTACACAACAAATGTTTGATCGTTTTGCACCTTTGCGCGTGATTGGCAGCTGTTTGAATGCTTTCATCTATTGTTTGTTGGACGCTTCGAACACGGCATCGAAGCAGTTTTGGCATCAAAAATCAACTTAAAATGGAAAAAATGAGAGAATTTCGCCAACAAGGTGATGCCACAAGTATTCACAAAACGTAATATGTTGGAACAATGCTTTAATTTACACCATGGTTGTTGAAAGCTCCAGATTTTCGGGAGCATTCGTTGACGCTGCTATCATGTGCCACTCATGTTGGATTATGAATGCCCAGGGAGATAGGGGGTATTTATAGGCTCCCCCTGCCTTTAAGGAGTGGGATACTAGGGCTATTCTGTATGGTACCTAATTGGCTGTTTGGAAATGATTCAGGTATGAACAAAGTGTTTCAGCCAACAGATAGGGTAAATCGTCCGAGACACTGCACATTGGCCAAGTTTTAAATGGTGACACAAAATAGTATCACAAATGACCTTGGTTCTCACTTCATATAGATACAGACATAGCTGCAGTTATATTTTGCACACAGCAAGACAATCTATGTATGAATCTCCTTGATTTGCACCTATTTATATTCAGAATTCTGATAAGTTTTTTACAGAATTAGTGCATGTTTAGCATCATCATTAGATACTGTTTGAAAAAGGTACGTCCTGAAAACCAGATGGTGTTGAAAAGTCAAGTGTACAATTCACCGATAGTCAGGGTTTGCAGGCACTACATGTATATGCACTTTTGCAAGCTCGAATGACCAGCTTGAGTGTTCAAGTGAATTTCCCCTGTAACATTCATTCCTTTCAAATCAGTCTGCAGTGTTTACATTGGCAAAACAGGGGCAATTGACGATCACCAAATTTCCATCTCCTCTCACACACAATCACCATGTTCCAGTTCTTTCACCATGTACAGTGGGAATAAACAGAAGCGTAAAACAAAGTTTTAAAAGTCAGCAAAAACTCATTCTTTGAATTTTAATTCTCTACACAGAAACGATTTGCCCGCCTTTGTTATCTGTTTTGAAATCTTGTTGAATCATGGGTAATCTCATATACTGTGAATTTGAAACAGTACAGAATCAGACATGGGAACATTTTTACTTACTTGATTTATTTTACTTGACAGACTTTTGACTGCAGGTGAAATTAAGAGTTACACAAATCTGTAGCTCTACTTTTCCCTGAGGGTGAAACTTTTCTGTAGAAATCAACAAGGTTACACCGAAATTTCCTGGTGAAACAAGTGACACTTTCAGCCCCATGCTTTGGTCTATTCCAAATTATTTCAGTGGGAAAGTCTCAATGGCATATTTCCTAATAGGGGTGTGTGAAAGTGCTAAAAAATCATAAATTTTGCTAATCAACACAGTGAGTCCACCAATAATAATGTACTAGTTAATTTTCAAATTATGTTCCCATAAATCAGAGGGTGGAAAAACTGACAGATCTATAATTATTTGTAGTATTATATTTCATAGTTTCATATCATACCTGTACTTTTGTCACTTTTTGTATGTTTGCCAGAAAAATATCTATTACTGTAAGACCATTCACTGCCAAGGCAAGCAGTAAGTGTTACAGTTACCCTGGCAACACCTAATGTGCTGAAGGATTGTCATAGTTTTGTCTAACATGACGTAAATGGTTCCTTTCCTCTCTGTAGATGAAATCAAAGCAGACAATATAGTAGAGTTTGTACACAGTGATACAGGCCGTTCCAGTGTTGAGCTCAACGATGACAACTTTGAACATCTGACCCAAGCTGCTACAGGAGCAACAACAGGAGATTGGCTGGTAGTGTTGTAAGTAACACCACTTGTGATTGGCTATCGGTCAGTCTTCCAAGTAACATTACTTTTGATTGGGAAATAGTCTCTGAGTAACGCTACTTTGATTGGATAGTGCTTGCAGCTTTTAAATAAAATATTGTTTTGTAGTTTGTTTGATTATTTCATACTGTCATAGGCAGTCTCTTAGTCTCAGTCTCAGTCGCTTAGAACATTCATGGTACATTCAAATTTCAAATACAGTCAGTTCGTTTTACAGTGTGACGTACTGTAACCACATAAAAAGAGGGACAAAACCAGGTAAATTTCATTTTAATGTAAACAGCCAGTACCAATGAATGATCACGATCATGTTTGAAAGTCGTAGAGTTCCGGGAACAGATCCGTTAGATGTTTCTGTTGCTATGTTCTTGCAACAGTTATTTCATGAAAGGAACCAGTTTTACCAAAATTCAATGACTTTTTTATACATGTGATACTTTATCACAAAATTGATGGTTGACTAGGTTATTTTCTGTGCTAAATGAGCTCTAGAGGGCGCTGATCATAAATTTTGTCAGAGGCCATAAAATCAGCACCATGTGTGATCATGATAGAAAGGGTCTTCAACAAAACAAAAATTGAATGTTGAACATTTCAAGTTATCTGCCTCTGAAATTACATTTCTTACATTACCTAGGCTAGTACTTACTGCAAACTGAGTTTTACAAAATGTAAATGTAACAACACATCACTGATGTTTTATTGATGATTAAATGGCTAAATAGTAATCCAGGTCATTTTCTGTTATGGTTGCTGTCCTAGGTGCATAATTTGTCCTCCCACTCAGTGTGAGTTTAATGAGAGACGCTTGCCTCATTATCAAAGGTCACAGGTCAGCATAGATCATCGTTCATCAAATTATGTTCATATGTAAAGCTGTGTAGTGTATTCTGTCAGTAGGCATGGCAACATATCATAAATTGTATGATTATTGACTGTCATTTAAAATGTAATACTTGAGTCGCTGGGTCTGGCTGAGGAAGACACAAAAGCAAGAAATGAGATCTTCACTGAATAGAGAGTTGAATGTTCCTTTATAATAGAAGGGAGAAAATGGCAACCATATTTCCATAAGTTCATATTTTTTTCTTTCATATATGTCATTGTGACATAATAAAACATATGCTCAAACTTTCATTCTTTTAGTTTGTATGCCTGCATTTCATAATGCCATTTAGGCTTTCTATGAAGACCTATTCCACCATGGTCTCACTGGTTTTGGCGGTTAAAATTTCAACTCTTTAGTTCCACTACATACCATAAATCATTAGATTCTGAAGTAGGGGCAGCCTCATTTTATTTTACTCAACATTTCTGCGTTGTCATGGTGGTTGCCATGCTGCTAGCCCAGTGGGCCCTCTATCTTATAAATTTCTGAATTCTGTGAGTCGATGTAGAAATTCCTTGAAATTTTTTGGGGTCAATGCTATACCAGTATTTGTTAGTGTGACAAACTTCTTGAGTTAAAGAGAATACAGCAGAGTCAGTGATCCTTTGTACAGGTGTAGGAGGCAAACAGATGGTTGTTGTAGGTTATTATCAACAGGATCAATTCTCATCATACAGAAACCCCATCTGAAATAACCAATGTTTTGATGTTGCTTCAGTCAGTGCATCAGTGACTAGCATACTGGGTTTACAATGTAAAACATTATTTACACAAGAATTTCATTTAGATGAAAGAAGATAAGGATGTTGAGAATTTTGGTTACAGCTAGAAAAGTAAAAGTACAGGCAGTTACAAGTAGTGTGTGAGCATGTTAAGTTTGTGCAAAATGTCCTGAATTTTTACTAAACTAATTATTTTCACAGCCGGCAAATTTTAGCTGACACCCAGTTGTTTTTGCCAATACTGCTGGTGTTTTTCTACATCCCTGATTAATGTTGCTTTCATAAGTAGTAATTGATATCACCAAAGCCCAATTTGTGGCAGAATTGGTGCATATTTTTTAAACTAAATGTTTTAAGGTTTAACTATCACTTCTTCTAGTTTTAAGCTAATTTTTTGAGCAACATTAGCTAACAGCAAACACATTACAAATATCATTTGCGGCTTGCTTAGCATTGTCAAAATTTCAGGCTTCAAGCTTTTTTATATTAGAGTTATAACTGTAAATTTCAAAAGTTTAAGGAGAGACTCAGAGAGGAAAAATGTTGACTTTAGACAAACAATGCACAGTGCAGCTAGACAAATTTCCAAAGTTTTATAAATCACTTCAAAAGATAGAAGACAATTATTCTTTGCATTGATACATTATTACTTATGCTCTAGACCAATCAGAATAAGTGTTTCATAGGCTGGTGTTGAAGTTTGTAAAGTTGTTATATAGAACATTTCAGTATCTTTAAATTTCTCTAATTAATTAATTATCATTCCAGTGAAGACATTGCAAAACTTAAATGTCATTCAGTGTCAATAGGGTGCAGATAGAGACTATCAGGTTTCTGGAACTTTGCGGTCAGGGAAATTGTAGCTGTGTTTTTGGGAGGTTGTTAGATAGAGAATATTAGTTATTGTTTGGCTGACAGAGTCCACATAGAGAATCAAGTTCATTATCAGTAGGATATGGATGGGTAATTTTTCAAAGTCAATAACTATTGTTCTCTTCCACAATATAAATAATTCATTGAAATCAATCATGTGTGCAAAGTGGTACTTCAAAATTTTCTGTTATTGATTCAAATTAACATTTTAAAAGTACACAGCATTTTTTACATACTTTCTACTTATCATAAAGAAAAAAAAGAGTACAGTCTCAATCTGTTTAAAATAACTGCGTGGGCTCCATCCACTTATTCTACTGGTATGTCAAAATGCTCAGACAGTTGAAAGAGATTCCATGTGTTGGTGTAGTCTACTGCCAACATTTTCAATCAAAGATTCAAGTTTTCACATCTCTCTTTTATTTTCATGAGAAACACCGCGTTAGATTTTACTAAAAGCAAATAAACCCTTTGAGCACCAAAGTCAATTTTTGTCACTTTTACAAAATATACCCCAATCAATTTTTTTCTGATTTTTTCAAAAATTTTGACAAAAAATTGTAGCCAGTGAAATGTTATATCCATTTGATCAAAAATTATAAAAAAACTTACAAAAAAATTCATGAAAATTAGTAAAATGTTGCACTTAAACTCAAAGTGTTAAAGGTACGGGAATCGATCCGTGGGATCGAGTTTGTTGTAGCCTGTAAGAGGATTTTGAAGGTGTCATAGCCTTTTGTTTTCCATTGAAATTGTAATCTAGCAGGTAAATTTCCTGGCAAGACAATCTGGCGCCTGAACCATGCCTTTAAGGTTGTCTTGTACTTTAATTAGTGTTATTTCCAGACAATCAAAGGGTCTATTAAATGTCAGTATGTGGGTCGTGTAATTGCACATTTCTATCCATGTCACAATAAGCTAGATTTACGACAAGCTCATTTCAGACATAGGAGTGTTCCAGCCCTCAGGGATTTGAAAACCTCACTTGACCGATAAAAGACATCAAAATATTCATTATGGGAGATGAAGTTTTGAAATATGCAATAGGGATATATCAACAGCAGACTAAAGATCTCTTAACACAGGTCTCTGGATACCCAAATAAATTTTCAAGTTTTCCCTGTAAGTGTAGAGCTTTATGTATTATATAGTATTTCAATTCAATATTATGTTTATTTTGTTTTTCAGCCAAGACCCTGAACAGATTGAGAGTATGATGTTGATTCCAACAATTGAAGCGGCATCTTCAGTGTAAGTTCTTACATTTCATGGCTTGTTCATTTTTGAACTGCATAATAAAGTGTCAGCCCCTCTGAATTGAATAAACCAGGTACACAGACATCTGGTAGTATACCCTGTGCATAGTGTGGATCCATATGCCCTCTTTGTGTGAGCGGATGAAATTACAACATTAATTTTATGCTGGTTTCAGTAGCCAACTGCTGTATAACAGGGCTTTATTTATAAGCGTTGACCTCGTCACCTGTTATGACCTTTGTACACCCATTCCAGGTGCTTGTTTCATGACCTCTTGACCCCGTGCCGTCTGAAATATGCCTGCAGGCTGGCTGACTCAACAGAGATATATTTCTGCTTATGTTGATCCTTTAGAACTACTGAACCCGGGGTTAAATCAACCCAATATTGAAACAAAAGCCGATGTGGTGTGTTTTTATCTTTTGCAAACTTCTTTCCCTCCTGTGTAACTGGGACTAGTATACTAGTCACAACCTGTAGTGACTTAAATTTACCATGGCCAAAAGAGATTTGTTTGGTTTAATTGTAGACAGTAGGCCAAACCAGATGTCTATGTGTTTAGAGTAGATTTATCCAAGATGTCGTATATTCATAAATGGAATGACATGTTCTCATTGAACTTTTTATGACAGAGACTCCCAAATCTGTGTCAATTTGTTTTTTTGCGGGACATATTTTCAGCAAGGTTTAATATT
Source organism: Ptychodera flava (assembly GCF_041260155.1). Classification (NCBI taxonomy): domain Eukaryota; kingdom Metazoa; phylum Hemichordata; class Enteropneusta; family Ptychoderidae; genus Ptychodera; species Ptychodera flava. The sequence continues at coordinate 9,440,378 of NC_091945.1, read as the reverse complement.
GCGTTGTCTTACTTTCGATTGAGGTGTAATATAGTTTGAAATGTCATCTCCAGAATCACAAAATATTGTCTGAAGTAAAAAATTGCTTTGCCAGAGAGGTAGTACAACTGTAATTACAAATGAATTGGTCAAACTAGGTAGTATGATGTCATATCTAGGATGTGTTTTTCTATCAATGTTAAACGTAGTACAGCTGATAGAAATCAATGCTGACAAAGTGAAAGTGAAAATCCCTCCATAAGATATAAGAGCCGCTGTCAGTCACAATGCAGTGTATTGAGTCCCTCAGCCAGGCGATTATGTTGAATCTTACTTAACCCTTACACCCCCATTTCCCTGTATACAGGTCCAACTTTACCATAGAAAACAATGGATTTGGGACAAACCATGGTGGTGAAAGGGTTAAAGCAGCAGTCCGCTATTCCTGCGTCTTGCATTAGTGGTTGTTGACTGTTTAGTGATTTTTTAGTCCTTTGTTCTCCTCTGAAAGTTGCCTGCAATTAATAAATTTGTTCAGAGATGAAGCTGATACACAAACCTGCCCCTTTAAGCGTAGCATTATTCCTGTGTTTCAAAGCTGTGCCACATTGAGTATGTGATGTATCATGTAATGTGAAATGACTGCCTGTGTTGACAAACAAGAATCATACTATTGTCATTTTATTTCAAAATTCAGGCTGAAAGGTAGAATCAATGTAGCTGTTGTGGATACCACTTCCAGTCCAGGATTGGTGGAAAGATTTTCTATTGAGGAGACACCTATTGTGTATCTGTGAGTAGCCAGTAAAAAAATATGTCTAATTCAAATGAGGCACATGCAACAGACACATAGGCATGCAGTGTATCGCAAACTTTGCTGTGTAATTTAAATATTGCCAGATCGTACTGTAGTAAGAATCTGAAACAAAACTTGAAAAATTATCATTTTATCAGTGGCAGGAAATTTTTTCACAAAAAGTGTTTTTCATCAGTATTTACCTGTGGAATGTTTATTCTTCGTGATCTATTCAGATATAAATTTAGATTTTTTCATGTTGTAGATCAAACACAGTTATTTCTGAGATGGCCATAATGCTGATGCCAAAAGAGTCATTACACAAACCACTTATGTATATCCTGCCATTGGTACATACCGGTATATGACATCAAAACAAGAGATTGAAAGATGTAATTCGGGGGGGGGGGGGGGGGGGGGGGGGGGAACTGCAAATGATAGTCTTGCTGGAACTGTAGGAGTTTCTGCCTGACTACCGTCATGATAGTTAGTGTATGTATGTATGTATGTATGTATGTATGTATGTACATGTATGTATGTATGTATGTATGTATTATCTGTGTGAGTGTCTGTGTGTATGTAAGTGTGTATGCATCTATGTGAGTGTCTGTGTGAATGTATGTGTGTATGTGTGTATCAATGTGTTTGTATCTATGTGTGTATCTATGTGAGTGTCTGTATGTGTGTATCTATGTGAGTGTCTGTGTGTATGAATGTGTCTATGTACGTATTTTTGCACACAGTGTAACATACTTTATCATATCCAACAAAACCCTCGATTCAGTTACAATGGCTATAAGTAGACAAAGGCAATCTGTGTGCTATCAGGGGAATACCAGATAGAGATCACTTCTTTCTCTAATAGTGCAGTTCTCTCTCACAGTATTGCATGGCCTGTGGTCTCACTTCCGCAGTAGAAATCAAGTATGAAATATAATGCATTTTAATCTTATCTGTATCACAAACCTCACTTTCCAATATTTTGGGTGAGATCTTACTGCCGTCCTAAATTTAGAAAAGAGTTCTTAGCCCCTGAACAAGAATGCTGTATTTTTACTGTAATTCAAACAAATTTTCAAATGAGAACCAGTCTCATTAAATTTGCATGTCAATAGGATTAATGTGAGTGTTTACTGTAACTATGGAACAGGGATATGGGTTTTGTCCCTCATTAGCACAGGCGACCCATTAAGTATTACTGAGTTTTTCACAGTTTTCTCTATCATTTTCTCTTCTTTCTTCATGCTCTGAATGATCGGATAAATAAAATAAATGGTTATATAACCTAACCTAGCCTCTGTGACTCTTTATTTAATTTACACTCCATTACAAGGACGTATATCTCTCATACACACATGTTGTGATTAATTCGTCAACACAACTAATTATGCTAATCCGTGGACTTATCAGAGGTTAGTCAACATCGGAAAGATAGTGATGTTAATGAAAAAGGGGAAGGTATGAAGATCTTGGGAAATGTGTCTCGAGGACGTCCGTAAACCTAGTGGACGCTTATATATTCATGATATGCGCAAACAAACACTGCTCATTATTCAAAAATAAACGGGAAGTTAGATCGAAAGGAACGCTGGAAACGCGCATGCTTTTCGTTGCCAAGCGCCAAATTCTAACATAACTAAGCAGACATGGTCCTGCTCCATGTAACAAATGCCACCCAGAAAGTATCGACCGACCAAGCAGAAAAAGATCGCCGGAGTGGCCGTTTCATGAGTTTTTCAACAAAATTATATAGATGTATGTTTCACGTCGTCGTTTTCTGGGAGTGTATATACCAAGTATAATTTACAAACCGCGTCGTGATTCAAGGCACAATGGTGACACATTAGCAGCAGCACGACAATTTTGGCCAGCACTGTGAATTTTTAAACCAGTCACCTTCATTTCTCTGCACTCGCTATTAACTCCATGTCTGCCGGTAACATATCGTTATTTTCTGTCTCAAAGTACGTACCAGCAACAGGCCTTGACGTCAAAGTCGGTTGTTTTCTGGTATACGGTAGCAACCAAGCTCATGACTAGAATGACTCTACGGTGTCAAAGATTTAATCTCGCCGGTTACTTTTTTCGCCTAATAAAAGAGAGTTCGTCGCTACATGGAGCTAGTTTCTAGCTCCATGGTCGCTACTATTCTAAGGAATTCATCGATTTTCAACTTGAATCGCGCCTTATGCTGTTAGTGCACAAAATTTCCGAAAGAAGCGGCGCACGGGCTATAAAACTTCGTTTGTACTGTTAGGCTAGCTTTGGGTCCATAGCTGTGGTGTTTTCGGACGGGATTTCTGCCTTTAACGGCTGGTTTTGATTTTAACGTCACCACCACAGCCATTGGAACGTCCATGCTGCCCGACAGCACGCTTGTCGCAACTTTGTCGATATTTCGAAAATTTTCCACCCAAATTGCCAACACTACCAGAAATCCGCTCAAAAATCACCAAACTATCGCCGTTTTTCCAGCTTTTTCCGACATGACTACTCGCAGACCGTTCTTTTTCTGGCGTACAAGCAATTGACGAGGCTCAGTGCAGCCCGGCACTAAAGTCACCTGAGCGGTGACCTCGCAACATCGAAACACAAACTGACATCACCGATGATGTCGGCCACTACTTTAAGAAGCCTGTGAGAATTTTTACCAGCACTATTAATTTTGTAAACCAGTCACCGTCATTTCTATTTACTCGCTATCATCTCCATATCTGCCGGTAACATATCGTTATGGAGAAGTTTAGTTACACGTAATTCAGCTGATCAGTGATAACCATACGTCGCGTACGTGTAGAACATACGTTAGGAACGGTAAACAACACCTCTACACATACAAAATGTAGTCATAATTACGTGTAGTATTTTTTAGATATTCTTGATGATTTCCGCGAATTTAGACAAGAAACCTTGTAAACTATCATGGAAAACATCTTTGATATCATAATATTTCGTAGAATTTGCACCAGCGCAAGAAGAACTTGCTATATGATTTCCTTACATGAACGAAATGTTGTTGTCTCATTCCACTTGTTATCTGACGCCGCCTGGCCCCAAAGAGTTCTCCAAACCATATAAAAAAGCTGTATCAAAGAAAATCGGCTGATTTAATTCGAGGATACGAGCTAGAATATTCCTCATATAAAAATTAATGTTTCTTAAAACTTAAACGAATTTCCAATGTTTGTGAGAAAAAATGCAGCAAAATTATCGAGAACGCACAGCTTAACTGAAAGGCAGACCACCGTCCCTCCACCCACGGACGGTGGGCAGACAAAACCTTAGCAACACCACCCGATTGAGAGAACCACGCTTAACCACACGAACTTTGACCCTAGTCAAAATCAGACTTGTCCCTGGGAAATATGTTTACAAGTTTGCCCACATATAAACAACGTAAAGGTCAAAGGTTTCAACTTCCGACTTCCTGCTTTACGGACGTCCTCATGCCATGAGCTGCAGGCAAGGCACTGGTAGGGTTTGCACTGTTCGCGACCATATACACGCTTGAAATAGAGTAGCTGGCTTTCCTCGGCCATCGAAATACATTGGCTGCAGTAGATTTTGGATAAATGGTCATGACTGGCCGCAATTTGGTAATTTCTGGACACATTTCAGGAGAGCTTCTTACCTTCCCGTTTTAGTAACCATTCCTATCTTTCGCGATGTTGACCTAACCCGTAAAATCCCTGATAAGTCCACGGATTAGCATAATTAGTTGTGTTGACTAATTAATCACAACATGTGTGTATGAGAGATATACGTCCTTGTAATGGAGTGTAAAATAAATAAAGAGTCACAGAGGCTAGGTTAGGTTATATAAACCATTTATTTTATTTATTCCGATCATTCAGAGCATGAAGAAAGAAGAGAAAATGATAGAGAAAACTGTGAAAAACTCAGTAATACTTAATGGGTCGCCTGTGTCATTAGTGGAAACAAGTGGTTCAGATCAAATTAGTTGTCTCCCCAGCAACACAAAGAAATGCAGCCTTCGTAAAAATAAGAATTGTGTGTCACTATGGCGTTGGCAAGACTCTTCCTGTTATGAAGAGTGATTTCAAACGAGGCCACAAAATTATATACACTCAGAAGTGTTATTACCAAAGTAAGGAAAACAGTAGTATCTTTCAATTCTGAGTTCATCAGATTTGCATGATTGCAAAATTCTAAAACGTCTCTGTTGTATATGTTAAGTTTTCTCCAATTCAAACATAATTATGGCACATCTATTTTGAATCTAAAAAAGATAGGTTTTAAAAGTGTTGTCAAATGACATCTTCAAATTTGCAAGGATTTTGTGGAGCCAATGTGTGCTTCCGTCCTCTGATATAACAGGCATCCAGTAGTTGAAATGATATCAAATGCAACTTTATAAAAGTACTGTAGTCACAGTCATACCGGTAGAACATAATACACTTTCAGTTTATCTTCCAGAGTTACTCTTGCCTGATATTCCATGCACATTGGTGTTGGTGTTCATACTAGCATGATTATTTGGGAATATTTTTAATTGTCTGACATGTAATGCATGATGTCTCTCTTGTTCCCGGCTTTCTCTCTTATTTTCCATTCCAGTTTCCGCCTTGGCAACATGTATTCTTTCAATCTGCCGGGAACCGACGTACCTTCCTTTGTGTCCTTTGCCACTGGCTGGTATAAGAATTCTAGAGCCGTGCGAGTTCCTGTCCCTAAATCTCCATTGTAAGTTGCGTTTAGGTAAGCTACATTGTAACTGGAGGGTGGATAAATCTCAATGCCCAGATGTAGATTTGAAAATCAAAAAATCTCTGACTTTATCAAATGCAACTTCAAAGAGTCATTATTTAAAAGCAGTTTCATGGTTCTATATTTAACATGCCAATTTCTCTCAGCAGTTCTACATCTGGCATTAGAATATTCACCCTCCACTTCTCAGAGTCTTGGTTGAGATTTGTTGAAACCTGACATTGTGATTTCAGTCTGAAGGAAGCCACCGGTGAGTGGGTGGGATTTGAAGAGGAGGTCACCTTGGATTCAATCCTGGCTTTCCTTGGTGAAGAGGAAGAAACCAAGGAAGAGACAGTCGATGGCGCCAAAGAGAAACTGAAAAAAACTAAGGAGAAACTGTAAGAGAGGTTTCCTTGTAAAGGTTGCAATCTCCAGATTGTAGGACAGATTTAAAGTATGAAAGATTGCAGATTGTCTGTAGGGCATATTAAGTGTGAAATTTTAAGTTGATCCATAAGCTACATTGGTGGAGCAACCAAAGTACATCTTGGGGGGATGTGAGTTGAACTCTTGTATGGTTGCTCTGTCTTTTCCCATTTAACTGATGTGCTTCCAGAATTGTCTGAACGGAGATAAGAGTAAACTTTAACATCACATTCAGGGTAATGTATTGTACTAAAATGATCATCATAGTTGTGACAATGTTAAATTGTTATGAGGTTATAAGTAGGAGGCAACACTACTAAGACTTGTACCCTAATCTTATTATGCTACTATCCAACACCCATCCTTCTTCAAGGCCCAAAAGAATGAATATGTGAAATGAAGACAGAATGTGCAAATGGACTATGCTCAAATTAAGCTTCTGCAGCATTGCTTGGAGACAGCTTTTTCTCAATGATATATTTATCAGCTTTGTGTACACATTCAAGTATTGTTTCATGATGAAAAAATTTGTATAAAGATTTCAGTCTCATTTGGCAATTGATTGAATGACAAAAATCTGATTGTCCTTAAAAGTATCGCGTTGTTAATGTCTACATCATGAAATATTTTGAGATGGCATCATTTGATGATGTGGAGATTTAAATCATTCCTCAATCAAAAATATTGGGTGAAATGTGGATGCCAAACAATCGTTTTTCCAGTAATTGATGACTTTCCAGTAATGAACAAACCAGAAATTAACCCTTTGAGCGCTCCAATTTTTCCCACCAAAATTTTAGTGCAACATTTTACCAATTTTTATGAATTTTTCTGGAATTTTTTTGATAAATTAGGAACAAATGAACATCACATTTCATCAGGTAAAGTTTTTTTGTCAAAAGTTTGGTACAACTCTGAGAAAAATTGTCTGGGTTTTATTTTTATAAGGATAACAAAAATTGACTTTGGCGCTCAAAGGGTTGACTGTTTATGAAAACTGAGCCAGTAAATGGCTATTATGAGAGAAAGTATTCTATGCAATGACAGTGTTACAGCATTTGTCAGATATCATTTCCCACCAATTATCAAATAACAAGAAGTTGATAACCCTGAAAAGTACTGTGTCCCTCACACCATATCTATTTTTTGAAAGATTATGAGATGATCTTTTATCAGTGAAAAAAGGGATCTGAGCTAGTCTGGTCTTTGGAAGCATCTAGTGAAATAATATTTAGTTGGCCAACCATGGTTTCAATAGAAGGACAAACAACAGAGAAATTTGCGCCATGGGACAGTTTCATTAATTTTGTCATGGAAATGTTTTATGTCAAAAAAAAAGACACCATCCTTAAAATTGGTAAAGATGGTGCATTTGTCTAACACTAAATCTAAAGACAATATGGATACTTAATCATGTATATTTAATCTGTAATTCAATAGCAGCTCAAAATAAAGTATACAACTTTTGATCATATTGGTGAGAGAATATTGTGGAATCTGACAAAGTAAATAAACTTAATTGACAAAAATGACAGTTCTACCGCCGCATTTCTATGAAGTAACACTCTAAAAAGCCGCAGTTTGTAAGTCAAACAAGCCTCAACCTTTACTATCAAAGTAAGACTTCAAAGGAAAGTGAAAATGACATAGCTGTAAGCTGAACTGTTATGTTCCATTGAGAGCTTCATGGTATTGATCTGTATCAGCAAAATGACTTTGGATGATATATGTGGTCAGTTGTGCGAATGATTTGATGTCCAATACTGATTGAAATCACTTCAAAGCACAATGCATTTACTTATCATTGGCACTGAACAAGTATGTACTATGGCTTGTCTAGGTGCTTTCATAAATATTGAAGTTTAAAATTTCACTGAAGCATTTTAAAGCAGTAACTGGAAGATGTATGTATAGACAGTAGACATACAGGGAGATTGTTTAGCTTCTTCACAGCAGTTAATGGTATGTAAATCTTACAATATCATTGAAACATAACTAGGTTAAGAAGGGTAGTTTGTCAATAGCGCATGTCCCAATTTTTTATAAACTATTATTTTACCCAAGTACACCAGCATCTACATACCTGAGTCACTAGGCTTGATCTGAATGAAATTCAAAAATGTTGTGTTTGCTTCTCATGAAAATCACCATCCAACTCTTTTCAACCTTAATATCTGATTTCTTGCACATCTTCTATCAATTATTTATGGGTAGTTGGCTAGATCAACTGTAAAGTATATGTCCATTATTTGCATCATTAAAGCGTAAAGTGAACATCTTTCAAGACATTTTATCTGATATCTTGGTAGATGCATTGTTGCCATCCACTCCGTAGTGTGCACATGATTTCATTGGACTCGCATTCATAAAGCAAAAGCGTAACAGGGCTGAGGGCAGATTGTGTACATGTACATACATCAGTCTTACAATGCATCACCATTCTGGGGCATACATTGTTTGAGATATAGATACCCTGGACAGTGTTCCCGCTAAGGCTTATTTGCGCGCTAATTGCGCAGTGTCTCCGACTGCTCTCGCAGTGAAATTTCATGTTTTGCGCAACTTTAGTCTCAGTCATTTCAATAGGTATTAGTTTTGGAAACGATAACTCAGGGCAAAATGTGCGATCTCAGCGTAGATTTTACTTCCGCGTTTCGAGTTTAGCACCCGTTGGCGGCACAGTTGCCACCAACATTAATTGTACGTTGTGACGTACCTCAATAAATTAGCATATACATGAACGGACCTAGCTGTGAGGCAATCAGGCGTATCTCAAGTCGCGCACCCTCTCGAAACCTTAGAGGGAACATCTGACCCTGGACCAGACAGACAACTACCATGGAGAAGATTCTTCATGCTACTTTGTAGATACGAAATAAAATTTTGACAGTTAAATTAGCGTACCTTAAGAACACTGGGTCCAATTTTCCTTTTGGAAATAAAAGTATTCTTTGGGCCCTGCCATGTTTTTACGAAGAAAGTAGATACCCTTACTATGTTTATCTCTGAAATTGATCTGCACAGGCCCACAGTTCTTCAGTCTTGCTGTAAAAAATTAAATATATTATCATTATTCAGTCCATAACTTTGTTTCTGTTTTGACTTTCAGTGACAAATTGGCCGAGAAAGTGGCTGACGGTGCCAAGAAGTTTGCCAGTGAGGCCAAGGAAAAGCTGAGCGAGGGCGCTAAGAAGGCAAAGGATAAAATCAAGGAGCAGGCAGCGAAAGCTAGCGCCACCTTGAAAGAGGGCGCTGCTAAGGCCAGAGAGAAGTTAAAGGAAGGAGCAAGGAAAGCAAGGGTAAATAACAGTTTGATGATTTTCTTGTTTCATGAAATTTGCAGTGTTGTTTACAGTTAACGCTGTCATCTTCTGGTTGTATATTGGCTGTTAGTCATTAATTAATGCATGTACAGGGCTTGACAATTCCTATCGCCCGACGCCCGGGACAAGTGAAATTTACGTTCGGGCAAGTCAAAAATAAAATCTGGTCGCCCGCAGGACAAGTTGTTTCAAGTTGTTTATACAACTTCTGGCGTAATCAACGCGAACTTAAGTTGCGGTTTGTGCACGTGTTGCCAGATTTGCGTTGTGGTTCACACAAATAAATGTCAATCACTGACTTTTTTAGATACAATTGTGACGTTCTTCTGAGATTCACTGCCGACTCACACAGTGTTGCAATTTTTCGATGATCGACATGAAATTGTTTCATCATCCAATCAAAAAATTCGCTTAAAATTTGGCGTAAACAGCATTTCTTTGTTGCATGCTGACTGCTCCGCCCCAACAATATTGCTTATCAGTGATCGACCGTGCATTACTTTAAAATCATTTATGCAGCCTCGCGAGGTAGACAGATAGTTGGCAGATAGTTTGTGGAGTGATCGCTGTAAATATGAGTATTTTACGGTAATATTTCCACTAACGCAAACAAGGCATTGTGCATTTTCGCGAGCCAGAGCGTAATTTCCGCTCCGCAGACCTACGCAAAAATAAAGCAAAGCTGTTGCGTAGAGAGGTGCGTAGTTTACGACAATGGGCATTGTGTAACTCTGAGAAACGACGTTGTGATGATTTACAACGGCGCCAGCGCCAGCGTGAGTGGGATCGTCTGGGAATCTACGACTCGATGTGATGATTAGAACAATGTTTCTGACAAAAGATCTAAACATAAGCGTTATGATGAGGAAAAACGCCGTAGATGTTATCTCCCGAAATGGAAAGCACAGTGGCCTTGGTTGAAATATGACAGTTCCAAACTGTTCTGTATGTCGTGTCTCAAATACCCCACCATTGCCAAACCAAGCAAAATGCTTTTCTTGACGGATGCGACATGTTTCGCGTTGAATCGATAAGGTCTCACGAGTTTTACAGTAATAGTCAACCGCATTTGGACTGTTTGGCGCATCACAGATGAGATCGTGTAGGGAAAATGATTGTGGAAATTTTGTAGGTCCCATGATCCCGATACGGTTTCACTTGCCAACACCCTGGTCGCATGCACTCGCAACGCGTAAACCAAATGAAGACGACCAGCGACAGAAAACTGACCAATCTTTTTACGATGGCATTTATGCTTGCCAACACGGGAAGCCGATGTATTATATGTACCTTCAATGTTAGCCCTGCGTACAGGTCTGTGTGTTCCCGGCGTTATACGGCCTCTCTCGGTGGAGGCCGTATAACGCCGGGAACACACAGACCGTACGCATGGCTACTTCAATGACTCAATGTGAACTTTTGAGAAAAATCTGTGTCAATATCGGCGAAAATTACCAAAATAAGAAAGCCCTGAAAGCCGCTACGGAATTCGTGGCAAGTATTTTGGTCCTGATTATTACAAATGGAGGACAAGTAAAATTTTGTGAGGACAAGTGAAATTGAAAATCCACTTGTCCGACGGACAAGTGAACTGGAAAAAAATTGTCAAGCCCTGATGTAAAACATGTCAATCACACAGAGGGGATGAGGAAGTGTGGGGATCTAAAAGCCAGGATTTGTACAATAGTGGTTTGCTGCTAGTCCAGAAAGTCAATTAAAAAACCCTAAATTCCTGTGAGATGGGTCAACATTTAAGTTGTATAAAGTAAATAAGTATTTGTTAGTTCAATTGAAACTACTGAATACAAAATTGAGTTCATGTTAATTTTATTTTTTTTTATAATTGATTTTTATGCACAGAAAACTACACCTCTCTAGACAGAGATATTGCAGTTCCCTTGTTTGCATGTTTCAATTTTCTTAATTGATTTTTATATACAGTAGAAGTTGAATGTGTTATCAGGTCTGTAAGATTATGAAAGTAATTCAAAGTCCTTGAATTTTAAAAGCCTCCTGGAAGGTCCTGGAAAAATCCCTGAAAATGAAATTGAGTCCTGGAAAATCTGGGAAAATTGATAATCCACTCACAATGACCATGAATGACAAGATGATCAGTTGTGATAAAAATGATAGGTAAAATAAAATCTAAAAAATGATACATTTTAACATTGTTCTTTGGACCTCACAAAGTACTTGAAAATTGCTGAAAAAGTCCTTGAATTTTAAATGACTTTTAGTACATGGACCCTGTGTAATGCTTATAAACTATTTTCTTTTCATGTTGGACTAAAGAAATACCTTAAGGCGATACTAAAGGATTCAAAGCGCGTGTTGGTTGCTATCGCTGGCAACGTTCCAAACGCGCACTTTTGCACGTGCAAAATCTTACCATTCCGTTGTTTTCTGTGGATTTTCGACTCCTGGTATTTTAAAAATGCTCAAAATCTTTGAACTCTCTCAATTATAAACCAATTTAGCTGATTTTTTGTAAGATAATTGAAGTCATAGATGGGAATATAGAGAAGCATGCGTTTCTAAAAATTCTGGGCCGTTTATGAGATATCGCCGTAAAACCCTTTAAAATTTCTCAAAATGACACAGTAGATATTTTCCTGTTCAAAAATCGTTTGTACTTGAACAGATAATCTAATCCATGCTAGGGGCTCTAAACAGGTATCTCATGTGTTACATTCTGAAATTTTGGAAAGTTTGGTGCAGATTTGAGGGAGCTGAAACATTTTAAAATAGAGCTGTGAAAATTTGTATATGTGTGACGTCACTGACCAATCGCACGACAACCTGCGTATTTTGGAATAGTATGGTTCTATAAATCTTTATTATGCAAAGAAAACCATGAAAAATTTGCATTTTGATTGATTTTGGAAATTACCCTTAGCAACCGTTGCTTAGCAATTTGAATCCTTCGGTTTCGCCTTAAGTAACCTTGCCTAAAGGTAGTATGGACCTCAACAGTGAAGGACTTAAACTTTTGCCTAAACTTTGTCAGTGAAACTTTCAACCATTCTCTTGCCAAATCAAGAATAGAAATCAGGGGTCACTTAGTAAAGTTTGGTACTACAGAAGTAAATTACCTAACATTTGAGTGATATTTGAAGTTCAAAATGACTACCATCCTTGTGTTAATTCTATTGGAGAAAATAAAATTTTTGAATTTCAGAAAAGTAAGAAGGTGAAAATTTTTCATACTCCAAGCGCTTTCAAACAAGTCACCACAAGTGATAGATCAGTAAAGAATTGTAAAAATTTGAGAGTCGGAATTTCTGTCCCTGAGGAGTATTTTGAGCGAGTACCCTGATCTCCATAAACTACTTGAACCACAGAATAGGCTTTTAATCTCAAAGTAGCACTGACCGTCACCTGACAAATCTGTTTGTGAAATGTAGATGTAGATTCATAAAAAATCATGTTTCACAACAAGGATATCATTAGAGGTGCAATTTTATCCAGGTTTGAAATATACATAACAGGTGAAATGCATCATTGTAGCCATGAAACTGACAAAAATGTTATTGTGATGTGTTCAGTGATGCTTTTAGTTTGAATAGACCAGATCTGACATTAGATAATGTTGGGGTGATCATAGATTTGATGTCAAGTATTTGACAAATGAGTTTTAAATTTGATGTCAAAAGACACAGTTTCGTTCGCGGATGATTTTCAGTATTTTGTATTTCCACCTTTCCAGTCTGTTTCCATCTTGAGTAGTATCTGCTCCCTTTGTCAGGATATATGTACCTCGTTAGCCTTGTCCCCCATCCTTGATTTTCAGACACGCAAGTGAGCATGTATCGTACATGCTATGCATGTGATCAAAAATCACAGCCTAGTCTGACCTGCACAACTGTTGAGAATTTAGGGGACAATTTATGCAAATGAGTAGAACACATTGATGAATGAGATAACGGCATACACTGATGTGCACTCCGTGACCCATGTCTAATAAATTAAATAATGTTGACAGTAGATGAAAGAAGCAAAATATAACTGACCGTTGTGCTGTTAAAAGTAAGAAAAAACACCATGGTGACAATGTTTTTCCATCGCCCAGTCATGACATCGTCACATTATATGAATATTTAATATGAATAGAATTAATGTCTATTAGACCAGTCTTTAGTATTTTTCAGCAGATTATGCACAAAGTAACTTACATTGAGGAAGAATAACCAAGTAAATACCATAACATGGCCAGTCGAGTACATGGGGTGTGCGTGTGTCTGCATCAATATCAATCATATGTCACTGTTGAGTTATCAACTTCAATACAATTGGAAACACGTACTCTAGTGTGTGTGCTTTGTTTAGTTGTCAAAACTGTATTACTGGTAAGGTAAATCTTGGGCACAGCAACATCTCTGTTTGCTGATTTGCAAAACATACAAACAATTAGTTCTAAACATGTGTTAGTCTTGACCTTCAGACCAACAGGTGTGCTAACCCCGTGTTTGTGAGTGCATCAGTCTTTCAGCTGCCTGTGAGAAATGAGTATTTCCCCAATCTGTCCATGTAGATCTCAATCTGTCCATGTAGATCTGTATTTGCCATCATGTGTATCAACAGTTTTCTCTGCACCCTCTTGTTTTCTATCTGTCAACATGTGTATGTGTGACACTCTCTGAAATTCAGCTTTCTATTTCCAATCATCATCCATTGAAAAGTGGTTTAAATTCTTTAAATTTTGCTACTCAATTTATTGTAGGAACTTTTGCAAGACAAAGACGCTCAAAAGAAGATTGGCATCGGTAGCTCTATCGTCATCGGTGCTGTTGTACTGATTGTTGTCGTTGTCTGTGTCCGACGCAGGAAAAAGAAGCAGCTAAAAGAGAAGACACAGTAGATCACCATCACTTACCCGCCCCCAAAACTCCTGTCAGATGCAGTATTCCTATTGTCTTCTGTGGCCTGAGAGGTCATACCATTTTCAAGTGGGGGTGAGCAGGTCATAAGGAACAGTAATCCATCGCTGACCCTGCCTATATCAGTAACTGGTATGAGATGTGATTGTTGCATGATACAGATAAAATCGTAGAAGTCAGTCAGGGCTGCCCATTTCTCTGTATTGTCAATTTCAACAATCCAGTTGAAACCAAAAGAGGGGTTGCACTGGTAAGTTTCAAATCCGATGAATTTCAGCAACAATCAGCCTGAAATACAAAACCCATCGATGATTTCATCCAACCTTTGGGTCAGCAAATGTTCTTTTCTTCAAAATTAACTTCAACTATGTCTATGCAGGTGTAATACTTTCAAGATTTTATTCCAAACTTCCAAGAAGGGTATTTTTTTTTAATCAATAGAACATTTATTAAACCATGATTTCGCAGAGTTACAAACTCCGATTTCAAATTTGTAGCAAAAATGTACGATGTAGTATTATATCAAATTCAGATATTCCTATCTTTGAAAAGAGAGATTTAATTTTCTAGGTTGTCAGGTGTAGTGTTCAAAAATTTTTGAAAAATAGAAATTCATTTCTAGAATTGTAATTTATGTAAGTCAAAGTTTTAAAAGTTTACAAGGTGTAAATTTCAGTGGTCAGGTGCAATTTTTGCATATGATTATATTACCTTGAAGGCTAGATTGTCTTACTCAAGTTACTGCTTAGTTCTGATATAAAGAATTTCTAAGATAAGTGGACAGTATTTCAAATGTGTCTATTCTTTGATTAGATCACTTGATGACTTTTCAGAAAGATCCATGGGATATCTGGAAATATTTACTGAACTTGAATGTCTTCCAACGTTTTTACAAGTGTCAATATTCCAGTTTAGGTACTTCACGTACACTGGCACATGCATATTCCCATTATTCTGCAATCACGGAAGTAAATGGAAGATACTGTGCATTATGCCATCACATCAGTGTTAGAAATGGAAATTTGGGGAGGGAAGGGGGGGGGGAGAGTGACGATCCGACATCCAGGCAGGTAACTGTGAAAGTTGCCCCACAAGCAAAGTATTACTTGCCCTGTTAATAACATCTTACATCATATAAATGGAATACTTCAACTCTGACTTAAAATCAGTAATTATTACCACCTGTCCATTGCCTAGGTAACAGTCACCTGCCTGATCAAAAATCTGCCTTGGCTAGGCAGGCAGTCTTCTCGCACTCATTGCTGACATATCAACTTTTTAAATTTTTTGGTGCTTGCAAGGGATAAGTGCGCTTTCCTCTGTCATTATTTTAGTCAATTTTGTTCAATAAAACAAGCCATGCATGTTTTTCTGCTTGGTGCAATATTTGCAAACTTCAGTTGAGAAAACCATGCATTGTATGCTCCCAACCATCGAGACTGGCAGAGTAAAGCAATGGTTTCTGGTATGTACCGCCAATTCATACAAAAGACTTTTCAAATTTTATCATTTAGTTCAGCAACATGGCTTGAACCCAGGTCGATCAGTGTTCTTTTCAGCATGGCTTGCCAAGTTGACTAACATGGGTAACATCTAATATTGAACAAAAGATTACTGAAATTTTGTCAAAAGATGGGGCATTTTCCCGCCAACAAAGAGAATAATTTTTGAAATCTAGTTTTTTTTTTCAATATTATTATAAAAGAGATGCTCTATGTTGTATCCAAAGATGTCTAACATTATGAAGAAGAGAAGTATTTTTGGGCGTTCGTTTGTCAGGTTTAGTAAAGATTTAAAGTTACTCCAGGCAAAAAGAGTAAAATTTATCAATTAGAATTGCAGATATTTTGTTTACAGTGAAAATTTGATCATAGCAATATTTGACAGTCTTTATCAAAAGTACATTGGTACTGGTTTGGGTATATAGATATTTTTCAGGGTAAGATTTTGAAGGTTTTGAGAGAAATTATCACACTGAAATATTAATTGTAAGTTTTATGGTGTTTGGCTTTACAGAGTACACATTGTACTATGGTTGTGATATGTATACTTCCATGAATGTGATAAGGAACTGTGTTGTAATTTAGTATCGATGGAAAGTTTTACAGAGAGAAGTTAACTGACAATTGCAAATGTTTTTCTCACTTTTTATTAATTTCCAACTTCAAAATAACATGGTTGAGGCTGAATTTTTGGCAGTTGTTCAAACTGGTAGCCTGCCAAGTTTTGGTATAATTTTTCCCCCCATGAAATGAACTCCACTGGTGGGTTTATCACCAACAAAGGTTTGTAACCATCTGTGATATGGTGTGAGATAATCCTCACCTGAAGAAATATATTATTTGATTCCGACGATCAATCATTTCCCATACAGGGTTTGACCTTTGACCTACTACATGGCTAGACACCAGCATTGTGAGCATATCCATGTGAGCTTATCCATGTTACGTGTAGGCATTCATCGATAATTTATTTCTCATACCTGCACCATGTCAATATGTCCCCATCAATAATGTAATAGATAATAATGAACATTCCACCGTTCAGTAGCCCACCAATACTTAGTTCTATAGGTATCTTAGCATTCTTCAGCTCTGAGAGTATCAATCCATAAATGCTTGAAGTGATTGGAGATAATGTTAAGATATTTTATTGACAAAAAACAGCAAGTAGTGCTGTAGTAATCAAACAAGCGGTGTCCCCAGTAAACTGTCTTTTGTTGAAATGATGTAACATCATGTGCCCGTGGTAAAAATTTAGCTGTTTACAAAACTCAGGTGAGAATATGTGAGTAAAAAATTGTCTATTGAAATGTCGAAAAAACAAGTGAAACTGTATCCGGAAATGTGAAAAAGTCAAAATGTACAGAAGGAATATGTAGCTTGATTTGTGTTCTTTCAAATTTTGTCCAGTTGTACTGTCATCCCAACCAGAGGGATAGCTCGCTTATTGGAAGGGCGTGTTGCCACTTCTGAATTCTGCCATGCTCCCCAGAGGGATGTTAGCTCATTTATTGTAAGTGCCTGCTTCTACTTGTGAAGCCTCGTAACAACCAAACTGAACCTTGCCTGCTGGTGAACACTGTGTATTTGAAGAGATTTCTATCCAGCAAATAAAATCATGTTTCAAATTCGATAAGTTGATACTGGTTTTGACTTTCAAGTTAATATTTATAGATTTTAATTCCTTGTCATGTCTTGTATATGGAGTAATAAAGATTAATTTATTGTGGGCTAATCCAGTGTCAAGTGTTTTCATCATTTCTTATCAAAGTCAAAGACAAATAATAGTGCTGTCCAGTGTTGTATTGCAAGAGCATGAATAATCTTCTCATCGTCCATGCTTGATACAATCGGATATCAAAACCTTTAAACAATCGGCTATTCGCAAACTAAAACTTTGGCACCATGATACAGCATGATGATTGAAAGTGGCTACCGACAAAGTTGTTACATATTATGTTTTGTATGTGGACTGCGATCAGACTTGATTTTTAGTTACTGTAGACTATAGTCTATAGAAGCTATTGGGATGGGTATCCGTCCGGCATCAGTCTGTATATATGTATGTCTGTATGCACGTCCGTTTGTGAGGATGTCCATCCCCTCAAATATTTTGAGAACCACAGTACTTACAGTCTTGATATTTGTGGTGTAGATGCAACATATGATTATGAGAAAGTCTGTTATTTCTTTTGATATTGTTGAAAATATGCAAATTAGCTCTAACAAGCAATTTTTGATAAAAAATCATGATAACCGCTGGTCAGACGACTGTTATATTTAGTATACTGGTCCGTGGGGATGACCATACATATGTTAGATTTGTATGTTCAAATTGTTATGAAATATGGAAATTTGTATTTTTCAGGCAATTACTGTCATTTTTGGTCTAAATGTTTAAAAATCTTTTTCAAAATGCTGGTCGGACAGCTTTGATGTTTGGGATATAGGACCCTAGGGATGCCCAATTTCACTGAGATTTGTTCAAAGTGTGTAGAAAGATGAAATTTGTATTTTTAAGGCAATTTTTGTCACTGATGGTCAAAAATTTCTTTTCACAAAAACCACTTGTCTTATGGCTTTGATATTTGGTATAAAACTTCATAGGGATGATCAAAATATGAACTATTCAAATTATGATGAAATCTACAATTTTGTATTTTTGTGGCAATTTTTGCCATTTTCGGTTAAAATTTTTTTTTCTCAAAAACTACTCATCTGATTGTTTAAATATTTGGTATACAGGTTCCTACAGGTTAACTAAATGTGATATATTGAAACTATGATGAAATCTATAATTTTGTATTTTGCGGGGCAATTTTTGCCATTTTTGGTTAAAATATTTGTTTCTCAAAAATTACTCTTCTGATAGCCTTGATACTTGGTATACAGGTTCCAAGGGATTAACTAAATGTGATATGTTGAAACTACTGGTCCAGTACCTTTCATATTGTGTATACAGGATCCTAGGGGGTTATCTTAGTGTAATGTATTGAAATTGTGATGAAATCTTAACTGCCTGTGTAAGTGTACACCTAGTGTGAGAGACAGATGGCAAAGACACTGTGAGAGACAGATTGCAAAGACACCATATGCATGAATGGCAGTTTTCTGTGCTTGCCCGGTCTGTGTACATAGGGGGTCTGTAAGTATGAGCCAAATTGAAACCTCTTCTTCCGTGAGAATACAATTGCCAAAGGACCTTTGCGCTCACTATATCTGGTATTATGCTATGTGTGTCCTCTATACTATCGGGGTCTACAGTAGCCTCAGAGGCATTGGCCCTATGTTTATGGTTGCAATCGCAACTTTGCACTTAAAAAGGGCCATTCATAATTCTTTAATTTGTATATATATATTTCGGACAAATACGTGCTGTTGTATAGACCGTATTGCATGTAACAATGCCTGAACTGTGACGTCACTGGAACTGGTCTTGCACGCATTAGTGAACAATAAATTGATATACTGCCGACAGTATTGTAAAGCTACAGGAATTATGATTTATACACCGCTGGTCCAAAACAGAAAATTAATATATTACCGTAGAAAAACACGATGAGATATTTGAATATTGAATATGCACAACGAGCAACATAAATCTTTCTTTAAGGTGGCGTTACGCATAAAACTGGGTATTTTGCTAAAAATCACTTTGTTGCAAAAATTCATTCAATTTTTATGAATTTGTCAGCCCAATATTAAAATACCGGTTAACCTTTCAGAAGACAAGCAGTCGTAAGTTGGGTGGGAAAGAAATTTAAATTTATGCAAATTGTGTACAAATCACCAGACTTCCTGGCTTCTTTATTCTCCCATTTTCAACATTTTTAAAAATTAACTCCACTCTGGCTGGGTCAATTTTCTCGCATTTTTACATTATGCTCTTCACATATTATAGAATAAAAGAATTTTCGTTGGCAAATAATTTCGTACATTTTGAATAAAAGTCATTTTAATTTTGCTTTTGATTTTAATCACTTTTAGAATGTCAGTCTTTCAACGCTTGCCATTTATTGAGAATAATACATACTGCAAAATATACTTGTCGTTTTTTCTATATATACTCCCGTTTCAAATTAGATATTAAATTCATAAAGTTGTATCAGGTTTTATTTAAATTAATTTATATCATTAATACCAAAATTGAGATTTTCTACCCCAAGTATGTACCTCTTTCATACTTCCAGTAAACGATTTCTTGATTCCCTGCATTTTGAATATGTATAGTACGAGGGAGTTTCACATCATCTTTGATGAGAAATATTGCTTTGAAAAGAAGTGTGTTTATCAAGTGCAATGCCACCTTAAATATACACTGAAAGTTTGAACGACAGGAAAACTCCACTTGGAAATAGTATACTCTATCATCTCTTATCTTATATTCGAAATCTGAGGATTTAAAGGGTTGTTGGGAATCCTAAATTCATTTTTGTCGTGTTGTTTGTGCAAAAGAAAAGACCTCGCCTGCAGAAATATGTTTATTTTAATAGCTAGTACAACGTGAGAGAGATTGAGTGTCCATTAATACTGGAGGACGCCACATCCCCAAAAATAGCTTTACGGTAATTGAGTTCCACTCAATCCAAGTCCACGCACAATTAGTGTACAGTCAGAGTTCGTAGAAGTCAAAAATACAATGGCAGAAGTCAGATATACATATACGAGATTGATGTGTGAGAGCCAACGTAAAGTAGAATGTAGAATAATATCAACTACGGCATATTCAGATAATGTATGAATTATTCCTAAAAAAATGTCGTAAAAAATATCGTAATTAATTTATATTAGATTTACAAATGCAAATTTCTAAGGATGTTACATCGCAATAAGTTTAAAAGTTTGTATGCGCCTTTGAGACATATTTTCATACACTCAAATCAACAGTTCTTTGTAGGTACCTATTGCTTGTGAGCACACTTCGAAGCTAATGTGAAAATCGAAACTTAATATTCCCCGTAGAGCTACCACTTTGACAGCATGAGGGTATAGCGGCCATTTTGAATTAACTGGAATCGTCAGCAAATTTTAGGTCATGTATTTCTCAAATGCTTAACTTTTGCACGACGACCCCTGATTCTTGTCCTTTGTTATGGAAAAGAGCGCTAGTAGTTTTAAGTTTCCCTGAAGAAAGGAAAAGTTCAAAACTTTCGATTTCGAGGCGTGTATAGCGTTATCATGTTCCACGACTATTATATTTGTACTTGAGAATGAATGGAAAATTTGAAATTAGACCATGCACAGTAAAAAACTATTATAAGTATATTCATACCATATTACCTTACATTTGGTAATACCATTAACTATTCACGAAGGAATAACGCAGAACAACTCTAATATTACGATAATATATTGTTCTAATGAATAAATCACATTCTCATATATATAATTGCTTCAATTAAAGGGACAAAGTCGGCCATTTTTCATGAATTTTGTTTGATACGAGATACTACTTATATTGTTTGACATGTTGAAAGATACTGAATGAATGGGTGACCATGCATATATTCAACCCTGGTTTTAGGCAAATTAAATGAAACCATCGCAAATGAATCAATGGTCATGACCATAAATTCATGTATCGTGTTTAAAACCGAGGTCGAATATAAGGGACTGGTCAGTTTCTTCAGCCTGGGGGGGCCGGTGGATTCATGGGGGGGGGGGTCACCCTGTTTTTGACTTTGGTGATAGGGGGGGTCACCATGTTTTTGAAATGCCCAATAGGGGGGGTCAGTGTGTTTTTGAATTTTGACACAGGCTCATCATTGCCTAAATGCTAGTGTCAGCCACAAATTTCATCATTCAGTTGTATTTTTCGGCGCGCCCTTCGGGCGCGTAACTTTAATAATCAGTCATATTTTTCAGCACGCCCAACTTTAACATATCAAGCATACATACATCAGAGATATCTGTATGTTCAATATTTTTCAGCGTGCTCTTCAAGCTCATTACTTTAATATATCATACATCTTTCAGCATGCCCTTCAGGTGCATGACTTTAATATACAAGGCATATATATCAGAGATATCAGGATGTTTCATATTTTTTGGCGCGCCCTTCGGGCGCCATACTTTCAGAGATATCTTGATGTTTGCTGAGTGAAAGTGTACCATTATGAAATCTGCATTTCATATGAAAAGGATGACAAATTCCTGATACTTTTCTGTTCTCTCTGTGAGAATTCAGTATGAGAAAGCAACATGCACAAATATTTCACAATATATATTTGATACAGTGACTTATTTTAGAGATAGAAAAATGACAAGATATCTTTCCTTCTCATTGATGCAATTATTTTCCTTTGTTTCATAGGTTTTCTGTAGAAAGATGCTTTTTTATGAACAAAATAACAGTTAAAAAAGGCAGTTTTTGTCATTATTAGCTGTGCTTATGGTTTCAATGTTACACAAGAAAAGGTCCTCTCAGACACTGTACACATCAGATTTGGCTAAAAAGCTCTCTATGGCTCCTCAGTAGATTTAATTGGATGGTTGGCAAGTCTTAACACCCATCAAAGTTTTTGATTCACTGCTTTTTCCTCTTTGATATTAATGATTGACATCCATTTCTGTACACAGTTCAGGACATCTGGTTAAGCAGAGAAAGTGTGAAATACATTCACAGCTCATTCAAAATACAGCTCATTCAAAATGTACTGTATTTAAACTTTAAGATTGACACTTTGAAATTACTATCTTACAACTGACATGTCAACAATTTCACTAAAACATAGAATGACTATTTAAAATATAAATATATGTAAAATGTAAAATATAATATAATATAATATATATATATATATATATATATATATATATATATATATATATATATATATATATATATATATATATATATATATAATTTATGTCCATCTTTTGTTTTACCTTTGTCGCGCCCGGGGGGGGGTCACCCTGTTTTAGAAATTTGGAATAGGGGGGGTCACCCTGTTTTCAAAATTTGGAATAGGGGGGTCAGCCACTTTTTGACGTCGGCAAAAAATAATCCACCGCCCCCCCCCCCAGGCCGAAGAAACTGACCAGTCCCTAACTTAGTTTCTCTATCAAACAAACTTCATGAAAAATGGCCGACTTTGTCCCTTTAAACAAAACACGAACATTAAGCTTATAATAACACAAATAGCCCATTACACATTCTACAGTTAAATTGTAATTTCCAATACAAGGTCTTTTATTGGCTGTTTGCTATTGTCGCCGTTACACCAGTTCCTTCTTTGCATACGACCCCGTGGTTGTACATTTCACATCCAGGGACCAGTCACGGAACTAGCAAACATTAAAGCTATCTCTGTTCACTAAACAGCAGATGCATATCGTCTCTACGCTTTCTGCTGTAGATTAAAGCAGGGATTTCTTATTGGAGGTACCGAACGATGCCGAGAAATGAAAACTACTTGAAAACTTCACACCTCTAGTTTAAGTTCCTGGACAGTTCGGTCATGACAGATACATCACGGGAAAATCAAATGACATTTATAGTCAAAGAATTCGAATATGATGTCAATTTTGTTGTACATGTAATCTTATCAGACTTGGAGTTGAGGACCCTGGTACGCAGTAAAGCGTGTTTTTTTTAATCGTTTCTCTTCAATGATCCCCGAGCACTCAGAATGATATTTGACAGTGCTTCTGACGGATCGTAAATATGTCTCAAAAATAAAAAAAAATACCAAACATTGAAAATTAAAGTTTACCTAAAGCAGTGAATGCTCCACGAGTATATACAGTTTTCTTTGAACTTGACCGGAGTGAGTTAACTGCCAAATGACGTCATTGTATAAGTCATAGGAATCGACAATCAGTCTCCGAAAGGTACCAGAAAAGGTGTGTAGATTAAAGCTATTTAAAGATTAATGCTTTTTGATAAAAAACAGTCTAGCAAATCCGAACAAATACAGGATTACCGGGAAAACATGCCCTGCCAACTCCAAAAATAACGGCTGGTCGTGGGACACAAAAAATGAAAAAGAAAAAAAATTATGTCCACATTCTGATCGTCCCTTCCATTATCTAGTAGTTAATCCCTGAGGAATATCAAGACTCACTTCAACGTCTCAGAAGGCAGCTGTTTTAGGCTGTCAGTGTAGAAGAAATAACGTTTTTCTGTATACTCTTCACGTCAAATGACAAATTCCTAGAAAGTAATAAATCACCTCCTCTTACCTCCATTCTTATGCAAACGTTACCATGGTAACGTGTATTTGAAATTTTTAGTTTTATTTTCGTGTAAGTATTTTTTTCAAACGTGTTAAGACATTTCTAATTCGTTATTGTTTATTTGCGAACATGCATTGCAAACTTTCACAGGATTGGGTAATCCTCTCTTTATCTCCATTTAAATATAATATGTGGCTGATTTAGGCCGACCAATAAATCTATTCGACAAATAGGCTAATTTCAACTTTAAAAGGTTTTCGTCCACTGTACCAACTATTTTCCTATTCTCTCTGATAGGAAACAAATAGGACTGTAAGACTGCGGCTTGATCTAAAAGCAACTAACCTTTGAACTCTCCCAGTAAAGTCATTACAAAGCAGATCAATTTTGAAAACGGAAAAATCTACTCTCGCATTTTCGTTCCGAGCTAGCTGTCTTTTACATTCTCCTTTCCAGACCGAAAAATGTGTACGAACCGACTGATGAGACAGTGACGTCATAATGAATAAACGCTTGAAACAGCCTGAAATTTTATGATTGAAAGGGGCGAAAGGCAGAATAAGAGTTAATCATTTTCATATGTGATCGAGACATGAGGTTTTGGACTGAAGCTTGGACAAGAATGAATAAAGACTGCTCTAATTTAGAGCGTCGGGGCTCACCAAAGCCTGCAGCTAACGTTAAAAACGTGTCTGAGCTCGCCAGAATGCTGACACGCGGGATTTTATCTCATAAATTAAGCCAATTATTTATATCAATAGTCGAGTAATAGAAAACATAACCTTTTGTGAGTTTGAACGTGCTAACTAAGAGGTAAATAAAACGCGCTGGCTAGGATGAAAAAGTTAATGTTAAACCAGTCTGCCGTCCTTATTTATGACTAATTTGAATGATAAAGATTCGGTGAAGGCGTGGGTGTATGTATGTACGTGTACAGTCTAGTCACTAGCTTGCCTTTCTGTTTCGTTGTAGCTCAAAGGGTAGATTTTTTTCAACCCCTGCAAGAAACTGCATTCAAGAATATTTTCGCTATTATTTTGTGGTCGTGAGATGTCTTAAGCAACACTCACAGTTTAGTTAAGTTTATTTAATTAGTACAGTGTATGAATGAACCGTATGCGTTCGTGCCAAATGCATAGTATTTCGCAAAGCGTGACACGCCATGACCTTGGATGAACCTAATTTCCACAGAGGTGGGGCAAGGGTCACCAGTGCCGCCCTTTCGTGGCATGTGGAGAAAAGACTGCAAACAAATGAATCGAAAAATGGCTTCCTAGGTTCCCGGGATGTTAATTTTTTTGGTTGCACATTTTCGCCGTACTGTACAAACGCGAAAATGTCACTGGCAGGCCGAGTTTACCTCGTGACGGGGTCAACCGATGGCATCGGAAGACACACAGCGATTCGCCTTGCACAGGCTGGAGGAACAGTATTGGTACACGGACGGAATCGCGTGAAGGGCGAAAAAGTCGTGGAGGAAATTAAAACAGCTACTGGCAACCCCAACGTGGAACTTTTCGTAGCCGACCTGTCCTCTCTAGAGCATATTCGGCAGATGTCAAGGGAAATCCATGAAAGGCACAGCAGAATCGACGTGCTTGTCAACAACGCCGGAGTTTGGGAAAATCAGCGCTGCCTGTCGCAAGACGGTTTTGAGATGACGTTCGCTGTCAACGTTCTTGCACCATTCCTGCTAACTTCCCTGCTCCTCGACCTTATTCCAAAAGGTCGCGTCGACAGTCGCATCGTCATTGTCAGTTCGATCACGCAGGCATACAAGTTGGACTTCACCAACTTGCAGTTCGAACGAGATTATAGTGGCTTCGCTGCATACGCACAGTCGAAACTCTGTGATATAATGTTCAGCTACGAACTGTCTGACCGGCTCCGCCCTTTGGGTATCACGGTCAATTGCTGTGACCCAGGCACTGTAAACACCAACATGCTGTTGAAAAGCTACGGCCCGATTGGAATACCAATAGAGCAGGCGGATAACGAATTCTACCTTGCCACCGATCCAAAGTTCACCGGCGTGTCCGGGAAATACTTCGCCCATCTACAAGACGCCCAGTCGGCAAGTCTGTCGTACGACATCAAGACGCGCCGCCGACTTTGGCAGATAATGGAACAGATGACGGGTGCCACTTACCCGTGACCTTTGACACAGTTCCATCGCCGCGGGGACATTCCAAGTGCTCGATGATATTGGGAATTGCGAAATGCGTTTGTGTTTGAGAAGGCGAAACACTGTGAAAGAATTGTAGAGTCTTTCTGCTTGATCTGCTCTTTGTGATTGCCACCACAAAGATAGCTAGGAGAAGAAGGAGGCGGTATTACGTTGCATCTTGTGGATGCCTGACATTAGAGAAAAAATATCCTGTATTTTAGCATATGGCTGTAAAAAAACCCGGTGACAGCAAGTATTTTATAATTTTCAACGAGTCTAATTTGTCAATCTTTTATATTCCTGTAGATTATTTTGTCAAATATATATAGGCTTAATGTAATTAACGGAGAAATTTTTTAAGTGTTTTTCGCAAAACAACGACGCTAAGCTTATTGAATTGTCTACTTCGCGACATGCGATAATTTCTGAGAAAGTTCTCCACAAAAAATTAATATTAGAGGGCTTTATTTGATATTATTAAGAATGCAATTATACAAATAAGTAACTTGTACTACAATGCAAATGAGACGTGACTGTAAACAACTAGGAGCTATATTTTAAGTTAGCAACTGGCTTACCAGATTGTAAGCATTTTTTTAATGCCAGATTTAGTTTTCAACCTTATTTTGTGTAGATATTTTATAGACAGTTGCTGGACTTAAACACTTCTTAATCATGTATCAGAAGCTTGGCATTTCCGGTCGCAAGTATGCCATATGGTACAAGTTGTCGTCAGCTCAAAAGTCGCGGGAAAACGTAGACTACGTGACAGCATAATCTACAGTACGTCATTTAACTGTAATTGGTCATGGCAAAAGGAGAATTAAGAAACCTTATTTTTTCAATACCCAGCGATCTTTTAGTGATTTACACTTGTCGTTTTGGTAGCTATCCCCTAGGCTGTATTTTCGGACTACATGCCCAAGTCAATCGTGTTTTTTTAAGCTGACCTTACTTTACCCCCATTGCCCGCGACTGTCATTCCAAACAACGCCCTCTATCGGCATGTTTTGTGAATGTTTGTGGCTGAGGATGAAATACATGCGTTTTGCATAATCATAGACCGTAGAAATTGATTTTCTAGGGTCTACGGTGTAACTTGCATTATTATGTCGATAAAGTTCTTTTTCGTCATATTGATACAAAAAGGCCATGTAGTGAGTAAGTTACAGCGTTTTAGCACGTTACTCTATTACATTAGATCTAGTTTGCACCAAATCACTATAGTATTGAAAAAGAAATATATTCATGCCAAGCATAGCGGGTAGATTTTGTCTGGCTTGATAAAAAGGAAGAGTTTTGTAGTGATAGGCTCATTTATAGCATGCAAATATTTCAGACGTATAAACACCTTGATTTTAGTTGTCTTGCCCCGTGAAATAATCACGTCACAACAATACCTGGCATTATAATGTTAATTTTCTTTACATCCATCATAGACGGGACAAAATTTGCTGATAGTGTTTCTCATGACAGCAGTGTCTTTTTACCAAGTTGAAAGTAATTGTTAAACACGTTTTTGAACTTAGGCTAATATGGTATTATTTAAAGTGTACTGTTTATTTTAATTAGGAGCCATTTGTAACCAATGGTTTGAAGAAACTGCCAGATTCAGAATTTTATTATTTCATATTGTCTCGTCGGGAAAAATATAGAAACTGGAAGTTCCCATTGTATTGAATATTTTCCTGGTTTTTGTAGTATTTTTGTGTACATTTACTAGTTTTTGTTCTGTAGCCTTGTAACCGACTGGTCTCATTCAGTTGTGTGCTGGCATTCATTTAACTTTCAGCTATATCCTGCTGGAGATACCAGAGTGTCTACACAAAACTGAATGTTTTAGTCCATGTTAATAGTAGCATGGTTATTGATATTTGAATCTAAAGAACGGCATTGAATTTTCCTATTCTGATGGGAAAAAAAGAGTCAAAATTTTCTGAATTATGCATGTCTGCAAGGATCGTATCTCTTTCATTTCCTTTTTTCTATTTCATTGTCGGAATACTTAGCATTTTTTTCTTGTAACAGACCCAAATCCCCAAACTTATATTATAGGGGGTGAGGTCTATCTGCTGCAGTTAGATCTTTGGGCACTATTGCAGAAGTGGTGATGTCATACCTGCCATAGACAACGCACAGTAGTCCATAATGGCAGTACTAACTGCACACAAACTGATGACATCATACCTGCCATAGACAAAGCACAGTAGTCCATAATGGCGACTCTAACTGCAATGTATTGTGTGTACCACTTCTGTAATAATGCTGATATAGTATCTATGTTTTATGATATCTTGTATAGAGATGACAGGGTTGAATTCCACTGAAATGGCAAGCCCACTTTCAGATATCCATATACAGAGGTTATATCATTCAGACCAAAATGAGAAATTTTGGAAATCCAGATGGCATATATGGTAATTCATATTTTATTGCATTGTCTCCAGAGTTCAGAAACTTGCAGAAAACTGTAACATTTTACTTTAGCTTTCTCTATTATTATATTAGATATTTGTTAAGAACTTAATAGTGTTGTCAAACGTGACCCTCGTCCGCTATCTTGCATATGCATCACCAGGCAACCATTTTGGTTTTGCTGTCTGCCACGGCAGTCATGTCAAAATTGACCTGTCGGCCATTTTGAATGAAAATGCCAACTAACTGTTTTATAGTTCACGAGATGTTTAACTAAAAGATAAAGTTTTTTCTGTCTCATTTTGGTCTAGAAATAGTCTGCTTTTGGAAAATTACGTCTGAACTATGAAGGAATCTTTGTATGTCTGATACAGCCCATTTTTCAGTTTTTTGTCTAAAAAAGAAAAAATTAAGATCTGCAAGCTTTTATAGTAATAATAAGATAGTAGAGTACAACCAGTTACCTCAAATCAATATGGAAATGATTACTTGTATATTCCAATTTTCCACAATGAATGTAGAGGGCGCTGTGCTTGCCTCAAATATACCGGGTAGATCTTGAGAAGCACCTTCAGTTCCTTCTCAGTATTTCTTTACTGGAAGCAGAGACTTTAGACTAAATAAAGCTATTTTAATGAGCAATAATTAACAAATTGTAAATGCCATTTTATCTCTGCAATAAAACTTGCCAACATAGTGAAATTATAGACTTATTTTGTTTTGATTGGTATGGGTGGATGTGTGAATTTCATGTCTCAATTATATCATTTGATTTGCTGATTTAACTTTAAGCTCAAATTCTTCACTGGTCTATTTCGGTTTCAAACTTCCAATGTATCACCTAATTAGTTGGTGTTAATTTCAAGATCACTTGATCAGTGGAAATGAATTTCAAATCTGCTATGCATCACTTGATTGGTCAAAGCGAATTCTATTCACAAGCGAATTAGCAGAGCTGTAAGCCTTCAATCATTCACCCATCTACCACTCCCCCAGTGTTTCACACTGTACCACAAGCATTGGTCAAAACTTGCAGTACGACTTATTCTTTTATAGAGGCTTAATTTCACTATTCGAAGGTTTTACATCATTTGGATTTATTAAATTCACTAATTTGCCACAGGAACAGTAGTATATCTGTTGTTATCAAACTTTGGACTGTGAATTGATCAAATTTCATCTGTTAGCAAAAACCGCCAAAATTTAATCCAAGTGTATAATGTCAAAGCAGCTTTCCAAGGATTCGTCCACGTACCCATTTTCGTTGAGATTCTGAACTGCCTCGTAGCCTTCCGTAATCATATGGAAAGCTTCTGCAGTTCCTAGCCCACGACTCTCCTCCAATACGGTGATTTTGGACAAGTTATAAATAGTTGTGGGCTACGCAACTGCAGCAAATGGAAAACACACTTCAAGCATATTAAATGATTCGAATTGAAGAAGTTGCACAAGACAGTTATACTGACAGATACAGTCGTGTATGGGTCTCTGCCAACTCCAATCCATACACGACTGAATCTGTCGAGCTGCAATAATTGTACATAGCCCTTTGGCTGTCGTGTTGGCTGTGTGGCGCTGCCGCGCCCCTGTTTTGGTATACATAGTACATAAAAGCGCGAGTGAAGCAATTTATTTCACCCTTAAAATAGCTTCAAAGGTCTCTTAAGGGGACAAAGTCGCTTTCTTTACCTTTGTGTGGTATTGGGAAAACATGGAATACTTGCATAAAGTCAAAGATTACTAACTGCAAAAGTGTCAAAATTTCCCCTTTGCTAAATGCAAACAGATGATTTCGCTTGCGACCTCTCGCCAAATGGATTATTTCTATTCCGTCTTGCTAAAAGTACAGATCTTCGCAATCTAAAGGAAAACTACTATTCTTACCTTTTTATGAAAGGCACCGCCAATGAAGATTTGTTTACGCTTGCATGAGATCTAAACTTTATGTAACAGTGTATACTCAGCCATCCCGGGTCAGCCATGCATGGTGAAAATTGTGCGCGGAACTTGATCTGTTGGTACAGACAGTAGAACGTTTCACTGAACGTTTAATCTGATTTGGCTGCAAGCAGAGTTGAAGTTGTGCAAAGTTGATCAGTGTTTCACCATGTTTCAAGAAGTCAATACACACTAAGGTAAGCCAACACAGTGAATAAAGTGACAAAGCAAATCTACTAAGGAATGTACCATCAAACGTAAAACCAACTCGGAGGCTCAACGTGCCCTACCTCGCATGGTGTAGGTGCTAGAGGGCGCTCTGCACAGTACGGTATGGCCTTGTCACACCTTGACGATTTAGCTAGCGTATACCAACATAAGAAAAAATTGGCGAATACGCTGGGCGTACGTCAAATACGCTATGGGTAAGAAGCACGCCGGTATACGTTGTAGTACGGCGAGGTCGTTGAAAAGTTTTGTGCACGCACAAAACGTTTCGACGTATGCCAGCGTATTGGGCCATAAGTTGTAGATAGGTTATGCGCTCGTTGAAACACGTTCACACACGTAACTTGTAAGTTACTATTGAGTTGAAATACGTCGAGATAACTGTCTAGCGTATCCAAAACGTACTTTAAACCTATGTATACGCCCAAAATTGAAAAATACATCGTTAGTTCAGAAAGTCAGCGTTTTAGAGAAAGTTTAATACGTCGGCGTAAGTAGTCAAGGCTAAGTAGTCAAGGTGTGACAGGGCCCTTATCTACATGTAATGTTTTCTGTACGGCGTACGTATCTACGTTGTACTGGGACATTGTATATTATGACCGACTTGAGCCAGATTCCTTGATACGCTACCCCCGAGCGCGAAAACCTGATAAACAAACTATAAGAATGAATTGGGTTTACAACCAATAATTACAAAAGTAGCTGTGACGATTTCAATATTATCTTAGTAGGATAGTAAAGGCGTAGTCTTGCCTAACTGAGCCAGTAACGTATGCATGCATCAATAATTGTTCTGCCTAACTATGCTAACATTTGATCTGTAATGGGTAAAAATATTATTTAAAAATAGGTAAAGACTCTTACGTCACAAAATAAACAATTCTGATTGTATTTCAACTCAAGGAAGACACACGCCAAACATCACAGCGATCAAGAGGGTGGCGATTAGGCAAAGATGAAAATATAAATTCTCAATAAAATCATTAAAAAGTTACTTTAAAACAATTCAATGAAAAAAATGACAGATCAGTCTGGCAAATCTTGTCCTAGTGACTATCCCACTTTAACAAAAATTACTGAAGACGTTTTGAGGTGCCTCAGTCTACAACTAATGGCATACGAAAAGCCATGGAATTAATACTTTGGAATCATGGTCCAAAAAAAGAAATAAAATTTAATCCTACATTTAGCCATATTTATTACAGAAGCAAGTAGGATTAGCTGTTACTTCTAAAAGTAAAATAGAAGTATAAGGGTTGAGTAAATTTATGCTATAATCTGAATGGCTTTCTTACAATGGCATTTCTTGAATGCAAATGGCGGAATACTAATTTGTTTCATGATTTGCATATACTGGTAGCTGTTATTAGCTGATGTTAAATACATCAACACATCTTTTAGTTCTGGTCCTCTTCATCAGACGATTCTCCCTCTCCGTCATCATCCACTTTAAACTCTTCAAAGACGTCTACTTGAATGAGAAGAGCCGCATATTCATCCCTGACCCAGGAAAAAAAGTTTTTTTATTTAATGACTGAAAATGATCACGGCACATTATGAACATTTCTTGCTGTAAATTCAAACAAACGACGTGAGCAGTCCTCATAACTTGCGGCTTACTTATCGAAATATTATCATTTGGCGTAAAAATATCGTAAAGAAATGGAAAAGCCAAAGTTGTCACTCTTGTGAAATTTCTAGTCATGTTGCCTTTAACTGCGGCGATTGGCGAAATCTAGATTGCAATACCAAAAAATACAGCTCCAATGACTGAAATGTACTGTTTCATAAATCTCACAATTATATTCATAAATTACTTTCTCTATTAGAGACGGCAATGTTCTCCGACACGATTTAAGAACAAAGCAATTACTGGCAGTTTTGGCAGTGAGAGCAAAAGCCCCGCATATTTTGTACCCCTTTGCGCATATGCGCTGATCCTTTTAGGAAGCATTGCACCAATCTTTCTGTTCTCTGTTTCCTAAATTGCTTACCTCAACTCGTGTCCAATATGAAGAACTCTAAACGTTCTTACCTCAACTGGTCAATAATTTTCGGAATTCCAAGCTTGACGAAATCTTCTTTCCTTTGACGTCTCTCAGAGGTGCTAGGGATCTTGCATATTAGGCTATTAACAAACATTAGCAACGCTGACTTGTACGGCAAAGACTCTGTCGCTTTCAATTCATCAATGATGATGCTGAATCTGTGCTCTTGGTTCTCATTTCTCTGACGTGCACATAAAAGAAAGAAAACGGGATAAGAAACCTTATAACATTATTCGTTCGTATTGCTGTTTAATATTTCACTGTCTTTGATGTTCAGAGGGCCATCCGAAAACTAGCTATCATGTGAAAGGTTAAATCAGAAACTTTTTAAAATACGGAGACACGTGTTATTAATTGCATTATCAATCGATAGAATTATTACTGACATTATTGTTATTTCTAACACTATTGTAGCGACCTATGAACGCTAAATCACGATATAATACACTTTTCCCAAATTTACTTACGTCCAGCGCATTGATTACTGATTTGTATCCTTGTAGTTTATCAGAATAGCTTGTTATTGTCGCCAGCACTTCAGTCACTGCTATCTTCGTTGCTGTGTCACGCGACTGCAGACCTTTAACAAAACAGTTCCCATGGTTACTTTGAAGGGACACAACTTTATATAACATGAGAAGTCAGTTACATTACTCGAAGCGTTGGAACAAGATGACAGAGAAGTGAAAACAAAGATAGGGTATCGATTAAAGAAAGCTGTGACATTCTGGTGCCTATCAGAATTATGTGTTTCTTTTGAAGCCAACCTAACGGCTTTTCTGGCGGAAGAGCAAGGGGAAAGCTACGTAGAGGTTGTTACATGAAGTTTGTTCGATATCGCGTTGTGTTCGAGTGATATGGACGTATGTTGAAGAGTTGCGCAGTGACCATTTCTAAAGCACCTTCGAATGCAATCTTGACTATAGTCAGTCTTCTCATCTCCATGAATACACATGTCCTTAGACGACCCATATGCCGAATTAATTACCTTAGAAAGGAATTGTGACAGGTTAAGTGAGTACAGCTTCGTAACTTGAAATTTATTGTGCAGTTTGTTGCGGTACGAATAAAATTTTTCAAAGGTATGTAAGCTTATCACTGAACTTTAAACGAACACCATGACTACCGGTACTCTGTATCACTGTACTAATCGGGAACACACGACATGTGCATCTTCTGTGTTGTGTATTTCCATTGCTGTAGTTGCATTTTTGTTGCTGATTAATAGCTATACTCAATGCAATGCATTCTCTGGGTATAAAAACTTGTCAACAGGAAACTCGTTCATACAGGGGTTCTCTCTTAGCGAAGACGATATAAAAACAAAAATGGTTGCGAATGATCGAACATGTCGGTAGCAATACATAGCATATTTTCATTTGTTCGTTCTTTTGTTCTTTGTAAAACTGTGCTTGTTGTGTGTAATGGCTAAAAATTGACAGTGAACAAACAAGACTTTGTCTGGCACTGAGGCATAAAATCATAAATTTCTTGATTTCGGAGTGTTTTTGGTTCTGTTCGCTCAGCTATAGTATATGAACATAGCAACGCCCAGCTGTAAGCAGTTGCGATCACAGTGAAAACACAGCTAATATTTTAGTATGTTAAATGCGGGTTCATATCAGCATGGAGCTAAACAAATACCCTCTGAACAATATGAGAGAGGCAATAAAGGCATATAACAAGAGTGATAATCTGAGATTGCCTACCGGTTCAAACCGGTCTCTACCAGTTTGAACCACTTAGACTCCACTCTCCCTCCGCGTCCTTACGGCGACCCTTCGCCAGGTACAGTTCAAAGAAAGCTGTAACACTCTGGCAGCTTCCACAAATCAAAGTATTCAGACGAAGTAAAAACCTGAGTGAACGGTTCAGATATTCTTCATTATAGTTTTTCAGGTATTCTATGACATAAGAAACCTTTTTATGCAGGCGACTTTGCGCTTTCACAGTCCCTCGATAGAGGGACTGTGGCGCTTTGAATCAAGCCAATTAAGGGTTTCTCTATCCTTTAAAATTGTGGCATGTGGCGTCCCGTTGTTGCCAAGCGGTGGCCAGGGCCGGCAGGGATCCTTGGTTTTCGGATATTGGCTACTCCGCCTAATCACAGTCACCTCTGTTCTATTCCGCTCTGCGCCTATGCACTCCATAGACGTGTGTATATATATCCCTGAGAAGAAGAACGCGGAACCATGCCATCATGTGGTTTTGAATTCTGTTTCCTGACTTTCTTCTTGTCAGGCATATGTACACACGTCAATGGGGCACATAGGCGCAGAGCGGAATAGAACACAGGTGACTGTGGCCTCATCTACACAGGCTAGGTGATTCAGTGCTACATTGAACTATCGCAGTCTACACAGATCGGTATCAACGTTTATCACTTATAGTGTACGCGCCTGGTGTACGCGTAAGGAATCTGAAGCTGCATACCAAATGAGTAATGAGTATCGGAAATCGGGCGTGGCCCCACATAGCACTCTATCTCGCGAGAAAGGTGATGTATGTTACTGAAATTGCACGCGGCTGAGTTCTTCAGACCGTAAGGTTGTACAATCTCATCTGAACGTAACGTTACAGTGTGATAACATCGACAATGATCCAATGCAGACAAGTGCATACCTTACTTCTATTTTTCTGCCCACTCTTTTACTAGACCGTAGTCTAGAAAAGTACATGTCCAGTGGCAATTGCATCGGACATAACATTTGTTAGCTCATGGGATTTTTAATTGCGAGAATACACTATAGATATTATTTTTTGTTCGAATGTTTCCATTAGACCACATAATTTAGTGATAGCTACTGCCATGGTCGACTAGTAAACTGTAAACGAGTTATTTGGAGAGGAGCCAGCATTGTTTGGTTCATATAATTCATAGCTACTACCATGGTTGACTAGTGACTGTAAACGAGTCATTTGGAGATGAGCCAATATTGTTTATTATAGAACCAACTCAAAGTAGGATTAAGGGAGCGTTCAGTTATTATGGCCGGGGTGGGCCGGCAAATTCTTCCTGCGCATCAGTCAAAATAAGTGAACCCCCCCTACCCATTGTACCAAAAATTGATGACCCCCCTTTCAAGATGACAAAATTTCATGACCCCCCCCCCCCCCCACACACATTGCTTGAGTAAAGCTGCACACACAAACACCTTGGGGGTATGGAGCAATAGAATTCCCCCAAAAAGAGCTTAGATTTTTCAAATGACCTTCCTTACAAAACTCAAAAGGTGTTAATGATCAGATTTCCCCTTCTGACTTGCTATAATTTTGAAATTACCCCTCAAAGGGGTTGGACAGAAATTACTGGTGGATCGCAATATTTTTGCGCAAGCGTGTGTGTGCAAAATTTTGATATTTGGATTTAATTAAAAATCAGCTGTTGATAATGTTGATTCACCATACATGCGTACACACATATTTTCTCATACATGTATGAGAAATCTATGTGATACTTTTTCAATGCAAAACTATATCTGTGCATTTATAGATATTTGATAATTTACATAAATGTACTTAAATGAAATAGGGTTGTTACAACTGGCATGCGGACAAAAAGTTTGACCTTAGAATTTCACCAAAAATGTTCATCCACTATACATGGGAGTCAATGATAAAATTGTGAATAATTTTTTTTCCAATGAAAAACTTGGTATACTTGTGCATACACACATGTTCAATAATTAACATTATTTTACTTGATTAGAATATGATGGTTAAAGGTGCATATTATGTGTACAAGAAATCTGATTATGCAAGTTCACTGAAAATGTTCATCCACTATACATGGGAGTCTATGAGGAAAGTATGAATAATTTTTTTCCAATACAAAAATAGGTAAACCCATGTATTTATGTACTCTCGATTATTGATATCAATGTACTTGATTAGATTGATGTGTTCGCCAGAAATTGGATTCTGGAATTATACCAAAATGTAGATTCACTGTACATTGGAGTCTATGAGGAAAATGAATAATTTTTTTCCAATACAAAACTATCAAAATCTGTGTATTTATAGACATTTGAATTCATTTTAAAGTACTTTTTTAGCCTAGGATGGTTAAAGGTTGATATGTGTGCAAGAAATTGGATTTTGGAATTTCACCGAAATGTTGATTCACTATACATTGGAGTCTATGAGAAAACTAAGAATAATTTTTTTTAAATGCTAAACTAAATTAATTTGTGCTTTTATAGGTGTTTGATAATTGATACAAATGTACTTGATTCAAATAAGGTATTTAAAAGTTCAGATGTGGACAACAATTATGATATTGGAATTTCACCTAAAAGTATTATTTAACTTTTCATGGTACTAGTAGTCTCAGTACAGGTAACTGTTAAATAATTTCCCTGACAAAACTTGCAATGTCTCTAATATGTAAGTAATAGGAATTGTTCATCGCCCTCAGTGCAGTGAGCTTGATTTACAATAAGACAAGCCTCAGGGTTGTCAAGTCAAGATGTTCTTGTGACAGATAATTATACTTTTGTTCAGATTTACAGGTGAATAACTTCAGAGAATGAAATCATGCAACGAATCATTTTTATCTCCCAGAATATTTCTGAACACTGAAACTGTTTTTGACGGGACTGATACTTATGAAAATTAAGTGAACCCCCCCCCCCCCACTGAGCTGTGTGAAAAATACATGAGCCCCCTTTGCAGTTTTCAAATTTGAGGTGACCCCCCTGGATTTTGCCGGCCCACCCCTGGCCATAACAACTGAACGCTCCCTAAGAAACTCCTGGATCCATGCTTAGTTTTCCACACCCGTTTGATTGACGGTGATTTTTCGATTCCCTAAGACCAGTCATCAGTCTTGAATGTCTTCACGACAACAACATTACGTTTTTTATTTTAAAAAACATAACATATCAAGAAAACAACTAAACCAAACGCTCTCTCCGAGATGCTTCGTCGGAGGCACCTTGCATAACGAGATCGGCCACCATTTTGCTCCCTCTCATATCCCGTCCACCCCGTCAATGATTATGATAAAAAGGCACTAGATATTTTGTGTTACCACTGAGGATTTTATCGAAACAAAGTTGCTATCTTTTCAGATTATTTCGGTTATTTATGTTTCATGTTAGGAATTATTTATGGTGTCTTGCCTATTGAACCATGTTGAACTATCTGTCATCAGTAACACCTTTCGTGTAGATGCAACATATTGATATGCCAGTGGCAAAATTTCTGGTATTTACAATAAATTATGCCATCGCAGCATTTACAAGTAGGTAGGTAATAAAGAGATCTGATAATTAGAAAAAAACATGAATAGTTGCTCATATGAACCGAAAACTAACAAAATGTCAAAAGATAGTAATTTTGTCCCTTTAAATGTTGATCGCTTGGCATTCTTTTCAACATATGTTTTGTAAGTTTTACCCGAAACAATGCTGAAGACATTGACTTCTAACTGCACCGTGCACACGGGAAAAAACAATGACTACCCGTTGCTAGGCAAAATCGGCTGGTCGCTTACCGAGCAAGATATTTTCTGTCAAGTTTCCGTTTTCTTCCTTCACAATGTAATTCATTCCTATTCCCTTGTTCAGAACCACTTTGATACAATCCACACACTTCAGTGAGAGGTGAGCATCTTGATTCTCTAACTTTCTTTCTGCGAATTTGGCCAGATTTTCAGTGAGTACTGTCAGACCACCTTTTTTCAAAAACACGTCCATCCACTCTGTTGTACTTGTGTCCAGCCTGGTACGGATTCCCTCGTAGTTCGCAACTTTCGGAACTCCAAGAAACTGAATGCAGCGTTCCGGGTCGCAATTTTCAACATTTTTGCTGCCAAAACCGGAGTTTTCGTCCAGTTCGGCCATGGTTAAAATAATCAGATCTTGCGTCAGTAAGGTTTGCCACACTTACAGACTGTGCTCATAAACTGAAGTTTCGATTCACCCGATTGTGGTACAATACGTCATAATTTATCTTATCAAAAATCATTTAATGTGCGTCCTTTGTCCTGTAGCCAATCAGCCAATCCGAATCTATCTGTCGTTTTACTGCCACATTATCAAAGTCAGGTACTTTATCACAGCATATTTTTATATTTCAATAATTCCTCTAAATTCTGTTCAACTCTAGTTTCTTGATCTCTTCCCTATACAGCATAAGTGAATACCCAGTTAAGTTGTATGTCAAAATGTGTAATTAGTACATTAAACAAAAACACACAAAACAATGAAAGGTTACCATAATTATGTGACTTTTAGCATTTCTTTGCTTTCCGTTAAGTATGTTGTGTAAGACATTTCACCAGGTCTATAAATCAATCCAAGTATTATACTTAATGACCGTAAATTCATTCACAACATCCTTCACTTTAACCGACGGACGCTCGAGTACTTTACGTTTGGCTACAAGGTGAAGCCCTAAATTAATAAAGATCATGTGCGAACATGTCCATTAGGCGTCTACTGGTCCGCTTTAGTTTTCGATATATCGGGTACTACATGAATCATTGACGGAGGTCAAATACCTTTGCGTGTCATGGCCCTAGCGTATCGTGGTTTTTGATGTGTTGCACTCACTCACTGGCACCGAAAAGAAGCTTTAATCGTTTTACGTATAGTGGCATCATTTCTTGGTTATTTAACCAGGGTTCAATAGATCTTTCTTTTACAATTTTGACTCTATTATATGTACCGAACACGGTTGGAACTAATTTGGATAATTGGATCTTCATATTTTTCAAATTTCTCAAAAGTGTTAGGTGACCTACAGCTGAATGTTGCCATATACAAATTACTCACAAACACA
Organism: Ptychodera flava; assembly: GCF_041260155.1. Taxonomy (NCBI): domain Eukaryota; kingdom Metazoa; phylum Hemichordata; class Enteropneusta; family Ptychoderidae; genus Ptychodera; species Ptychodera flava. The sequence goes on along the minus strand of NC_091945.1, from coordinate 9,401,005 downwards.
AACGTATTACTTAAAAGGAAAAAAAAGAGCTTACATTTGCAGATTAAACCGACATTACTTCACTATCCAATTGTCCCAAATTAGTTCCGATTGTGTTACCTACACTTTGTGATGTGTTGTGCTGTGTCCCGTACCATAGCTGTGTAATACGGCTTTTAAATTGTGATTTTTGGATAACGGATGGGTATGATTGCTGTTAATTTACACTCGACACAAGGGACAACACATATTGGTATACAAAGAAGCGCATGACCCTAGCTAGCCGTCATTCGGTAACGAGGGGCAAGAAGAGTCGCGTTACAGATGAACGTTACTGATCACAAGTCAGCCTTGTCAAAGTTTTGCATATACCATGAAAATCATTTGAATGCCTCGTGTAAATGGTTATGGGCGTACTTCGTAAAACGGTAATGATATATGGTGAAAAGTCTTGCTTTGGCGACCTTTCGTGAATTTGAACAAACGTTGTCCATATCCAGCCGTGCAAACGAAAACACAAAGAGAGTTTTATTAGTATTAGATAATGTAGGGCAAACGCATTCAGGGCGATCGCAATTTCTCGGCTAGATATTTTCTTCTTTATCTGCATCAAAGGATCAGAGTTACCTCTACGTGAAAAATTGCACTTAAATGTATAAGACTCCTTTTCGTCTAAATAATCTGATCATAAAACCAAGTTCCTTCAGAAGCCTTCATTACAAAATATTCAATGTAATTTGAATTCTACTTGAAACTCTCAATATCACGATCAGTTATCTATGCACAAAACCAAGAACAATCTTGAACATTTTAAATATTTATTTTGTAACACAGTAACTTCTAAAATACTATGTACAATACGTCATAAAAGGCTACGTCTATCACTATGAGAAAATATTGCCTTGGGTATCACATTTGTCAATCCTATTATCGAGATGTCCGATAAGCTATCAGAAACTTAAATGATGCTGATAGAAAGTGCACAAAACAAGACATATCAACCCACACAAACCTAATGTTGACGCAAAATGTTGACATCATTCTTTTCTGCACCACACCTCATCATAAATCTCTGTAGCGATTCATCAATTTACTGTCACGTGGTAAAAGTTTATCGTATATGCAAATAGCAAGCTACCAGAAGAATCTTGCAACTGTAACAAGACAACCGTGACTTGATAAGCAAGCTGTGGAAAACTTAACCGAAGAAGGCGATGTTGTCGGTGATATAGACCCCGGTGGTGGCAGTCTCGGAGCAGCCGGGTACGCACGCTCGTTAGAAATTTCGCGGAAAAGGGGGTGATTTTAGTCGGAAATCACGGAGACATCTAGGTCCGTGAAATCGAGAAAAAGGGGCACTTTTTCAGGTCTGGTTCTCCTCCCAAGACGCTTTCTCACTCGAGAGAGTAAAACCCAGCAGCGGTCCCCCCAAGCCATGATCCAGAACCGTCCCGGGAGAACCGTACATCACATCGTGAAAGTGATTGTAACTACGTGCCCACCCCTCAAATCAGTTCGATTAAAATTTAGTATGTTCTGGCTGTTTAGAAATCCAGTGGCCGTCCCTGTGATGGTTAACTTTGTTCTTGTGTTTTATGAATTGATACGCTGTATTACCGGGGGGGGGGGGGGGGGGAGAGATAGCTAATTCAACATCCAACAACAACCTCCTGTATGACTAGCAATATGGCGGTCCGATGGTAGAGGTGTTCTTCGCGGGAGATGCAAAACCTGTGCAGAAATTGCATTGAATTTGTCAGTGAAAATGACAGTTTGAGATGCGGTTATTCTGGATGTGTACCTGAAGTACACACAGTGATTCCAGGAGTGATTCAAATGTTGGAAAGTGAGTTCTCCGAGTCAAGTAAGTCTTTTCAAAAACTTAGCGAAACGCATAAATTAATAAATTAATGTACAGCTTGTTGCGGATCCGTAGCCCTACCACTCTCTTTGCTGGTTGTGTTGGGGGGACTCCAGAACCGTCCCGGGAGAACCGTACATCACATCGTGAAGGTGATTGTAACTACTCTTTGCTGGTTGTAACTAACTCTTTGCTGGTTGTGTTGGGCGACTCCCCCAACACAACCAGCAAAGGGAGTGGTAGGGCTACGGATCCGCAGCAAAAATGTAGCTAGCTGTGCTGTTTGGTCCATAATGGCTGTGATATCGCAGCGGCCCAGTGCTGTGGCGTCTATCGAATGGGCTCGGGCCAAGGTCTGTGGCGATGACCCTTGACCCGAGCGCGTTCGATAGACGCCACAACACCACTGCGATATCACAGCTTGGTCCATAGAGCTACTAGCTTACGAGTTGTAAGGCATCGCTGGTCAACTCAAGTCAGAGAATCAAGATGAGAATGCCTACCATTATTTCTAGTTGAACCAGTTGTCATTTTATAGATTGTACTAACACTTGCATGAGGTTTTTTGTAGTTGTAGTATTTCTCGTGGGGTTGGTTGTCATTTATTTGGTAGATTATCTGTTCAGGTTATTGTAATAAAAGTTGCATGTGGTGTTTTGTACTAAGAAGTATTTCTAGTTGAATTAACTGCTATTCAGTAGATTGTACCCGGTTTATTTTACTGACATTTACATGTAGTGTTTTGTAGTACATATAGTTGTATTAACAGTTGATATTGCAGTATTAGATAGATAGATACATGAAAGCAGGAGAGTACTATTTATCCAATCTTTGCTGAAATTCAGTGAAAGAAATGGTTGTAGCTGGTGGCAAATTTCCCTTAGCTACAAGTGATTTTACTACAAAAGGATTTTTTTGTTTTTGCAGCTACAGATGATGGATGATGTCTAATAACTCAAGAGCCATCAACTAATACAAGATCAAAATGGATCAGAAAAGTGATTGTATATGAGTGTGACTGATGAACATATGGTGAAGACAAAACATTGAACGATCACTGTATTTCAAGTTTTCATTATGTTACTAAGCATACATTGAACAAGGCAGTCTGTTACTGTGCACATCAAACACAAAGTCAACCCATCCTAAGCTAGTGTATTATGTGTTCCTTTTCACCAAGAGTCAGCACACTTGCTTTGAAATTGGTAAATAATGGTATTCAAATGTCTTGGCAAACATTTAGGTAAAATCTCCAAGATATCGGAAAAAGGGGGTGTTTTTCGCTGTGATTTTCTCCCAGATTTTCCCAAAAAAGGGGGTGTTTTTCAGAGAAAAATTCTGGGAAAAGGGGTACATTTCAAACTCTGCTAACGAGCGTGGGTACCCACCCGTCCAGAGACTGCCACCGCCGGTGATATAGACCTGGTGCAGGAAAAAAATCATGGATTTCTAAGTGAGGAAATCGATAAAGTGTGTTACAAAATACTTATTGACTGGCCATCAGGGTATCAGCAATCGTTTCTTTCCATCGAGCCCTTGGGTTGAAAAGTCGCTTCAATCGGTCTGCGGTCCCATGAAGCAGACTGTTTTTGGAACGATTTATGGGCCCTGTATCAGAGAAACAAACGTACTCTGTTACACCCAAGGCCAGTCAATACGTGTATGGTCTCTACTAGAAATATGCTAATGAGCTAACGACTGCTGTCATAAACTGTAAACCTTATGAAATTAAAACAATGTTCCTCTGCACTCCTTAGATAAGTATCTATTATTTCATTGAACTTGTTGATAAGAAAAGGTATTTCATTTTTCTTTAAACTAAAGAACTCCCCTATACACTTTTAATTGTCGATTTAATTAATTTCTATTAAACAGCTGTTACCTCTGGTGTATTTTCTGTTCTTTTTGTACTGTGTAACAATTGATAAAATACAGCTTCTTGTCTTCTCTCGCCAGGATGAGATGGAAAACAACATACCTATTGTCTGTACAAGTTGAATTTGGAATAAAAAACTTCATTCAGATATTTCTACTGGAAGGAATGAAAGAATCTCGACAGATTTTGAAAAAGTTAAAGGTACATGTACGTTTTGTATTAATGACTTTCACTTCATCAAACAAGTATGTGATGGTTCGTACATTACATACTTATGAACGTATTGGTATAATAACGCAACAAGACCATGGTTACTCATTTTAAGAAGAGATAAGTTTAATTTCAAATTTTAGGCTGTGGTGTGTGACAGCCACATTTTTGGATACCGTGCAGCCTGTGATTGAATCTTGTGATACAAGTTACGTTTTTAGTATTGTAGAGGTTAGTAACACATACAAACTCTGAAAAGGTCTTCGCAACAGTTACAATGTTCGAAGTTGTGTTTTACTGTTAATTTTCGTAAAATTGTTAAGTACTAAGACTATCATATGAATTCGATGACGTTTGTGTTTCGGATCAATTTCAACCCTGTAAAATAAACAAACAAAATAATTATTTGTCACCATATCATTTCTATGATAGCCTGCAATATGTACATTTTTTCGACGACTTTGTTTTAAATTGTATGATTTGATCATCCCACTTATAGCTAAGACAACCCTGCTTACCTAAATGGTACACTTGAGTAGGGGAATATAAACGTGGGTGTAAGTGTAACATGGTTTCCGCGGTGAAATTCCAGGTACACACATATACCACAGAACTACATCTACTGAGGTTATTCAACTTTACTGAAGAGATATCATTCTCCGTTTGCTACGGTATTGTACTTTAGATCGAAGGATGGTGGGTTCCAGACCCAGCGTGAGGTCAGAGTAGAATCAGAGATTGGAGGATTCGAGGCTTTATTCCTCATTGCTCAAGTTGTTATGGTTAGGTCTACCTCATTCTGAAATTGGATGCTCGCCCGTTGGATGATAGAGAAAACCTACAATTACAACGACATCATTCATAGGATGAAAACATATCCCACGGATATCATTTTGACTTACTGCAGCGCCTTGTTTTAGTGCGACTGCAAATCACAGCTTACCATTGCTATTCTCTTCCAGATGTCATCAATGATTGTGCCATCGCTAAAAACAGCCCCAGCTTCAGCTTCGGTTGCAAGGCTGGAAGAGGCGGCATCGATTTCGTCTACAAACCAACAGTTGTACAGTTCTCGATAAATTGCAACTTTTGATTTTTTTGTCGCTGTTTTTGTGTCTCCATTATCCTACAGAGAGAACACAACTCTTAGTTAAAGTAAAACATCCATACATATCATTCAATTGACATAAAATACTTTCATTGAAAAAAAAAACTTAGTCTGGCTGGTAATTTTAAAATCATGTTGGAATTTTATTTGCATACGTTGCACAGTACGGGCGCCCTCCATCGCACGTTACCAAATACGTTTTATATTCGGATTGCACCCATAAAGATACGTAGTCTAATTTTTAAACCGCTCCATCAAGATTCAGTTTCCACTTAAAACTGGGCTGCCTGTAAGAAGTTTGAAAAAGCAATGTAACTTGGACTTAATTTGTCCATAAACAGCAGAGTTTCTCAATTCTGAAAAAGCGAAAGTAGGTCATCCTGTGAAGTGAATACAGAAGAACCACTGCTTCTCCATCTAGGGCTCCTTGAACAGTTTATCACATTCAAAGGTGGTTGCAAAAATACACTCTGCAGTGAGTGTGACCTAGCTCGAGAGTCTATCTGAGAAGTGGAGGATGCAGAATTCCTTGACAATACATTACGACAACTATGACATTACAAAATAACTTCCTGTGAATTGTTCAATTCATGTTACCTACATCTGTGGATCCTTTGACGTTTGCATCTACTTCATCAAATTCTTCTCCGTTATCAAGCATTTGGTAACTATCAAAGATGCCCAGTTGTCGTTGAATAGCGGCACAAGCTTCACACCTAAATGTGATTTTTTTCCTCTCATTACTCGGCCTATCGTCATTGGTGTTTGACGAAATGTCAATGCTTTATTAGTCCCCACGGACACCGTCCGGGGGGACTTATAGGTTTGGTCATGTCCGTGCGTGCGTCCGTCCGTGCGTGCGTCCGTCCGTCCGTCCGTTCACGCAGATATCTCTGAGATGCCTGGAGCGATTTCATTCAAACTTTATACAAGGATTACTTCATATGGCATACAGATGCACGTCAATTTGTTTGTGATACGATCCAATATGGCCGCCAGGCGGCCATTTTATTACGATTTTTTCATGTACAGGGCCATAACTCAGGCATGTTCCAACCGATTTTATTCAAAGTTGGTACAAGGACATTGACCAATGTCATACAGATGCACGTCAATTTGTTTTGTGATACGATCCAATATGGCCGCCAGGCGGCCATTTTATTACGATTTTTTCATGTACAGAGCCATTACTCAGGCATGTTTCGACCGATTTTATTCAGAGTTGGTACAAGGACATTGACCAATGTCATAGATATGCACATCAATTTGTTTTGTGATACGATCCAATATGGCCGCCAGGCGGCCATTTTATTATGATTTTTTCATTACAGAGCCATTACTCAGGCATGTTTCGACCGATTTTATTCAGAGTTGGTACAAGGACATTGACCAATGTCATAGATATGCATGTCAATTTGTTTTGTGATACGATCCAATATGGCCGCCAGGCGGCCATTTTATTACGATTTTTTCATGTACAGAGCCATAACTCAGGCACGTTTCAACCGATTTTATTCAAAGTTGGTACAAGCTTATTGACAAATGTCATAGCTGTGCACGGCAATTTGTTTTGTGATACGATCCAAAATGGCCGCTGTGCGGCCATTTTATTACGATTTTCATGTACAGAGCCATAACTCAGGCATGTTCCAACCGATTTTATTCAAAGTTGGTACAAGGACATTGACCAATGTCATAGATATGCACATCAATTTGTTTGTGATACAATTCAATATGGCCGCCAGGCGGCCATTTTATTACGATTTTTTCATGTACAGAGCCATTACTCAGGCATGTTTCGACCGATTTATTCAGAGTTGGTACAAGGACATTGACCAATGTCATAGATATGCATGTCAATTTGTTTTGTGATACGATCCAATATGGCTGCCAGGCGGCCATTTTATTACGATTTTTTCATGTACAGAGCCATAACTCAGGCACGTTTCAACCGATTTTATTCAAAGTTGGTACAAGGACATTGACCTATGTCATACATATGCACGTCAATCTGTTTTGTGATACGATCCAATATGGCCGCTGTGCGACCATTTGTTACGATTTTTTCATGTCCTGAACCATAACTCACACATGTATCAAGCGAATTCATTCAAAAGTATTTTATCACAGACCTAATGAAGAGGACTCTATCCTCTTTGAGGACCTGTAATCAAAGTACCGATTAACAAGTGGGGACTGTGTCATCAACGATGACTTGTTTTACGTGAAATTCAAACAGACTATGAACCTATGAAATCTTCGGCAGGTTTATCTGACACCATCACATAAGCAATGTCATAGATAATTGACATGGTCCATGAAAAATACGTAACAGTGAATTATAACGACAGTTGCCATTACAGATAACATTCTGAAGCAATAAATCTATATTGCCGGTTTAGATTAAAATTGCAAAATCTACCAAGTTGATATACTGGACGACTATACATATAGCAGTCGCGAAATATGCTGGATAACAGCCGTGAAATACGAAATTATGATCCTCATATGATGAAACAATTATAAAAAAATGTCATCTTTGTGATGGTATATGGGTTTGGTAAATACCGCTAGTACGAGTCATTAGTGGCCACGCAATGAGAGGTCCTGTAACTGCTAGCAGCATAGAATGAAATCGCAAACACTCATTCTCATGCTTGAATAGCAAAAAACCCAGAAACTTTGTTCTGAAACGAGTTGATGAAGCAATACGTTGGTATGTCAGTGTTGAAAAATAAAATGGAATTAAATTTCTGAAGGTCATGGAGACAAAAAGCGACAGAGAAAAACGATGAAGTTCTACAAAATATCTTGAACGTAAATTCATTATATTCGACTCCTTTAGTTTTAGTTCTTCGCATGAAATTATAACTGGAAAAGAAGTCGTGCAAAGTCCCTCTTTCACCGAAAGTGAAAGTATCAATGTGGACGAATCATGAATCTCTAAAACAAGCTTGCGTCTTGAACACAGCATGAAATCTTCGGTGAAACAGAATACTGGGTAAATTCCCTCTCCAACCGAAAGTGAAAGTTCTCAAGGCAAGATTATTTAATATTTTCACTCACTACCACAGTTCACAACGTTCAAATGAGCTAACCATAGCGTTATTCCAGAAAATGAAAAATTAGGATTAAATAAGATGTTATGGGAAAACCATGCATTGCGGATTACGACAGAAGATGAACAATACGTGAATCCTGGCACTTACTTTTGAGAAGTACAGCCTGTACATTCCTTGTTTGTTTCCGAACTCAGAAGGTCAAGGATATCAAGAAGTCCAAGCTTAATGAATTCGTCTCTAGTTTGACATCTCTCCTCAGTGTCAGTGATCTTGCATATCAAGGTATTCACAAAAGCCAGCAACTTTGACTTGTACATCGGAGACTGTGTCTTTTCTAATTCCTCGATGATGATGCTGAATCTGTGCCTCTTACTTCTTTCTTTCTAAAACATCAAAACACGCGCACGATATTTTGTTAAGCAGTGACACACATCGCACACTATTGACTGTAAACACGAGCTCGTTTCTCAATACAAGAAAGTTAATAGGGCAGGTCGATGATATCCTATGGAAACCCATGCACATTAAGCACTTTCGAAAAATCTCCAGCAAAAATGAAAAGCAACCGAAAGTAGAAACGAAACGGTTTGAAAGCATAACTTAATAATCTTTGAAGCCCCAAGACTTAAACAGAATTTTTATAAACATATACAGAACTCTACATACATAGATACATATATACATACACACAGATAGATAGATAGATAGATAGATAGATAGATAGATAGATAGATGCATGCATGCATGCATGCATGCATGCATGCATGCATACATACATACATACATACATACATACATACATACATACATACATACATACATACATACATACATACATACATACATACATACATACATACATACATACATACATACATACATACATACATACATACATATCATTTCATATCATTTCATTTCATATCATATGCAAGCATGTACGTGTATACGTCCATTAGACGGGCACACAGAAAGGCAGGCAGACAGTAAAGATTCAATAGATATGTATGCAGAAGTAAATGAACCAGAAGAGTCATTTTGAGAATTTATAACAATACAGTACCTTATAAAACTCTAGTGCACTCATAACTGACTGGCGACCGTCTGGAGAATACAGTGTCAGTACCGACAGTATTTCAGTGACTGCCATTTTTGTTTTCGTGTAGCTTGACTGTACACCTAAAATAAAATAAAATAGATTTACTATTGGTCATTTGTTACAATCTGTGATATTGGCAATATCCAGCTTCAAGATACAGATTCATGTTTCTGGACAGTTTTGTGAAACCATGTTACCACGATTAAGGAAATGCTGCCTGCTTTGGAGTGCGTTTACTCCATTGGATTCTAATCGGAGTTAAATGGCTGAGCCGAGGTATCGAACGACACATGTGTTGAACTTGAACTAAAACGTATAGCTATATTGAATAGTACTCGATATCGCTTGTTTCAAGAGGTAATAACTCTGTGGTTAAAGTCATATATATCTGTACGTGTATCCAGGTGTTGTCATCACCTCTCAAGTAATCGAGATTTTACAAGATGTACGCAAATGAATGAAAAATAGATCTCAAATTATCTTTTTCCATGATCAACACCTTGTCTACCACAGTGAGGTGACGTCACAGAACAGGCCGATAAATTGTTTAGTTTCAGGTTTCTGACTATCGTGAGAACCTGACATATATTTCTAAAGTTAATTTTGATCCAGCGCCAAGAAGAAAAGGAATGATGAATTCTTATCTTTTACTTAAGATGGTCAAGAGGTCTTTCTTTTTCACAATATAAATCTGTTTTGTTAAATATCGTGCAATTGTCACATAAATGAGTATGGCATCTCGCTCATCGAAAGGCTTTGTTGAACTTGCAAATGCGATGCGATCGACAAAAAAATTTTGACATTTACACTTGACTCAAGTAACAATCAAATCGTAAGCAAATAGTAAGTTTACGGTCAACTGTTGAATATCTATCTTTATTTTGTGAGAAAGAGTTTAAAAATACCATGATTTTCTCTGAAGAGGTGATCATAATAATACTACAAGATAAAAATCAAAATCAACTATGATTATAGTTTGTCTGTTATATGACTGAATACGTTGTGTTTGAGCAGTCAAATCAATGTCTGCATCAGTCATGTTAGCAAATCCGGACAGATGATGGAATTTGCTCGACGATATAAATATCTCTCTCTTCGGACACGGTTCGTTATTTGTTTAAAGTGTATCCATGGAGATGACTAATACTTAAGATGATGGTAGCCATGGCATCAACAACATCTATAAATACGTTCTTCATAAATTCACGCAATGTAAGAATGTATGGAACAAAAGGAACGACAGGGTTAAACATGGGGTCGCTTTATTTTCATAACCCTTGGCTTATGGCTCTGCCGAATTCCTGAAACTCATGCCGTGTCTATGTGCAATGCTAACTCATATCCCGCCAGAATTGAGTAAACAAAATTAAGTCCTCGCTTACCGAGCAATATATTTTGAACCAGCTTTTCATTTGCTTTCTGTGCAATGAACTTCAGCCCATCTATCTTGTTCAGGACGGTTCTGATACAGAATGCACACTTCAACGAGGCGTCATCATCGCCATCCACCGACTGTCGTTCTCCAAATCGGGCTAGATTTTCCGTCAGCACTGACAGGCCATCCCTTCTGAGGAACTCCGACATCCATGGCACATCGCTTGTGTTGAGCCGTGTTGCTATTCCATCGTAGTTCGTGTCCCTGTGCAAGTTGAGAAATTGTATGCACAGTTCCGGGTCGCAATTTTCCACACTTTGGTTCGAGAAGTTCGGGTCCACGTCCGACAGTGGAGTTCCCTGTGTCACTTGGGTCACGGTGTTAGCCATGTTCGAAACCTGTGACAGTCAGACAGTCAGATATTGGGGTTCACGTCGTTCAAATGTTTGAAATAGGGTTGACTGATGGAGATATACTAAGTACACCCTAGGCTTTCTTTGTGTTCTGCAGCCGATCAGCGAAGTGTCCTATGAACAGTGTGAAACTGTTCAGTTTCCCGTTTACCACGAATTGGCATAATAAATCTTTTCAAAGGTAATTTACATGCGCCTGTGAGTTTCCAGATCTCCTTCCGGTTTCAGTTTTGTTTCAACGTTTAGACACCCCCCCACCTACCTATTATGCCCTGTACATGTTTGTGAATGGATGTAAGCAGACATCATGAAAGGTCACATCAGGATGAATGCCAGTCACGGAAATGGGTTTCTGTTGTCTTGTTAGTTGCGCCCACCTTTGTCATGCAATGAGTTCGATGAGCGTGAATTAAGACAGAAGACCGAAGACCTGAGTGCACTACAGGTTATATGCGTATAATTTGTAAAATGGTTTGACAGGTGCTTGTAAAGCGGTATCGTTAATAGGAGGTTTATTCAACTAATGAACGGAGATATTGAAGATTAATGACTTTTTAACTACTGGAATTTTCGATACTTTAGAAACTGAAGGTAGTATGCCCCTCGGAAGTCAAAGACTTGAACTTTCACTGAAACTTTCCTCTGGGAATCTTTCAATCCTTCTCTTTCAAAATCACGAATAAAAATCGAGGGTCACCGTGCAAATTTTGGCACTAGAGAAACAAATTACCCAAGATTTACCGATATCTGTAATTCAAAATGGCCGCCACCCCGTGTTAACTTTACGGAGAAAAATACAATTTTCGATTTCGACATAGACGTTGAGAAGTTTTCTTACACCAAGAGCTTTAAAATTAACCCCCACAAGAGGATAATCTGAGAAAAGATTCGTAAAATTTGAGAGTCTGAATATCTGTCCCCGAGGCGCATTCTATCATTCTACCTAATTGAAACCTAATTTTCAGTGAGAATGGTGTGCGTTGGTGCTTCTGTACACAAAATTACTGGAAATCTGCAACATGGATTGAACTTAAACTTGGTATACATATTTCCTCTTGGAATCATAATGACTCGTTAATTTTGGATGTGTCTGGCTTTCATGATAATCAAGTTATAAAGACTTAAAAACCCACAATTATATGAGTAATACTAGTCTCATTGGGAAGAACTACCCAATAGCAGTGTAATACGGTGATTTTTTTTTTGATTTATAGTCCTGTCGGCAATCTATACCAATACAGTGAAACATATCCTTCAAGACACCATTCTTATATATATATATATATATATATATATATATATATATATATATATATATATATACACATACCAATACAGTGAAACATATCCTTCAAGACACCATTCTATATATATATATATATATATATATATATATATATAATATATATATATATATATAATATATATATATATATATATTATATATATATATATATATATATATATTATATATATAAAGACACTTTTGGCAGTTCAAAGGGTATCTTTAATAGTCGGACTGCCTGCAGTTTGTGTTTGAGTTTTGTGACATACAATGATAACCAGTCTGTACACTGCTGCAGTTTCAAGTAAGCAAAATGACAAATAATATTTGTTTTGCAATCTCCTGAATGTCATTCCAGTAAAGTACATCCGCCATCTGCAAAGATGGCGCTATGCTCAGTGTTCCCCCCCCCCCGGTGGCCACAACAGAATTTGCAGTTAATATTTGGTATTTGTCTAAAATTTGTTTTTACTTTACTTAAATGTTGCCTGTTTTGAAAAGGAATTCGAAGAGATGCATGCGACATCCCTTTATAGTAGGTTTGATTGACTAACCTTTATCCAATCAAAACGTCCATGTTCTTTGGTTACATATCCATCGATGGTCCAAAATTCACCAGCAGAATTGAATGTTTTACGAAATTAATCAACAGGCACAACTGACAACAAACACACAAAGCAAAAACACACAATACAATACACAGAGTTAAATCGGTGAAAGAAAGATATATGGATCTCCTGTTGCACGACGAAGACGTCAGGTCACGTGTTTCGATAGGAGTGAGCACATCATGCGTCACGTGTGAAATTTGAAAAAGCTGTACTTTAAATTACCGACTCACACATAAATTTGAATTATTGGAATTATCAAACTGGATGTGGCTTGATCATTTGAACCCATTTCTATTAGTTTGAAAGAGGTTATAACCTTTTTTTCCTTACGTTCGATTTATACGTACTGTTACGCGTACAAGAGGTATAGAGATCTTTTCTTCAGCGGTGTCATTAGTGTTCCACATTTTGTTGAAGATTGGTTGTGAGTTTCTGATTCGTCATTGGAGTCTGGCAATACCACCGCAGCTAAAACTTTGGTTAATGATTTCAATTTCTTATCAATCTCATCATCATGCATGTTTTCTTCGATTCTCCACTTTGAAATTTCAATATGAATAATATGATATCTCGACGTTTGATGCAGTAATGACACATTTGCATCATGATGAAAGACCACCACTCATGTCAAAATCATAAACTTACATGAATACGCCAGACAGTCATTTATAGAAAAGACCAAACTGATTTTTATGATATTTATTATAACTTTATTAAATTATTCGACATTTCATTCATCAATTTCGGAAGAGATGTCTGGTATCAATATTCAACCATAATTATTGAAGTTGTGGGTAGATTGGGTTATATGTACAATGACATTTCTTGAAGCAAAAAGACGGATACCGGTTGAATGAGTGTGTACCATAATATGTGTAGGGTTTGTACAATGGCATTTCTGGAAAGTATTGTGGCGAAATACCAATTTATTCGATTTGCATGTATATCGATTTAGCTGTTATTACTCTGATGTTAAATACATTGGTAGATCTTTTAGTTCGGTTCCACTTCATTAGGCATTTCTTCTTCTTTGTCACCAACTTTAAACTTATCAAATGTTTTCACTTGGGTGAGAAGAGCTTCACAATCACACCTGGAAGAAATATCATTTTTTAATCACCAAAAACTTATCACCGCAAAGTATGAAAAGTTTGTGGTGTAAGTTCATCTTTAAACAAAACACTGCAAACATTCCTTACGCCGTGGCGTCAAGTTATCGAAAAGATCTTCTTATAGTCCAAATGCACATATTGTTTACCGCAACCACGCCTTATGAGAACCAAATGTCATCCCATACACAGACAATATCACACCAGTCAAATTTAAAACCACGTCACCTCTGAAAATTTGCATCCCCGTATGATCTGTACAAAGTTGTATAAAATGATCTTTAGCACACCTTTCACAAGCTAAGCTTGTCATTGTCAGGCTTGATGCACAATCTTTGTGAAATTAAGGTTCATTAGTATTCTTTATGCACATATTTCACACCTATAAACAACTTTATTATAAGGGTCTTCTAAAACCGTCTGTCTTGCCCAACCCTGAGAAAATCTACTCACAAAACTTGGTATTGTTGTTACTGATATTATATTTTTACCTCTTGCATAAACCATACATAATCTGTCGGTAGTTTTCACTTGTAAATTGTATATTATCAACCTACCTCTTTTTGTGTTTACTAACTTGCTTACCTCAGCTGATCAAGAATACCCAGAATTCCAAGCTTGATGAAATCTTCTCTCCTTTGACATCTCTCTGAGGTGTCAGGGATTTTGCATATTAAGCTATTTACAAACGCCAACAACGCTGACTTGTACGGCAAAGACTCTGTCGCTTTCAATTCCTCGATAATGATGCTGAATCTGTTCTCTTGGTTCTCATTTCTCTGCTGTGCACATAAAAGAAAGAAACAGGGACAAGAATCATTTAAAAGATCATTGTGTGTGTGTGTGTGTGTGTTTGTGTGTGTTTTGTGTGTGTGTTTGTATGACTTACTAACCCACATACACACATAGTGCACATATACACACGTTAAGGATATATATATATATATATATATATATATATATATATATATATATATATATATATATATATAATATATATATATATAGAGAGAGAGAGAGAGAGAGAGAGAGAAGAGAGAGAGAGAGAGAGAGAGAGAGAGAGATCGATGCAGGCAGGGTTGCAGAGCAATATTACAATAAGATGAGAACACATCAAGTATGTATGGTACCTATTACTTCTGTTTCACGCATTCACGCAATCGTCAGATAGGTAGATTTTGATAATAGAATCTACCTGTCTGACGATCGCGTGATATATATATATATATATATATATATATATATATATATATATATATAATATATATATATGCCATATTATATATATACATATATATATATATATATATATATATATATATATATATAATATGAATAATTATCGATTTTGTTTGTGTTATATAATTACCAATACTGTTTTAGCAACTTTCTGTTATTATCAATGACTATTAAACGAGAATGACTTTGATAAGGTTATCAACAAAGTCACCAATGTCATTTCTAACACTGAATGATGTGTATTCATAGGATAGATGGAAAGGACAAGACATTAACATACATCCAGCGCATTAATTACGGATTGGTATCCTTGTAGGTTATCAGAATAGCTTGTTATTGCCGCCAGTACTTCAGTCACTGCTATCTTCGTTGCTGTGTCATTCAACTTCAAACCTTTAACGAAAGCAATTCCCATAGTTACTTTAAAAGGACAAAGTTGTCGTTAACTTTATATTACCTGAGAAGTCCATTATATTACTCTAAACTTTGGAACAAGATATAACAGAGAAGAAAACAACGATAGCGTATCGATCAAAGAAAGCTGTAGCATTCTGGTATCTTCCACAAATAAAGTGTTTTGGAAACTAACGGCTTCTGTGTTGAAGTACAAACATGTGTGAATGGTTTATATAGGCTGTAGATAGCATTGATATAGGTCGCAATCATTTGACTTCATGAGAAATTTCCTGGTTTTCTATAACATATAGAGGCCTATGATGCAGGCGACTTATCGTGTCACTTTTTAAGCGTTTCCCAAGTTTTAAAAACCCTTTGTTGCATGGGGTTTCCCGTTACCACTTTAATCATCACAATCATTCGCTCTAAATTTGACCATTCACCAGCGCCTTTCACTGACATCAACATCTGTTCCAGTGTTATTGAAACCACTTCATTTGCGAGGAACATCGGTGTAATTTTGATGACAGCCATACATTCCAACAACACATTGGTGCCACTTACAGTGCTATTCACTTCCTCCTTCGCAAAATTGGTCGTATCAGAAAGTACTTGTCCAGAGATTCCTGTGCCACCCTCGTCCACGCCGTTATATCTTCAAAGCTTGACTAAAGAAATGCTCTATTATATGGCTTGCCCGATACACAATTACAGCGGTTACAACGTGCCCAAAACACAGCAGCTAGAATTGTTACTAAGACCAGGTTAATCCGACCACATTACCCCATACTTATGCAACTTCACTGGCTTCCAGTACATCATCGCATTGTATACAAACTTTTGCTGATTACTTACAAAGCCCTAAATGGACAAGCTCCACAAGATCTCAGGAATTTAATAACACCTTGTGCCTCATCACGTGTTCTTCGTTCATCTGATAAATGCCTTCTGCACACACCTAGATGGAATCTGACTACCTATGGTCGCCGCTCCTTCTCTGTAGCAGCTCCTGTCCTTTGGAACTCTTTGTCCCTAGGCCCTGGACATAAAAACCTCTCCTAATGTCAACATTTTCAAAAGACGCTTAAAAATTACATCTTTCAGAGAGCATTTTCATTGTAACTCTAAGCGCCACTGAGCATTGTTTAACTTTGGATATTAGGCGCTATACAAATTTTCTAGATAGATAGATAGATATATAAAGTCTGTGTTTTCTGTGGCCATTGAGGAATTTAACAAAAGGCATTAGTATAAAGGAACAAAGTCTCTATTATTTCAGTTAACGTTGTTTTTGTTTCATGTAAGAGATTATTTTGTTGTTATGCTTACTGAAACATGTTGAATTATTACTCACTAGAGCTCTACTCACACCTTGCATACCCATATAACATGTAAATATGCTAATGACATAATTTCAGGTATGTACCATAAATCATATCGTCGAACCATTTATTGTTATATTTACAAGCAGATAGGGAGTTGAGATCTGACAATTAGACGTGTTTCAGTAAGCAGAACAACATGAATAGCTGGTCATATGAAATAAAAAATAACCGAAAGAATGCCAGGGGACAATGTGTTGTCCCTTTGAACATTGTTGGCTTGGCTATCTTCTCAACACATGTTTTATAAGTTTGACCCGACGACATTGAATCATAAATTAAACTGACAGTGTTATTTGTTACCGACGCCTGGAAAAAAACAATGACTACCCGTTGCTAAGCAAAATCGGCTGGTCGCTTACCGAGTAAGATATTTTCTGTCAAGTTTCTGTTTTCTACTTCCACAACGTAATTCATTCCTATTCCCTTGTTCAGAACCACTCTGATACAATCCACACACTTCAGTGAGAGGTGAGCATCGTCATTCTCCAACTTTCTATCTGCGAATTTGGCCAGATTTTCAGTGAGTACTGTCAGACCACCTTTGTCCAAAAACACGTCCATCCACTCTATTGTGCTTGTGTCCAGCCTGGTACGGATTCCCTCGTAGTTCGCCACCTTTGGAACTCCGAGAAACTGAATGCAGAGTTCCGGGTCGCAGTTTTCAACATTTTTGCTGCCAGAGTTGGATTTTTCGTCTGACTTCAGTGGTGTCGAATTTCCATTCATCGAAGAATTCGTCGTTTCAGCCATGGTGAAAAATGTTGAAAATCGGGGATCGCACCGGTCAGGTTTGTCCCACACTGAAAGTTCTGCTTTTACTGTATGCCTTGGTACATGCAGAACATGCTAATTTATCTTATCAAATTACCCTTTAATGTATGTGCGCTATGTCGTATTTGGCTTTTATCCAATCAGCCAAGCCGAATCATCGCTTCGATTACGTGTGTTATAACCACACTGAAGTTTCGCTTCCCCTGTCTGCGGCACAATACATCATAATTTGCCTTTCGCATGGCCAAGCCGAATCGTAAATGAAATTTTATGAACAAGGTATTGACCTTTTAAAAGAATAAAGTCAATATTTCAATAAATTTTCCATATTCTGTGTTTAAATCCAATGTCTTTATCTAAGCCCAACAGCATTAGAGAATACCCAGTATTTGTATCGTCACCACAGCGTGTTAATTTCTTTGGCGTTCTTTTTGCTTTTTTGACAATTGATTTTCTATCCGAATTTACATTCTGATTGCCAGCTCTTATGTACACCTCATATTATAATAGATAGATAGATAGATAGATAGATAGATAGATAGATAGATAACAGATACATAGCTACATATATAGCTACACACATAGATACATATATACATACACACATAATTTTTCTTAATTACTGAAAATTCATTTGAACATTCGTTTAAATGGAGGGTACATAAACTCTTACTTTGGGTTACAAGATGAATGAGCCCAGCCCTACATTAATAAAGATCATGTACAAACATGTCCCTTCAGGCGTCTACTGGCCCGGTTATGTTTTCGACGGACCGTAAATTGTTTATTTATTAAGGTTCCTATATACAAAACAGACACTTTTAGATTTCTATTTTATTTCTCACTTGAAGAACTCCATAAACTCAATAGAGTATATATTTTCTGAAAGCTCTGATATAGGGGAATCCGACCGTGCACAGAACACAGTCATTATATGCATAATAGTCACGTGACAAGCTTTTGCTTAACCTTCCAAAAATCGCTTTTTCCTCCCTTTATCGAACAGGTTGTAAGATTTCCGTTTGAAATTTGTGCATTGACAAGTCTTGGAAATATCCTTCAAATCAGTGTCTGCCGTTTTTTTATCCGATTCTCCATTCAAATTAAATGGCGCAACAATTTCCATTCCTTGAAATCACCCTAGTCTAACACCTTCAATAGTGCATAGCAAAAAGAACAGAGGCATATAAAGGAAATCGCAGACAAAGATTTGAAGGATATTACCAAGGCTTTTCAATTCATAAATTTCAATCGGAAATCGTGCAGCGTGTTCGCTAAAGGGAGGAAAAACCGATTTTTGGAAAGTTCAGCAAAATGTTTGTCACGTAACTATGATGCAAAATAGTGACTGTGTACGAAGCACAGTCGGGTTTCCCTATATCAGGGCTTTTAGAAAATACATACTTTATTGGTTTTTAGGAGTTCTTCAAGTGAGAAAAAAATAAAAATTTGTAAGTGTCTATTTTTTATGTAGGACCCTTTGGATTTTATGACCATAGCTTATCATGGTTTGTGTTGTAATGTTCATCGAGTGCATGTGAAACTGTAGCTGTAAATAAGCTTCAATTGTTTTGCATATGGCTACAGGCGACGCCTCGCCGTTCATGTGACAACATATCTTGCTATAATTGGAAGCTCACGACCCCAGCTAGCCGTCATTTAGGAACTGGGGCTTTTAAGTCAGCCTCATCAAAATTTGGCACACGCTACCATGGAAATCCTTTGAATGTAGGAATGTAACTGGAACTTTTGATCTACCAGAATATGCTTATGAGCAATCAAAAACTGTAAACCTCAGTCAAAAGTAAAGCAATGTTGCATCATTGTTTCATTTCAATGGTAGATATTGTTACGTGCAGAGAAAACGAACAAAAGGGTGAACTCAGCAGTTAACGTTTAAACAAAATTTATTACGAAAATAAAACTAATTGCTAAGTTAGGGATAGGATACAAGCTTTAAAGTGTACAGACTACTTATCTCAGCTGGGACGGCAAAGCTCCAGTCTCAGAGTTGTAACAGTCAGTCGGATGAATGAACAGTCCTTTGGCTTGCAGGCTTGAAGTTGCACAAAGTCCACAGTATAAATCCAGCGTTGGCAGTGAAGGTCTTGAAAAGTCTTGAGAATGACTACTGCTGGAGTTTAGTAACACACAAGAGACACGATCCCAAAAGTCTGACTGGAAGCTGAGCACGTCCCTTTTATAAAGGCATATAAGAACAATCTAGAACTTTTATTGACATGCTAATTACTGTTCTAAATTATCTCTCTTACACAACTAATCAACTTTCCAGAACATTCCAAACATGACTAATTGAATTCAAGGTTGTGAGGTCATCAAGGGCAGTGACCTTGAGAATGTTCTAGACTAATTGAACTCAGGTCATGATGAGTGTGGGGGAAATGACCTACATAACACACCCCCTCTTCAAAAAAAGAAATTTTTCAAAGAAAAATCTTTCTTTTACAAATGTTATCTTGAAAAGGATTTAAGTACTCAAATTTTGTTTTACTCTAAAGTAAAATTTCTTGAAAGTGAACAACAATAAAATTTCTTGAAAGTGAAAACAATAATTTCTAAATACGAGAGAGACAGTCTGCAATTAAATTGTCTCTGCCTTGGATATGTCTAATGTCAAGATTAAACTCCTGTAACATTAAACTCCATCTTAGCATCTCTGATTTTTGCCTTTAAATTTCTGCAGAAAAACAAGAGGGTTGTGATCAATATAAACCACTATTGGCTGATTTGAAGAAGTAACATAAACTTCAAAATGCTGTAAAGCTAATATCAAAGATAAACACTCTTTTTCAATTGTAGAGTAGTTTCTCTGGGATTTGTTAAATTTGCGTGAAAAATAGCAAACAGGATGATCTACACCATGACTATCCTCTTGCAATAAAACAGCACCAGCAGCCGTATCACTAGCATCTACAGCTAATTTGAATGGCAAAGTGAAATCTGGTGCAGACAACACTGGGGCACTTTGCAGTATGGCTTTAAGTGTATCAAATGCCTGTTGGCATTGCTCTGACCAAACAAACTTTACTTTCTTTTTAAGTAAGTTAGTCAAAGGCTCAGTAATTGCGGAGAAATTTGGACAGAATTTTCTGTAGTAACCAGCCATACCGAGAAAGCGCATCAGTTGTCGTTTGCAGTTTGGTATGGGAAAACTTGAAATGGCACTGATTTTGGCATCAACAGGTTTTACCTCACCCTGTCCTACAGTATGTCCGAGGTAAGTTACCCTCGCCCAACCAAACTCAGATTTGGCAAGGTTGACAGTCAACATTGCTTTGCTCAGTCTCTCAAAGAACTTCCGCATGAGCTTGATGTGTTCCTCCCAGGTGTCACTATACAGGACGACGTCGTCAACGTAGGCTGCACACCCGTCTAGCCCGGATATGACGTCGTTGATCATCCGTTGGAACGTTGCCGGAGAGTTCTTCATTCCGAATGGCATCACCTTGTACTGGAACAATCCGTCTGGTGTAACAAAGGCGGATATTTCACGAGCACGAGCCGTCAGAGGGACTTGCCAAAATCCCTTCAGTAGGTCAAATTTCGTCACATACTTGGCTTTTCCCACTCGGTCGATGCAGTCATCAATCCTCGGGATTGGGAAAGTGTCTGTCTTTGTTAAAGTGTTGACCTTCCTAAAGTCTGTGCACATACGATAACTGTGATCTGATTTGGGAACAAGTATGCACGGCGAACTCCAGTTACTTTTACTGGGTTCAATAAAGTCATTGTCCAGCAGGTATTTGACTTCTTCCTGGAGATATTTTGCTTTTGTTGGATTCAGTCTGTATGGATGTTGTTTTACAGGCTTACTGTCCCCAACATCAACGTCGTGATAGATGACGTTTGTCCTCGTTGGAACATCTTGAAACAGGTGTTTATATTCATGGAGCAGTTCTTTCACCTGTTGTTGTTGTTCTGGCTGGAGGTGTGCCAACTTTGTAGACTCCAGCTTCTCCAGGATTTCTGAGTTCTGAAGCTTGACCGAGCCCAGCTTTGAGTTTAGAGTATTTTCACTCAAGTCAGTTTCAGTATCACTATCTTCATAATGGTTTGAACTGACTGCACTGACAGGCTGAGTTATAGTAGGATTATCCCTATCCAAATATGGCTTAAGCATATTTATGTGACATAGCTGTTTTTGTTTTCGCCCTGTCAGGTGTTATTATGATGTAATTTAAATCATTCAATTTCTTATCAATTAGGTATGGCCCAATGTAACGAGCATGGAGTGGTTTGCCAGGAATTGGAAGTAGAACAAGAACTTTTTGACCTGGTTCAAACTTCCGTTTTGAGGTGTTTTTATCGTATTGGGTTTTCATTGACTGCTGAGATGACTCAAGATTTTCTCTGGCTAATTCACATGCTTTAGAGAGTTTTGTACGAAAATCTGACACATATTGCAAAATATTCAGACAATCATCATCGTCTGATAGGAATTTCTCTTTAACGAGCTTAAGTGGGCCACGGACTGTATGTCCAAATACAAGCTCAAATGGGCTAAAACCAAGAGACTCCTGAATTGACTCTCTAACAGCAAAGAGCAGATAATGAATTCCTTCATCCCACTGCTTCTCTATGTCAAAACAGTAGGTCCTAATCATGTTTTTCAAAGTTTGATGAAATCGCTCAAGAGCACCCTGACTTTCTGGATGATAGGCGGATGACCTATACTGTTTAATGCCTAGCTGATCCATTACTTGTTGAAAAATTCCAGACATAAAGTTGGAGCCTTGATCGGACTGGACACATTTAGGGAGGCCAAATAAAGTGAAAAATTTGACTAAAGCTTTCACTATAGTCTTTGTCTTTATATTTCTCAGTGGTATGGCTTCTGGGAACCGAGTTGATGTACACATAATTGTCAACATGTACTCATTTCCTGATCTTGTTTTTGGTAGGGGCCCAACACAGTCTATTAGTATCCTACTAAATGGTTCTTGAAATGCAGGAATTGGCTGTAAAGGGCCTTTGGAATGGTCTGATTTGGCTTTCCTACCATTTGACATGTGTGACAAGTTTTACAGAAATGTGCTACATCCTGCCTGAGATTAGGCCAATAAAAGTGACTGAGAATTTTATGATAAGTTTTCCTGACTCCTAAGTGACCAGCCCAGGGAGTTTCATGGGCCAGGCGCAATATTTCAGCACGGTAGGGCTTTGGACCACAATTTGATGTTTTATAGCCCAATCGTCATCAACCAAAACATCTGGAGGTCTCCATTTACGCATGAGAATACCAGACTTTGTATAATAGGAAACAGAGCTATCTGAAGTTTTACCTTCATCATCTACCCTGTCAAACAAAGACAAAATATCTGGGTCTTTGTGTTGTTCTGCAATGAGATTTGATCTAGAAAATGTCTGACTTTGGTCAGCAGAAGTTTTACTGGAAGTTTCAAATCCACGAGGGATAACGGAATGATCCGTGTCAAACACCTGACTGAGAAAGGTGTCATTTAAGTCAACATCTGTGACATTATTTTTGAGAGTATTTTGATTCTCGGAAGTTTTCTTTGACATGGCTCGAGTAATGGCACATGAAGGAAATAAATCGGGTATCTCTTGTTCAATTGGCTCTGGATCCTGATCTAAACTAGGATTATCAGTCACAAGTGGATTAGTAATGACCTGTCCCCAGCAAGGTCGTTTCCAAGAAGAAGGTGAATCCCTTCAAAAGGCAAAAAAGGCCTAATACCTAAAGCCACAGGTCCAGAAACAAAGTCCGAAGACAAATAGACATTATGGAGAGGAACAGGAATGTAGTCATTACAATCTACCCCCTTAATAAGAACTTTAGAACCTGAAAATGACTTTTCAGAAAACGGCAGGGTATCTGCCAACAAAAGAGACTGGGAAGCCCCGGTATCTCTTAAAATTTTGACAGGGGTAGCGGAAGAGAAATCACTAGAAAGTGATATAAAACCATTATGAATAAATGGCTCGAAAATACCCATAATGCTATCTTGAGAAGAATTGACCTTGACCTCATTAATTGGGGATGAGAGGGGTTTAACCTCAGAAAATGTGTTGCACACATTATTAGACTCTAATTGAGTTGATGAAGAAATAAAGCCGGTTGGCTTAGATCCACTTTGACCACTTTGACCTTCACGTTTTCTTTTCAATTTGAAACACTCTGACATTAAATGGCCGTCTTTCTTACAATAATTACAAGAAAGTGTACCAAACTGTTTGTCAGAAGGAGATTGAGACTTGGGATCTGATGATGTGGGAGTGTTACTTGAACTCTGTGAACTGTTGTCATTTGATTTTCTACTCTCCTTTGAAAAATTCTTGGATGAAAAGGAGGAGTTAAATTTACCTGCATTGTTTCTGTATGAAAAGGACTGGGATGGTTTGCTGAGAAATGAAGATTTGTGAGTCAATGAGTAATCATCGGCCAAACGTGCAGCAACCTCCAATGTATCTGCCTTTTGTTCATTGATAAACGTCTTGATGTCACTCCGAATGCACCTTTTAAATTCCTCAATCAAAACAAGTTGTCGTAATTTGTCATAATTCTGACTGACCTTTTCCGAAGAACACCAACGATCAAACAGTTGTTCTTTTGTTCGAGCAAATTCAACATAAGTTTGATCCTTCACCTTCTCACAATCCCTAAATTTCTGACGGTAAGCTTCAGGCACCAACTCATAGCCCTTGAGAATTAATTCCTTCACAGAATCATAATCTGAAGCCTGCTCTACTGACAATTGAATGTAAATTTCTCTGGCTTTACCCACCAAAGCACTCTGCAAAAGCATAGACCAGGACTCCTTAGGCCAATTCAGACTCTGAGCAATTTTCTCAAAATGAAGGAAATATTTATCAACATCCTTTTCTTGGAAAGGGGGAACTAACCTGAAATGCTTAGTGATGTCAAACTTGTCCGAAGGGAAGAATTTTCCTGACTGTCCAAGCTCTAAACGTTTTATTTCTACCTGTAATCGCTGTTCTTCTAATCGCAATTCTTTTTCTCTCTGTCTTTCTTCCATTTCTAATCTTTCCTGCCTTTCTTTTTCTTTCTGTCTTTCTTCCATTTGCAATTCTTTTTCTTTCATTTCCTTTTCTAATTCCAATTTCTTAAGCTCCAAATCTGCCTGTCTCTCTTTTCCCATTTGTAATTCTTTTTCTCTCATTTGTAATTCTAGTTTCTTGATCTCCAAATTTGTCTGCATTTCTAATTCTAATTTTCTGAGTTCAGAGGTAGACTTGGGCTCATAATCTTTCAGGGTGGATTCCTCAAATTGGCCTAAATCAACTAGATGTTTGGCAATACGGTACTGTATTTCCCTCTTGCGCATAGATCTTTTAACTTCTACTTTAAGGAAATTTGCCAGTGCTATGAGGTTGTCTTTTCTGAGGGAATTAAATGTGTCCTGATCAAGGTCATCCATAAATTCGTCTGGTTTAAATTCCGCCATGATTGGATTTGGCTGAGTTCACAGTGTACAGTAGTTTTGAAAAGGCTGGCAAAATGTTGTCAAACGGCTCAAAATATTCGTATCCCGGACGAGCCCCCAATTTGTTACGTGCAGAGAAAACGAACAAAAGGGTGAACTCAGCAGTTAACGTTTAAACAAAATTTATTACGAAAATAAAACTAATTGCTAAGTTAGGGATAGGATACAAGCTTTAAAGTGTACAGACTACTTATCTCAGCTGGGACGGCAAAGCTCCAGTCTCAGAGTTGTAACAGTCAGTCGGATGAATGAACAGTCCTTTGGCTTGCAGGCTTGAATTTGCACAAAGTCCACAGTATAAATCCAGCGTTGGCAGTGAAGGTCTTGAAAAGTCTTGAGAATGACTACTGCTGGAGTTTAGTAACACACAAGAGACACGATCCCAAAAGTCTGACTGGAAGCTGAGCACGTCCCTTTTATAAAGGCATATAAGAACAATCTAGAACTTTTATTGACATGCTAATTACTGTTCTAAAATTATCTCTCTTACACAACTAATCAACTTTCCAGAACATTCCAAACATGACTAATTGAATTCAAGGTTGTGAGGTCATTAAGGGCAGTGACCTTGAGAATGTTCTAGACTAATTGAACTCAGGTCATGATGAGTGTGGGGGAAATGACCTACATAACAATGGTGGATATGAAAAAGGTACGACTGTTTTATCTTTCTTGAAATTGAAAAATCTGCTCATCTTTCCAGTTACCGTGAAAGCTCTATTACCGATGTACGTTTTATCTATTATTGAATCCTTAATAGGTGTAAGGTTGCAGGGGGATTTAGCGGAGCTGTTTTGACTGTGATGTCTTCCCTAGGTGACTAGGGTGCCGTACTTCAAGAGGTTTAGTCCGACCTAGAATTTACTGTCGGTGTATTTTCGGATACAATATTCCGTTGGTGAATAGTTTCTTGCTCTGTCTGTCCAGTTCATGTTAGAAAAGCTTGTAACTGAATTTGTTCACAAAACCGAAGTGTTTAAAACGTTGTTGTTGTTGTTGTTGGCAAACTTTTGTCCAGACTTGAATACAAATGTCAACAATATCATTGCATATAGTACAGAGTACGTTGTTTTTGCATGACTTTTATTCAAAATTTCAATATTAGTGCTCTATGGAGAAGAAAGAGAAAATGACCTTGTTTGTCAGAATAAAATAAAATATTTTCAAAATTTGCACAAGTCCCTTCAATGTTTGATTTGAAATCACATTTTTCCTTGGATGTCTTTACTTGACCGAATGAAAGGAAAGTCGACAGATGGTTAAAAAATGATATATTAAAACTGTGGCACATTAAAGTACATGTATATCCGTTTCACCTTTATAAAACAAGTACCTGATAGGTTAGTATGGTACATGAGGTTCATCACTGTACTTGCCGGCGTGTAGGCTTCATGAAGCAGCGGAACCACTGTTACTAATTTTAAGAAGAGATGTTTACTTACAACTTTTTAAGTTGTCTGATACCAAATGTTAAACATTCTATCCAGCGTTCTACTCTTGTGATAAAAATTACATTTCAGCACTGTAATAGTTATAAACATGCAACTCTGGAAAATAATATTGACAAACAAACTCTGAAAGGAGTTAACGGCATGACTGGTGTTCCAGGTTGTAATTTAATTTCAGTACAATTCTTAAGTACCGAGACTGTGGTAGGGATTCGATGGAGTTCACGTTTCCTGCAAAATGAGCAAATTAAAACCACATTAGTAATTTGTAACAGCGCAGTTGCCATGATTGACAGCAATGTGTGCATTTTTTGACATTGTTGCTGAGAATTGTATGATTTTTGCCGTATCACGCAGCTAAAATTATCTGTCAACTCTTTTCTTATTGTCAGTAGAAGAATATAAACGTGTGTAGCTGTATGTAAGAGTCTGGGTGGAAATCGTGAGAGTCATAATCAGCATCGAAAAAAATCCAATTCCCAGTATATACCACATTAACACACAAACACACACTTCTGGCGAAGTTATTTTACTCTGCAATCTTGCATTTGATAAAAGAGCTCAGATATATTATTTGATCATCGCAGTCGCTTGATTCACAGCTTACCCTTACTAGTCGTTTCCAGATGTCATCAATAATACTGTCACCGCTAAAGACAGCTCCTGCTTCAGCTTCGGATGAAAGGCCGGCATCAATTTCATCCATAAACCAAGAGTTGTACAGTTCTTTATAACTTGCACCGTCTGCTTTGTGTTGCCCTGTTCTAGTGTTTCTATTTTTCTGCAAAGAAGATACATCTCTGTAGTATAGTCAAACATACACATACCACACAATTACTTGATGTCCTCGGAACACTTTCATTTGAAACTATTAAATCAAATCATGTCTATCTATTGGCGTACGTGTACAGTACAGCGCCCTCTATTTCAAATCACCAAAAATGTTTTAAATTCAGGTTACGCTAATATACATGCGGCAAGTTTGATTAAGCAATAATTATAATTTAAAATCATGCTGCAATCTCTTTTGGCATACGGTGCACAGTAGGGGCGCCCTCTGTAACACATGATCGAACAAATGACGCTCACAATCATTCGAAAAATTTGAATTTTAATTCTCCCCATCAATATTCACTTTCTATATTCAAGGTCACTTCATAAGGAAGTTTGCAAAGCCACTGTAAGTTTTTCGATTTAATTTTGTTTTGAGGGACCCTACACATAAAAGGCTAAAATTCAAGAGGATAAATTACCAAAACAAAGTGCAAATATACTTCGTTTATTTGTTTTTAATGGAATCAAATATTGGCAAAATATGTCCCAAAATAGCAAAGTTTTCTCAATAGCGAAAGTACATCATCCTGTGTTGTAAATGCAAATATACAAATGCTTCACCATCAAAGATTCTTCCAATAATTAATGACATGACGTTATATCAAGACAAAGTAATATTACTTCATGTGATTATTTAATTAATATAATTCTACTTACATCTGTGGGTGTTCCGATGGGTCCGTCAACTTCATCAAATCCTTCCTCTTCTTCGTAGTCATGCAGCAGAAGATGTTCAAGGTAGTCAATCTGATCGACAATCGCCCCACACTCTTCTTCCCTAAAAAATTGATTTTATTCACTCTCTCATTACTCGACCATATTGCCGTAATTTCATGTTGAGTTGAATGACTGGCTTGTTAAATTGTCACATGGAAAAATCATCTTTTGCAGGTGTTCACGTGACATGATGTCAAGGCGACAGTGATTCATACTGATAATATCAATTCCATTCTACGCCAATGAATCGCGAAATTTTACATAATCCAATAATTTTTACATTAGTACGCAAATTTGTCTGTTTCGGGAACAGTATCGTGAAAGAACCTATTAGTCAACTCAAAGACGCTGACTTGTACTACAATGTGACAACGTTGAGACACGCTATCCGGAGTATCATTCCAGAAATTTTAAAATATGGATATTTAAAAACCATGCAATATTACAATACAATATAGAAAATAGTTAGTCTCAGTCCTTACTTACGAGGATTATGGCTGGTACATTTTTTTACAATTTTGTTAACTAGCTTACCTCAGCTTATCAAGAATGTCGAGAATTCCAAGCTCCAGGAACGCTTCTCTCGTTTGACGTCCCTCTGCGGTGTCAGCCATCTTAACTAACAAACTATTTACAAAAACAACCAATGTCAACTTGTATTTTGAAGACTGAGTCTTTTCTAATTCCTCGATGATAATGCTGAATCTGTGCCTTTGACCTCTTTCTCTCTGAAACATTACAAAACGAATGTGGTACCTTTTTAGTAATTTTTATACATCGCACACAATAAGTAGCTGTATTGACTTTAAAAAACACGAACTCGTTTCAGCAGACAAGAAAGTTAATAGTAGAAGGTCGTTTGATATCGTATGGGAAACCAATGCACAGTAGACACCTTCGGAAAATCTCCGATAACAGTAGAAAGCGACCAAAACTGGACACATAAGGAACTTACTAAGCCAATCTTTGAAACCCCAAGATGTGAATTGAATTTCCCTAAGCATACATATAACTCAACACGTAGCTACATAGCTACACATACATATACATAGATACATAGATACATACATACATACATACATACATACATACATACATACATACATACATACATACATACATACATACATACATACATACATACATACATACATACATACATACATACATACATACATACATACATACATTGAGTTCGTAGATATGGTTAGAATCAGTCCAACTACAATGTAGATACAACACTTTGACAGAGACTTTGAATTACTTTGAAGGAAAGAGCAAGTTCCTTTGTCTACGGTTAAAAACTTTATTTTACCAACGTTTCGACCACTGAGAGAGCAGTGTAAATCTCAAATTTAAAAAAAACATAAAGTGAGACGGATACTCTGTTAAAACTGATATGATATAAATAAAAAGGACAATGCTATAATACTGGATTTAAAATTAGAAAGTAAAATTATATGAGAAACGAAATAAAACTTACAAAAGTTATCGCGCCAGAAGATGTGTTTCGATGATAATAAGGAGAGTGGAGAAAGACAATAGAACAAAGGACTCCCCAGGTGAGTATTTCAGCGGTTGGGCTCCCCAGGGGGAGGAGATATTAGGGCCCGGTGCCTTACAAGTCCTTTTTATTGATTCCATGTGGGGATAGTGTATTTAGACAAGTTATTATTTTGAGTTCTAATTGCTTCCGTATCTGAGTTTTCTGTGAGAAGACTTTACCTATACTTCACCAATACTGTGATCGTGTAATTGAAACGTTCTGTAACTTATGTGTTCTTGTGGTTACATATGCTATAGATATGCCCATTAATTTGCGCCGCAGTTCACGTTGTGTTTCTCCTATATACCTGATCACACTTCTGGCAAATAATGGCGTATATCTGGTTGCGGGTTGAACATGTCAATTGGCCTGTGATATGGAAAGACTTGTCGGTGTGTTTATTCTTGAGGACTCCACTTTCCTGTGACAGCATGATTTTGCTTTGGTTGCATGTATTGCACGGTGTGGATTTTCCGGGACTGGTTGATTTGTTGGTGCTGTTAATTTTGGCGTGGACGAGTATTTTCTTTAAATTTGGCGGTTGACGATATGTAACGATTGGAACGATTTAACGATGCAACGATTAGTGAAAGATAGCCTTGGTGATATGGTTGAAATAGACGCCAGTGCTTTTGAAAGATGGTCTTTTGATCGTCTGGTGCTGGGTTATAGCCGGATTGTCTTTCGGAAACGGTTTGATGGTGTCCATATGATTATCACGGGCGTTCTCTCTGCTGTGAAACTTGTATTGTAGTCTGCATTTGCGTTTCAGTTCCTGTATGTCGGCTTTGACTTCTGATTTGTTGATATGTTCACGTTTTGGACAAAACGTCAGACCTTTAGCGAGTATTTTTGTTCTGCTGCCGTTAGAGAGGATGATGATATATTAATGACACTTGATTGATCAGGATTAAGTTGTGCCTTGTGTTTCTTTTGATAATCACTGGCGTGTCTATTGTTACGTTTTGTTTTAAAAAAGTAAGGGCTTTTCTTCTTATGCTTGTTTTCTCAGTTTTTATTTCGAAGGTTGACTGTCTCGTATGTAATTGTTGGACAGTTTCACAATCAAGTCTGCTTCTGATCTCCGCATTAGACGACGGAGATCTTTGTTCATTTGTTGTTCTTGTCTTTGTGCTCAGATATTATCAGTTTGATGCATGTTCGTTGTCCCACCTGTTGTAAAAGGATCCGATGCTTTGCTTTCATTCGGACGCAACTTAATGTGTTGCCCTGTCGGTTCTGTCTTCTAAACGAGGTGTGTTATCAGAAATTAACACTGCATTCTAAAAATATAAACCACATTGTTATTTTATTACTCATATAATTTTCATTTTGTTGCTTTTAAACCCAGTATTTTAGCATTGTCCTTTTTATTTATATCATATCAGTTTTAACAGAGTATCCATCTCACTTTATGTTTTTTTTAAATAATAGATTTACACTTCTCTCTCAGTTTCTTCATACTATATCCAGTTCTTTACATCAATTTACACTGTGTTTTTATCATTTCGTTTTCATATTTTAGACCACGAAGAAGACCTCCTGTGTGTGGTCGAAACGGTAAAATAGTTTTTAATTGTAGACAAAGGGACGTGGACTTTCCTTCAAACTACATACATACATACATACATACATACATACATACACACACACACATACATACATACATACATAGATAGATAGATACATACATACATACATACATACATACATACATACATACATACATACATACATACATACATACATACATACATACATACATACATACATACATACATGTATGTTATATGCAAGCATGTACGTTTATATATCCATATAAGACGGGCACACAGAAAGGCAGGCTGACAGGCATACATGCATTTGTAAAGATTCAATAAATGTGTACGCAGAAGTAAATGGACCAGAAGAGGCATTTTGAGAATTTACAACAATACAGTACCTTATAAAACTCAAGTGCACTGATAACTGACTGATGACCATCCGGAGAATACATTGCCAGTGCCGAGAGTATTTCAGTCACAGCTATCTTCGTTTTCGTGTACCTCGACTGTACACCTAAAATAAAACAATGAATAGAATTACTTAATATGTGGCCATTTGAAGTACATTCTGG